>NW_019525429.1:153455-182491 GCF_002814215.2 Seriola lalandi dorsalis
TGTTGTTGTTGTTGTTGTTGTTGTTGTGGTTGTTGTAGGTGGGCTGTAGAGCCAGCCTGGTGTTCTTCAACTACTTCATCATGGCAAACTTCTTCTGGCTGCTGGTGGAGGGTCTCTACCTGCACATGCTGCTGCTCGTCATCCACACCTACTCCACCCCGCTCTCCATCTACATGTTCATCGGCTGGGGTCGGCTGCACCACAGTTTTCATTTTGCTGTTGTTGTTGTTGTTGTTGTTGTTGTTGTTGTTGTTGTTGTTGTTGTTGTTGTGGTCTTGGTCTTGTTTTCCTAGTGTTGGCTTTTCTTTCGCCAAGTCAAAACTCTGCTGTGCTTTATTTTCTATTCTAATTGAGATCCCAGGAGAAATTAAAAGGGAAGAGATGTTAATCAGGAATATTAAATATGTTTGAGGAATATTAAATATGTTTGAAATCGTGGAAGAAAACCTTCATATATCATATAAACATCCTGTTGACGTCGGGTTTGATGCACAATTCTGTGGTTTTCTGCCCAAGATAAAGAAGAAGGGAGATTTATTGCTCACACACTCGCATTAGATTTTCACCAGGAGTTTTTCCCCAAGCGTTATACATTATTAATTAACATATAACATGTTAATTAAATAGCTTGTATTTCTTTGCATTGCATTGTTTCTGCGCACGGTTTCAGGCCCTCTGACAGTGTGTCATGGCGGTCGGGTTTGTAAACTCTCTCCCGGCCTCTGCGTTCGCTCAGCTGCCGCCATGTGACGCCTCCTTCCACAACCATCCATCACCACTTTACCCACACTTCCTCCTCCACTGCATCACCATTCAGCCCCAGCTGGTTAATGTACACCAGTGTGTGTGTGTGTGTGTGTGTGTGTGTGTGTGTGTGTGTGTGGATGTCATATTTCCTTCGTGAGGATGTTCTTTGTCTGACGGACTGAGAATCTAAACACACTTTCTCTCGTCCACACCCCTTCCCCTCTCTCTCTCTCTCTCTCTCTCTCTCTCTCTCTCTCTCTCTCTCTCTCTCTCTCTCTCTCTCTCTCTCTCAGGAATCCCTTTTGTCTTCCTGGTGGCGTGGATCATATGTAGGATTAAACTGGAGGACACATGGTGAGTCTGCCCCTAGTGGCCGCCATCGCTCCCTGCAGCTGGAATTACAAAACAGATGTGACGTGAAATTTACTTTAAATGCATTAAATGAGGAAAATGAATAAAATTCCACACGACACACAAAAAGAAACTAAACAGCAAACTGTTTTAATACTTAGAAATAATTTTAAAGAAATTTTTTCTCCAAATTTGTTTGTTGAATTTTCTAAAACACAAACATTTTGCATTACAAGTTGCAGTAACTTAATATTTACATGTTTTTCTGAGGATTTAGTCAAAATTTTCTCCGATTTTTTCCGTCATTTCCCTCCGGACAGGGAAGTTAATAACAAAAGGAATCAAGTTCATTGTTATGCTGTTAAAATAATGTTATTGAAAAACATTAATTTCATGAGTTTCTTCCTGCAAGTCTCTGTTAGCAGCCGGTTACTTTTCGTAGCTGTGGTTTTTAGAAAACGCTGAGAAACGATATGAAACATCACCGACTCGTTTCCAGGTGCTGGGAGATGAATGAAAACCCGATCCCCAACAGACTCATCAACTGGCCCATCATGGCGTCCGTCATCGTGAGTTTCCTCCCAGTCTTCTTCTCTATCATAACGACACTGCACAGTGTTTATTTTTGAAATGCATGTAGCAGTATTTTTTAACTAAAGCTTAAATTTCCTGTCTCAAACTAAAACTATTTTAGAAGTTATGTGGTAGATTCTCAACAGCTGATTATTACAACTACAGTATGTACGCTCAAAAAGAAAACCCACCTGGGAACATTTCTTATTAGTGGAGTGTGTTATCTCAACATTTATAAACCGTCTAACGGCTGCAGAGATAAGTTTCAGATAAGGTTCAATCACTCAGCCCTTTATTTCAAAACACGTCGGCCCACAGGTGATCCATCAGAACAAGGTGTCGTCCTGAACTTTACTTCTCTGACTCCAGCAGCATGTTTTCTACTCGCTGCTCGGCTCATTGTGGACGATGTGTTCTGTGCAGTTTAAATGCACGTGAATGTGTGTTTTGTTCGATGCCTCTGTTCCTGTAACAGCCAGAAATGTTGCACGTTTTCTAAGTAGAATAAAAGTTTTGTGAAAGCTGAAATCACCATGCAGATATTTGGTGATGTGTATGTCTGTAATTCTTACTCTAATGTTCTGGAGTAGAAGAAGAAATATTTTTCTAACATGGCTCTGACTTCCTGCTTTTGTGTTTTCTCCACTTTAAGATCAACTTCATTCTGTTCATCAGCATCATTCGTATCCTGGTGCAGAAACTTCGCTGCACGGACGTCGGAGGAAACGAGAAATCACAGTACAGGTAGACCGAGGAACCGTGTTTGACCTCTGACCCTCAGATTTTTACACATTATTTGAAGACTTTCCTCCGTGTGTGGTGAGGGTGTAACTCTGTCTGCTGGTTCTTGATCTGGTCCTGTGGGTGTGTTTTATCAGACGTCTGGCGAAGTCCACCCTCCTGCTGATCCCTCTGTTCGGGGTGAACTACGTGGTGTTCGTCTACCTGATGGAGCCGCCCGATAAAAACATGAATCGCATCAAGATCTTCTTCGATCTCGGCCTGGGATCCTTCCAGGTACCAAATATATATGACAGGTTTCTGTTCTGCAGATCATTACATCGTGTGCAAATGTATGTTTTTGTTTTTGATTAAATCTCTTGGTGTAAAACCTTAAGAGCTTCAGTCCTTCCTCTCCTACAGATAAAGTCTTTAGCAATGTGATTCTGTTGTTGACTGTGTTTTTATTTGAACTCTGGAACATGAAACAGTTAAATCCATCAGTAACAGTTGTGTGTTGTGTGTTTCAGGGTCTAATTGTGGCTGTGTTGTACTGTTTCCTCAACAGCGAGGTTCGTCTCCACACACACACACACACATGTTTCTACACACAGAAACGCTGCACTACAGCTGACTCTGCTTTGCCTCGTGTGCGTACAGGTTCAGAGCGAGCTGAGGAGGACGTGGAGGAGTTTATCTCTCAAGCGTTACGTGGGGCGGGACTACAGGCTGCACGCCATGTCAATCAGCCGAAACGGCACCGAGAACTCTGCCCAGTTTCCCAGGAACTCCCGAGCCCAGTCCATCCTGCAGACTGAGACCACCATGCTGTGACGGTCTGGTTCACAGGAAGTCGTACTCAAGGACGCTTCTATAGACATATCACTTGCTGCTGCAGGGACTGAGCTGCAGAGGTTTCTGAGGTCAACAACCTCTTATCAGAGAGGACGCGCCTCCTGGACTTTTCTAACATCGCTCTCGAGTTCGTCCTCACGGTGGTCTTCAGTGTTTTTCGACTCACAGACATCCACACATGAAGCATAACCTGCTGGAATCAGGCAGAACAAAAACTTCCATCAATAAATAGTTTTTATTTCAGACTGTTTTATATGATTAAATATTCTAACACATTCGGAGGTTGAGAATTAAGGTTTTCAGCCTAAAATGCAGTGCAACTACATCACTTTTTATTCTTGCATATTCTCAGTGGTTATTAAATATTTTTCAGACACAGCTGAATGTATTGATAACGTGCTATTAATTCAGTTTAATAGTGTGCTGTAGTTTCATGCCAACAAACGTAAAGTTACATTTAACCTTGGTGGATACCTCGTCTTCAAAGCAAAGAACATTTACCACAAAGATTAAAAACAAGCTAAATAAGAATTTATGTATTAGAAACATGTTGGTTAGGGTTAGTGGTGGAGAATCCCTGATTTTCCCAATTACTTTCTACAAAGATGAGTCTTTGAGATGAGATAACACCCATAACATTTACTTTCTACAGACAAACACAAGACGGGAACTGCACAGAACTTGTCCAGTTAAACTTCAGGTGTATTAAGCTAAAAGCCCTTCAAGGGTATGAACTTTCCCCTTTTTGTCATTTAAGCAACTTGCTCTTGGAATCTCTCTGAGAGCAGCGCTGGGATTTGTAGGATGAGTGGACCACAGGAACTATTCGGTTCTGCTTCCTGTAAGGTAGGAAGCAGCCCAGGAGTCGACGGTGGGTCCGGCCTGGATGGTGAGGTCGGTTCGTCCCTCGGTGGTTTCGGCGAGACGTGTCTCCTCCCGCCTGGAGAGAGAGCTGAAGGGCAGCAGAAAGTAGGAGAAGGAGGTGTTCTTCAGTCCATCCGGACCATCTTCCCCCTGCGGCCTCCCGAGCCATCGCCATCTCTTTTCCTTTTAATCATTTTTACCAGTGTAAACAGTTCAGAAGGGAAAAAAATGCAAAGGTTTTAGAAAACCTGCAGCAGAAATATGTGTTTTTTATTATTTTTTTAAATTATTTTTTAGCTTTCCTCTCCTGGTAATCATCTCACGGCCACTCAGGTTTATCTTGCGACCCCTCGCTGGGGTCTCGACCTCCATGTTGGCAACTGCTGTCTATGTGAGATGATAAAAAAGTAATTTCATGTGGGAGTTAAAGAAATGTACAGATTACTGTAGCTCGTGTGTTTATGTTATTTTTCATATAATTGGTGCCAAATTCAGGGTTCAACCAATATGAGTCTCTGAAGCACAAAATATTTAAAATGTATTCTTGGATTTCAGTGTTTACCATTAGGATCTGAAACGGTTTTACACAAAAACTCTTCTAATCACGTTTATCGCTGCCTGTAAATGAAATAAGTCACTAAATAAAAAAACGAAAGTGTCTGAGGCAGAGATTCAGTTCTAATTACAGCCAAAAAAAACAAAAAAAAACACCTTGTACAGAAAGTGACTGTTTTGTATTTTGTATTATTTGTGTTTTTTTGTTGACGACATCAAGCATCAGTGTCATTTGTAATCTTTTGAACTGTAAACCTGTGACTCCATTTATTTTATGTATAAAAAGCTTTTATTGTGAAGGCTGAGTCATGTCTGTTACTGTACATGTAGTATGTCTTTTGGGATTATTATTACTATTATTTAAGTTCTTTACTTTTTAGTTTCTCTGCCACAAACTAAAAAGAAAAGCACTGCTTCTAAACGTTGTATCTACAGACACTTCCCTGTTCTTATCTCATATTTGTGTTTCCATTGGCGAACAAGCAAACCCGTCTCTGCAGTGTGTGTGTTTATCTGCACTTGACATTTCGCACTGGCCCATGCTGTCAGAGGTCAGAGGTCAATGAGGAAGAGAGCATGTTGTTCCACTGGTAAATGGAGGAAAACAAACTTGAGTGTGAAACCCATTTACTGGTGGGAGACTTTATTTTTCCTCCTGGGAGTGGGTGTATTTATTTTGGATTGTGAAGCATTTCAGCAGATTGCAGATGCAGATATATGCTTGCATGGTTTTCAATGGTTTTAGAGAGGTCACCCGTAAAGGTGAAACTCCGTCAGCAGAGCCAAAGAAAAGCAAGACTGATGCCTGGAAAACCTGAATGGCAAAAAAAGAAAATTGGAAAGTTATAAATACAACTGGCAAGGTAAACACAGACCAATGACAACCCAGGGTTCACCTGGAATGTGGAATGATGGGATCTCAGGTTGATTTATCAATCACAATGTCAGGTTACAATGATAAGTGAATATTTCAGGCTGGGTTTGTCAGGCAGTGCCTCCTCCTTTTTTACTCCTTTCCCTTTTCACATTAGCCTTATCATTTATATTTTAGAAAAAAAAATGTTTTTTTGGCTCTGCATGTTAAGGTCATACATTATAAATGATCTCTGCCACCAGGCCAGCCATGCTCTTAAGAAATATTTGTATATAAACTCACTTTTCCTGCTGCCAGATGTATTATAAGTTAGTCTAGCCTGTGCTCACATTTTGTCAGTAGGGCTTCGACCTGTGTTAGATATTAAGCAGAATATGGCTGAAAACTGAACGGATGGCAGTAGTGGAAGAAGTATTAATCTCAAGTAAAAGTAGCAGTACAGCAGTGTAGAAATACTCGGTTACAAGTAAAACTCATTCAAAATGGTATGCTTCATGTTTTGGCATGAAAACAGACATTTCCATTTTTGTGTATGAGCCAAATAAAAAGGTTAACTGGAATAAATTTATTAGTTGGTTTAAATATAATATAATATAATATAATATAATATAATATAATATAATATAATATAATATAATATAATATAATATAATACAATATAATATGATATAATATAATACGATATAATATAATATAATATAATATAATATAATATAATATAATATAATATAATATAATATAATATAATATAATATAATATAATATAATATAATATAATATAATATAATATAATATAATATAATATAATATAATATAATATAATATAATATAATATACGTAGGAGAAAGTCCCGCCTACAAGGTATCTAATTGGACAAGCCCGAACCAATGTCTGACGTCTGTGCGGTCTAACCAATCAGCACGAGACATTCTGACTCACTGGATTAAGGTGTAACTTCAACGGTAGCGCCGAAACTTCGCACAGCGACTGTGGTAAGAAAATAATGTAATTAATACGAATGTCTAGCGCATTTAAGTCCATTAAACGTCAGCCAACAGTAACGTTAACATACCCAATATTATCCTGAGTTACCTTAAGACCGTTTACGTAAAAAATGTACGAATAACGTTAGTGTTCAAAACGTTAGCAAAGTGCTAGCTAACGCGGCTAAAAACATTAGCTTGTTATAAGGAACGCTGGTGCGGTTTGTTGACATGAGAAGTTGAGTAATCTATGAAAGTACTGCATATACTTATATATATATACTAGTGATTTAAGTCATGGCAACAGGTGTTAAAGGTTCCCCAGAGGTTTTAAATTAATTTCCATATATATTTTTTTATGTTGTGGTAGCTAATATTATTAGCACAACAGCTATTCCTCTTGTCACAAAATGGATGTTTTTCATGTCATCATGTAGAATTACCTCATCTAAGACTAAGATTTGCTTGGTCAGATGTAAAAAATATCACAATCTCTACAGGCACTTGCTCTGTCCATACATGTGTGCACTTGTAGGGAAGTAAAAATCCATTGTATGCAGCCATTTCAGTGTGTTGTTTCGATGGTTTCAGACATGGGAGTATTGTTTATGAGCATGTAGTTGTGAGTTGTGCACCTGTGCACAAGGTGCTGCTGCTGCTCTGCTCTCTGTTTTGAGGAAGCCCACATGTCTGATTAGGCTAAAACTAAATCTAAGCTCTTTAGTGTCCCCTTTTTTTGAAGAAGTGAGGGCTGGGAAAAATTGTCTTCACTTTGTAGTGTCCTTGCTTTGATGGGCTAAAAATCAATTTAAGACACACGTATTAGAGCACAGTCCCTCACACTCTGAATCATCCACCCACCAGATACAAAATAAAAAGACAGCCGTCCTCCTGTGCCCTTCTTCTCTCCTTCACCTCCATGTTTTCAATTAGCCTCCTGAGAGCACACAGTCTGCTTTTTCCATCCACCCCACTGACTCCTCCTCCCTACACTCCTCTTTCAAACTGTGCGTTCTCTCACTTTTCCTTCTCTGGTCTCAGTTCACCTCCCTTTTGACATCCCTTCGATCTCGCCTGCAGATGAGACACAGTTTGCTTCATATTCTCAGTCCTACTGAGTGTCTAATAAGCAGCGACGCAAGAGATTGAACTTGTGACTTTTTTTGTATAGTGGTGGGAGAGGATTAGAGTCACACAATCGAGATTAACTTGGCTAAAATTTGCCTAAGACTTATAGAGTTCGCATTTCCTTATTTCAAAGTTTAATTCAGTCTTTTTCTGATTCTCAAGTCTCTAAAATGTTTTTTTGGTGGAGGGAAGAGGGAAGTCTAGGTTTCAGCAGCAAGTAATCGCAGTCCTGTCCAGCTCTGTGTCACTGAAAAAAAAACAACTTTGAATTCTGAAAAGTTCATATTAAAACACCCTGTGGTGTGTGTGAACAAGTATATATATCTATATATTTGGGAAGCAGCTTGAAGTCTACCATGGAATTTTTCTTGAATTTTGAATTATAATTATTGACAAGAATTTTAGATAATAAGCAGGAAAAATATGGAGGCCTGCAGTTACTGGCTGCCTTCAACCAACAAACACTGGTTTATTGGTATACTGATTTGATTTAAAAACTGAAGAAGAGTTTTAACTGGAGTTTGAGAAACATTCAGAGAAGAAAATCTCACATAAAGAATAGTTTTAATTTATATTTTCCTGATGGGGAGAAGGAAATACATTACAGACAAACCACCAGTGTTGCTTTTCACTGTTGCTTGATACCAGAAACTGCCACTAGATGACACTAATATCCAGTTGAAAATTCGAGTTTATACAAGTTGCCAGTGTCAGTGCATTCCCATCTCCTCTGGCAAGCTCAGTACAAATATTCAAGTTGTTCTGCAGTTGAATTGACAGTTGTCAAAGAGGGTTCCCTAAAGAAATTAAATAACTTTATCACACTTAATTTAGTCTGCAGTGGGTTTTCATTCTCAGCTGACACCCACAGGAAGACCTTTACTAACTCCACTGTCACATCAATTGTTCCATCTTTATTCAGTGTGACACAGAATTCATTTCAAAAGCTAGTCATTAGAAATTAAAATAACTTCAGTAAATAACCATGAAATATGCATTTATTAGTTGATAATACACTTTATGCACATATACACATATATACTGTATATGTTTTAGCTCAGTTAACAAAGGCATGTGACTGTATGGGGATTGTTACTGTAGAAAATATGACTGAATATACTGTGTGTGTGTGTGTGTGTGTGTGTGTGTGTGTGTGTGTGTGTGTGTGTGTGGAAGTCCTTGAACAGCAGCAGGAGAATATAATGCTCAGACAGGTGGTGGTGCTTCACAGGACTAGAGGGCAGAGACAGAGAGAGACAGATCAGTGCTTCTGTGAACACACCACATTCTCAAAAACAAAATCATCGACTAAATTTAAATGAACAAGTAATTCATTTGTCTATGAGACATGCAAAAGCCCAACCTGGACAGGAGTCGAGAATTAGCAATACCCATGAACTCTTTGTGTGACGCATTAGTTTCACCCTGTTTTGAAACTGTTAGATTTCATCGTCCCAATCAAATTAATAAATTAACTAAAAAGAAAACTACACTAGATTGTCATTATTTGAATGCTTCCCTTATTGCTTTATCCTAAACTATGTCGTGCAGTCGACATGGTTCGGTGCCTCCGGGGCTTCACTTGAGCGGCGAGCTGACGTCAGATCTTTCTCGTGGTGAGGTTACTTTAAGGCCGTATTTTCAAAAGCAGCGTTTTGGTGTCTGTATGTCTCACTAGTTTCCTCTGTTTTCGCGTTAACAAAGAAAGGCAGAAACACTGCTGCGGTTTACCTGGTAAATTTAAAAATTTTTTTTATAGAAGGACTATTTATTTTTTATTATTTATTATCTATTGATTTGTGTCCAGTGACAGCCCTCATGTCTGTGTGAGTGTTTGTGCCTGTTATTATGAGTAACTCACATTTCTTGGTCCATTTAGCGTCAGGGTCAACACAGACTTTTCCCTTGCTTGTGCGGAAACTAGAAGAAAAAAGAAACAGTGATGAAAATGATTATTATTTTGTGTGTGTGTGTGTGTGTGTGTGTGTGTGTGTGTGTGTGTAAGTAAGTATTCAAGAGACTATGTTTACACTTACATCAACGCCTTCACACATGGTCCGTGGGCGTGTTGTGTGGTGGGCGTCCCAGATACATCTGCACTGAGATCAGTAGAGGAGACCTCAGTGCAGCACAGAGGGACTCGTCCTCGGTGTGGGAACCTCGACCCTGAGAGAGAGAGAGAGAGAGAGACAAACAGAGGGGGAAAGTTTGAATACAGAAAGTGTAAGCAGTGTGGCATTAGACCAGCATGCTGTGCTGCAGGAACGAGGCCTCCTCAGCCGTCACCAGTCAGAGGTCCTGCTGCTGCTCTCTGGGCTCTATTCCACTTGTAGCTGTCACACTGGTTACACATATTTTAATTCAAGAGAGAGACAACTTTAAATTAAAGTGATCAAAAAATGGAAGCTGTTGATTTTAAAGCAAAAACAGGAATATAACAACACAGGAAATTTGAATTAAAAAGTCAAATGTAAAAGCCTTTTTATGATTAATTTTGCTTTGTTTCCCACAGTTTTTGATGCATTGTGTATATAAAGACGTTTTTTAATCATTTTATCATAGTCTTATAAACTAAATGTTGCTTTTTACAACTATAATTAAATGCTTAACAAAGTGTAGAATTACTGCAGTGATATCCTCCAGAGATCAGCACCACTGTCTTTCAAAATAATGCACATATACAGTTTTTAATGTTTCTTCCAGTGGATAAATATGTGATATGTAGTGAATATATACTACAGTGATAAAAAAGAAGATGTCATATGATCCGTTTGAGGTTAGAAATCAAAACATCGGCTCAGTATAATGTGTTGTGGTAATTCTTTGGTGCTTACCTGGTGTACACAGACACAGGGGGAGGAGGAGGAGGAGAGCGACGGACAGGATCCTCATGGACATTTTGAACAATGGACTCGCTGGTTGACTGGTTGACTGATTGATCAAGGCTGCAACTGCAGAAGCTGATTGACGTTTGGATATTTATCGGTAAGTGCATCAAGATAATCTTGGGGGTGTGTTTGGCTGTGGGCAGTACTGATGACGTGTTTCCATATGTATTAAATGCATATGTATAAACTGTGTGTGTGTGTGTGTGTGTGTGTGTGTGTGTGTGTGGTTATGGTACTATCACACCTCCGCCCTTCATCAGACAGTCTTTTCTACCCCCTGTGCAAATTTAAACCACCAACATCTAACTAACATCTTTCTTGGAAACAACCTGACACGTTTGCATGCACACACACACGCACACACACACACACACACACACAACCACACACACACACACACACAACCACACACACACACACACAGCGTATTTTGTATAAGTGTATGTAAGTGTGAACATGATGCACAGCGTGGTGTTTTGCGTAGTCATGGCCCGTAATTATTCACTGCTCCACTGGAAGTTATTATTACTTATATATAAGTTTAAATTAATTATTTTGCAGCTCTGTGAAATATTCAACTGATAAACATCTTAAAACAGGATTCCCATGGGTCCTTGATATTCTTTGAAAGTCTTGAATTTGACGTTAAAGTTTGTGGGAACCTGGTTAAAATCCACTTAAAGCTCCTTAATTTGACCCTCAGGCCTAAATGTTTCTTATGCATTTACATGTATAAGTAAAGACAAGTAAGTTCAGCAGCTTGATGGAGGCTGGAACAAACAGTAGCTTGAGGTGTTTTGATTTGCACTTTGGCACCGTGAGTCTTCTTCCTGATGGCAGAGGTTTGTAGTCAGAGAAGAGGGTAGGATGCCTGTTTCATGACTACCTCCCTGTACAGCCTCTGTGTTTGGTTCACACCGGCAAACCCGCTTTTCACGATTTAAAGGAGCCTTCTTTTCTATTCAGCACATTTGATTATTTCTGACAGAGTCTGCACTGAAGGAAATGAATGGAGCTCGTGCTGATCTTTGCACACACCCAGGCATTAAAACTTTCAGCACAGTGACCGCTTCTGCCTGTAAACAACATCCCAGCTGACTCTGAATTCAGCTTTTACTCACTGCAGCTGCTCTGGGATGGCAGCAGAGATATTATTCATTCACATCTCAAAACTGTGGCACATCAAACTGAAACTATCTGCATGGCCACACACTAAGAGATATAAGCTGCAGCAACTTTTGCTGATGCGGCAGTCTCACTTCTCCCTGTCAGACTAATCATACTGCTGCAAATAAAATCAGCTGTATGAATGAAATTAATAGATATTTTGACCTTTCACACGCTGGGACGTGAGTCATCACTGTAGTGAAACAGCACAGTTTCTCACCAAATACTACGAGAACTGAGAATTTATTTTAAACCTAAACACACATGTTCACATATTTTTCTAGACGGTTTAGTAGAGAGTTCCAGTGACAGGAGGCAACAGGACACAGATGGACAATTCTCCTGTGTTGTCCCAGCATCTTGTTCCTCTGTGGATTCAGGCCGCCTCAGTGTCTTCTGTCTTTTCATATGATCCCAGACCGACTCCATGATGTTGAGATCAGGGCCGTGTGCAGGCCAGACCATCTGCTTCAGGACTCCTGGTCTGTGAAGTCACCTCTGTATGATTCACGCTGCGAGTCTGGACTTGTTGTCCAGCTGCGATGTGAATCTGAGTCCGATCCAACGCCTCCCCCAAGGTGTTTTCCTGATGAGCAAGAATCGAAACATACACACTGTTGCTCATAAAGTTGGAATAAAATATTTTTTACCTCTTCCCATTAAATGATTGTGACAATGTGATTTATTTCATTTCACCTGGGTAATCGGAGGACACATAATGTAATCATTGCACCTGGTCAAAAGTGATTACAGATGCATTTAAATAGGAATAAACAGAGGATTGTGTCTGAAAACAAAATTATTCCAACTTTATGGGCAGCATGAAGCACACTGAAACCCCGGGGGCTGTCGGTGGTTAGGCCAGCACCTTGCACAGTAGCTCAACGCCCATCCGTGTGTGAGTGTGAACAAGTGGCAAGTTGTAGTCGCACAGTAGCGGGTATCAAAAGTGTAACAATGGTTAAACTTCAGAGACATAAAAGAGGAAAAATCTGTGCCTGTTTTGGTGGGTGGCGACCACACACGCGCCCCCCACTTCCACTTCCTGGTTCATAAAGGGCTTCAGGAATCATGTAATTTACGGTACACAGAAAAGAGATTCTTCAGCTTTGACTCAGAGAACAGATGTCAGTTTTGTATGTCATACAGAGAGGGCTGGTGTAGGAGGACACTGATGACTTCAGGGGTAGTATGATGATATAACGATGAAACAGAGGCGGAGACAGAGAAAATTCTCAGTTATTCCGATAAAAATAGAAATTTGAAAGACAAAGGAAGATTGAATTTTTTTTCTGCTGTTGGAAACATCGCGGCAAAGTAAATGTGGTATGGTCAGTTTGTTACTGAACTTTTCAGTCATAATCAAGTCAACTTAAGTCAAATCAGCTTTATTTCTAAAGCACATTTAAACAGAAAAAATGTATAAAATAAGTAAAAAACACAAGGAAAGCATATTAAATATACTGTATACAGCAACATGTAAACATATAAACAAGACACAATTATGAACATGACAATGGACTAAAGGCATCGTCAGGCCCATTTATTACTTTAACTTCCTTGAAATTACAGAACAAGTGCTTCCTTGGGGTCGCTCATCACGTCCTCCGTTACTGAGCAGAAATTGAGTGTTAAAACATCTTTTCAGTGTGGTTTACCAACCGCAAACAACACAAGTGCAACAGGAAAATGTCTACATAGCTGCTTCCTCTTGAAAAGGAGAGGTGGGTTGAATGTGTAGATCATTGTGTCTTCAAGGCCTGAGCTTTATGCTTGAAACTGGGGTGATGAATTATACTGAAAATTTGCATTTAATATATTCTTTAATTTTATCCTCCTATGTTTTCTTTTATTTACATTTGTGTACTTTTTTTTTTTTTTCTGGAAAGCATGTTACGATTTATATTATTTATGAATGGAGATTGACTGACAGTCTCAGGCATGGGGTTGCACGTGAAAAGTTCCAGGAGTAGTTGACTGAAACTGCTTGTTTGGTCCTCTACACACACACACACACACACACACACACACACACACAGTGAAGTGGATGTGCAAGTCAAATTGTCGGTTTCATTGTTGGGCACGGTGTCCCCAGTTAACATCGTTGAAGAGCGTCAGCCGCACAGGAACTACCCGTAGCCTGATTTACTACGTTTATAATCTGTGTTTAAATCAGTGTTTTGCAAGATACTGTCATTGATAACAACCTGGAGCCGGTTTCACACAGGCTTATTTTGACTGTGCTGTAAATATAGCAACCAGACTTCAGAGTCTGAATTCATCTGTTGCACAGAGCAAAAAAAAAAAAATGGCCGACTGAGGGTCCGATTCCAAACCGCTCGGCTCCGTTCACCCTCAGCAGTTATAAGGTAATTTAACAATGTGAGGGAAACCACATATATGAGCCACGTTTTCCCTCGTTTTTGTTGTTGCATGCTCCCGGTCAGATCGGCTGTCATTGATCGTCACCGTTAGCCTGGGGGTCAGGTGACTTAATTTATTCAGGCTTAAAATGAGTCAGTCTTTATTTTTGTGAGACGGTCTCACTTGTATTAAACTGATATGTGAGCAAAATAAAGACGGGACCAACACTACACACCCAGTCTGAATCATCTTATCTGACCTGGATTGTTGCACAGACTGTAGAGAAACACAAAGGAAGTCTTACTGAGGTGGCAGAAGTTGGCATTTTCATTTGGCATGCACTCATTTATACCCGACCACATCTGTGTGTGTGTGTGTGTGTGTGTGGGACGGGGGGGAAGGCAAACTGCTGATGAGTTTGAACATGGGACAGAAATGGAAACCGAATGCAGAGATTCTGACGATAAGATTAAAGATGCCTTTTTTTTTTTTTGTCCTTCCTCTGCACCGACACATCAGAACTGCCGGTGCGGGTAAGCTAATGTTCCAACCGTTAACCGCAGCAGCCACATGGTATGTTTCATATGTTCAAACCCTCGCTGGATAAAACCCTTTTAAAGCTTCTTGCTCCTGCAGATAATAATGTTACAGGAGGAAGTCAGATAAGATGCAGATACACAAACAAACAGAGACACACTGGATGTGAGATTATAGGTGCAACTTTTATTTCTTACCAATGTTTTCAACTTTCAAGTACCGGTAAATAAATAACTCATTACAATTTCACAAATGAATGAGTTTTAACACTTTTAACATGACACTTTTCATAATGTTTCACACATTTGTAGATAAACTTTGTAATAAATACATGAATACTTTCTATCAGTGCTGGTCGATTAAATTAAACTAATAAATATTTTCATATAACTAGCTATTCAACATAAATTAATAATTTAACAGAATCCTATTCATCAAGTGCTTCTTCAGACATCTCGTTTGTGTCTGTGTGATCGCAATCATTCGTTCTCTTGCCATGATTCGGGGGCGAGGTGGAGATGTTGCAGGTTTACTCGCTGTCCCCCTGTGAAGTGGAGGGTGAAGGAGGGGAGGCGGTGGATGTGATGAGGGAGAGGAGGGAGACGTCAGTCGGGGAGGCGGTGGAGAGGCGGGAGACGTCAGTCGGGGAGGCGTTGGAGAGGCGGGAGGCGGTGGAGAGGCGGGAGGCGGTGGAGAGGCGGGAGACGTCAGTCAGGGAGGCCGTGGTGGACAGGGCCTTTGCTCGCCTGCGAGAAAAGATGATAAAAGACACACGTGAGACCTCAAGGTTGAAGAAGTGACCGAAACGAATGAGCGTAGAAATCGTGAGCGTGTGAAAATGTGAACGGTGACAGGAAACTCACTTCAACTCAATAATCTTCCCGCGAACCCAGCGAGCGGTCCCGTTAATGCAGAACAGACCCGACTTTGTCTGAAAGCTGCAAGAATGAAACACAACATGAGTACTTGACTTTTAACAGCCCAATAAATGAATTCATATATTTGTATAATCAGCTTGATTCGGTTTCAGAGGTGCTAAACGATGAAAGCGCAGCGTGCCGCGTCGTACTTACATCACGGCTGCGACGCATGGTGGGTTAGGTCTCTGGATCATGTATCCCGTGATTGTTTCATTTATCTTGTTCCTGGTGACTGACTTACAGCAGGACGCCAGCTTCTCTACAGGTGGAGAAACAAACAAAAAAGAGAGTTAATTAATAAAAAAGTCATAAAAAAGTCTTTAAACTGGAGGGAAAAAAAACCATCTGTTAAAAACTTGTACCTTGTGCTGATCCAGAGTCAGAGCGAGCCACGAGGACAATTGCGACCAGCGCAAATTTGAGCAGACTTCCACAGTTGACCATTTTGAAAAAAGGATGATAAATAAGAGCTTAGACTGATGAAAACTGAGTGACTTCTGTTGGTCTGTCTTCTGCTGTCCTCTCCAGAGATGCTTGCTGAACTGCCAAACCTCCGAAGGCTTCGGATACTTAAGGCCTGAAAAAGCAGAAGTGACGTGTCGGATTAGTCATCATCCTTCCTATTTTCTTCCCTTTTTTTTTTCTTCTTTTTCCATCCTATCTTTGCAACTGAACGACCCATTCTTTAACAGGGGGGGGATTTCCATGAAGTGACCGACAGCTCACCAACAGGAAGCACTTTCATCATAGTGTTTCGTTTGGAAAATTAAGTCACGGTTTTTCCTCATTATCTGGGGTACTAGGAAGAGCTCAGGGGTCCGAGGTCAAGATCATGTCACCACTTGTCTTTATCAGTATGTTTATTAAAGAATTCACAAAGAATAATTTATCAATTAAGTTATAAATCAGCCACCAGATACAAACTGCACACAGTTTAGTGTAAATCTGCCTCATGTGAAGCAAAATGAAGCTTTCAACAATGGATGCTTTTTTTTCTTTTTCTCTGTAAGAATAAATTTTAAAAATTATTTTTATTCAGGGTGAAACTCATTTTAAGGAAGTCTTTGGCATTTATGTCAGAAAGAATTTAGCAATCGCTGTGGGCAGGACATGTTATAGCAAAACGCTCCAGCCCCTGTCTCTTATACACATCTAACATGTAGTGATGTTCAGAAGGCAAATTGTCCCGTAGTGCAAAGGTCACAGAGGGTAACGACCAGCGTGCACTGACTTTTTGAGTTATGAGAACCAGTGAAATTGTGTGAATGAGCTTCTCCTCCACACTCAGAAGTAGAATTGATTATCTGGCAGCATAAACACAAGATGTAAAGTTTATTACACGTGAAAATTAAGTTGTTTGGACTGTTTTCTTTTACTTTGATTTGACTTTAAATTAAGGTTAAGTATCATTTCAAACTGGTTCAACTAAGAACAAGTTTTCCTGCTGCGTTAAAGATGTAAGAGTCGGTTTGTCGTTTAACACGAAGAACAGTTTGTACCAGAGTCGGTGCAAAGACGAGGAGGTGTGAGGACTGGGTTTGATGCTGGTCTTCATCGTGGTTTACACTGTTTTCACGAGTCACGAGAGCAAACAACCGCGACTTAATTCAACACGTATCAAGTTTTCATCACGAATCTCTTATTCAAACTATAAAACAGTGTTTTCATTCTGGAACAATGCATGCTGGGAAGTCTGCTATAAAACGATGTTGGTGTTTCTTATACACGGAGCGATATTGAGTCATCGGACGAGTTTCATCATGTTACCACAGCTTGAATTTCACTTATCACTCAACGAAGAAATTGGATGGAGTTGAAGTTACAATGATAATTTTATTAGAGTTACTTTATGTTTGCAAAAAAGAACTTTTATCCCACAATAATGCATTTAACTAAGTAACTGTAAAAGAGTATATGACAACATGTGAAGTTTTCTGTGGAGATATACAGTATATGTGTGTGTATATATATACAGGTTACAGGGATATATAACAGATGTTTCAAAGAGTCCAGGTGAGAATTAGAAACAGAATCTGTATTAATGCCTCAGAGCTCAGAGTCAAAAGTCTTTAAATGACCTGATCCGTCAGAATTAGCATCTACCTGCCATCGGCGTCTTTAAGCGTGTCACATGATCAACTCGTCAGGATTCACCAGTCTCTCGTGGCACCTGTGTGCTTCATCAGACGCGCTCGTTTGATGGTCAGATAACTTGAAAAACTTTCTCTCCCCTCTCTCGTTGCATCAGACAATTTTTCTGTAACTTTCCGAAACTGAGAACCCGACTTTCACATCCACATCGCAACGTCACGCAGTCTCTGACCAGTTGTGCACAGACGACAAGACAAGGGGCAAGAGTTAAAGTCAAATCTCTTTTCACGTATAACCTGGCCTTTGTTCTTCCTGCGTTGATGCACATCAGAAATGATCTGTGAGACAATCCAGCAGCTCGTCCCGGCCACTGTGGCTTGTGCTGTTTTCCTTTTTTTCTGCGTCTAAAATAGTGACGTAGCTGCTATTTGTTGTACTAAAGCGGTAACTAAGTGTTGTGCATTCGCCAGTGATACAGAGACTTTGTGGGCGAACGAGCAGAGCTGTTAGTTGCTGTTCCTTGACTGTACGCAACAGATAGAGAGAGAGAACACAGTCATTCCTTCTTAAAAGCTGATACTGCCAGCAGTCAGTGCGACGCTGCACAGGTGGACTGATACGCCGCTGATCATCTATAAATAGACGCTTAAAAGTCCGTCCTCATCTATTCACTGTACGGCGTGTGCACCTTTCTCCAACAGACGCCTTTGGTTGGTTGGTGTCGGTGAGATGAACAAAACTGAAACAGAAATCAGCGCAGACGCCTGCACAAGGTGTCAAACTATTAAACAGAGCAGTGAATGCAAACAGACCCAAATAAAGCCAGCACCCACATACTCTGCTGTGTGTGTGTGTGTGTGTGTGTGTGTGTGTGTGTGTGTGTGTGTGTGTGTGTGTGTGTGAGAGCCCCAGACTTTGGCATCCAGAACGCACCGGAGCCCGACGGGGAAATGCCCCTCGTTTACACAAAGACTAAACGGAGGAGGCAGGAAATAACTAGGAATTGCATCATGGCAAAAGCAGAACTATCTTCACTCCGCAGACTTTCAGTTTATTGTTTTCTTGTAAAATCTAATTGTGAAAGTAAAAGCATCTGTGAGCTCACAACTGTTTTTGTTGGAAAACTAAACTTAAGAGTCCAAAGGCAAATGTTAAGCCGTGCCAGAAGCAATGCTGCCGTTTGAGCCCAGCGACTGCCGGACACATATATCCTCAAATGTGCTTTAATATTTCACTTGTATTTGGGGTAGAAGAAGAGGAAGGGGGTAGTGTGTCTGAGCAGCCACAGTGGCGCCAAAGCATTCCTCCCACTGTCCAGACCTTGTTTGGTGATTTATGGTCAAGGGTTAGTCATAAATTATCAGTTTCATAAAAGATATTTCGAGGAAACATTCATCATCATCTCCTTGTGTAAGACGGTGGGTGTCGCTCTTACAAATAATGATTTCTGGTATAAAATTGTAAAGTTTCAGGTTCATGTTTGTCTCAGCTGCAAACGTTTCCATCCAGTGATGAACTTTCTTCTCTTGCGATATCGTTCTAATTAAACATGGCGACAGATTTCCAGCATTCTTTGGGAGATAATAGTCTCCGATGTTCGTCGACGTCATGTGACCACTGGAAGCCATGTGACCTCCATTTCACGTTTGCGAAATAATCGCTTTGCAAAAAACCACTTCTTTTTTTTCCAAAAT
The DNA here is from genome assembly GCF_002814215.2 of Seriola lalandi dorsalis. Lineage (NCBI taxonomy): Eukaryota > Metazoa > Chordata > Actinopteri > Carangiformes > Carangidae > Seriola > Seriola lalandi. Next base: position 172,767 of record NW_019525429.1, read on the forward strand.
TTACATGTTTCCGTTACTCAATGAATTTATTTTTTTTAGTTGAGCATAAAGCAGGTGAATGGAAACGCGGCAGGTGAAGAACATTGGTTTTGCAGTTTCATTTGAAGTCGAGCAGATGGAAAAAGTTGCCACAAGAGAATTAAATTCCCAAGTAGCTATCACTCGGGTTGTTGTTGATGATCAGAAGGCTGAAATTAATCAAACTTCCTTCCTATTTTCCTTTTAGCTAACTTCTCCTTCTCACTTGCATCACACAGCGTCTCTCTCACCAGGGCTTTACATGCAGAATAGACAGTTTCTCACTTAGACTTTCCCCTCTAAAAAAAACCAACAAATTCGTGGAAGAAAAATAGAACCTCATTTTTATTTCTCAATCCCCCGACTCAACCAAATTCATCCCAGAAATGTTTGTATTGTGTAAACAACACAGATAACAGAGGAGGAGCTGCATTTTTTAAGTGTTGACCTTTTAAAATGTTGTGTACTTGCGTCAATATAAGAATGACTGTGGCTTTTCTAGCTGTATCTCTCATTCAGTTCATGACATGAGCAGCATGAAAGGAATGTGAAACCTTTCTTTGACACAGCTTCAAAAGTCCAGTCATGTATTTTGTAGATAAGAAATAATCCTGCAGCGTAGCAACAGCAAAGATATACACCTGTTGTTTCTTGTTTGTTTTGCTTGTTCTTACCTAGACGCCTTTTTCTGAATGAAACATCTGAATGAAACATCTGAAAGAAAGATCACAAGCAGTGTGAAATGTGTTTATTTTGCTGTATTTACCACTTCCCCTTCTTCTTTCCTTATTTAATCTGTGCTGAGTGAATGTCTGTCTCTGTCTGGAAACACTTTCAGATGCCGAAGTGAGTCCAACTGTCAAAGGGAGCAGGTTTATCCTGCACCTGAACCGATTTTACATTTATATTTAGTATTTTTAACCATATTCCTGATGATCTGAGTGAATTTGCATCGTTATGAGATAAACTGGGCATGAAACATTGTTTAGGGTTAGATTGATCTGATGAGTTTGTGAGAACAAAAGAGGAAGAAATGCAAAGCATGTTGCACATATCATACAGTCTACACTCAATTTCCTGTCTTATCAGCCACCAGTAATGTTCCCACTTGCCGTCTCGTACACAGAAATGACGATGGGCCCTTCATGTGAAAATACCACAGTGGATGATGGATTCCCAACATGCGGTTCTCTTGATTAATAATAACAGCATTGTGGTAAACGTTACAACAGTGGTTGTAACATTTTACAACTTGTGGCCTGTTCGAAAATCTCCCCATAACAATATAAGTATACGATGTGGTCTGGCAGCGAGATTATCCAGCCGGCGGCAACTTCCTGTCATTGGCTTATCTCCACAAACAATGAAGGTTTTTGTTTTTTTTTTTGTACATTTTCCTGGAAGCAAAAACGTTGGTGTTGAGAGGAGTTCACAGAGGCGATGAGTGTTGCTGTATCAGATTGTGTGGCTTCCCTGGCGGAGGCTCGTCACGGGGCTGGAAAAGAAATCTGCGGATGATTGTGGGATCCCTGGTGAACCACAGTGAACCAGAGGTCGTGTGTCACAAAGGATCATTTCATACCGCAAGGAGTCATCCTAAATGTCTCAAATACTTCAGTCAGTGCACACACATGTAGTCCACCGTGGTCACAACAGACTCGCTGAATTTCGACTGAATTTCGACTGAATTTCGACAGGTTGGTGCCGTTTCGCACTAATGAGGACCACGACATGTGGCGGCGATTCTCATGAAAGTATCTGCTGGCTGTTTTGCTCACTTCACTTGGAAAATAATGTTTTCTTTTTCTGTGTGCCACAGACATGGAAATCATGCCGCCGTCCTCCGTTCCTGCTCTGTCGCCATTTTATCAAGTTTAAAAAAAAATACGCCGTGTTATGTCGCCAAGATGGCGACGGTAGCGGGGGAGAAGTGAGAACTTTTTTGAATTTTTTTGAGGTGATCATGTGGGCAGTTACTCCACCGCATGTTGCCGTGTTTGTGAGTGTGAAGGAACTAATACACTGGAAATATCAAGCGTGAGTTTGAAGCAACGCAACTACACGACATTAGATTTTCCTTTCAAGAGCTCTTCATGCACAAAGCTGCCGAGGGCGACTTTTACTGCAACACTGGGGGAAGTCCTAAGTTGAGAGACGGAGCAGGGTTGACTCTGTTGTCATGGGTGACATTATATGTCAGGATGTCCACAGTGATTAATGTCCGCTGAGCAACACAGAAAATGTTCTTTAACACACAGATAATCCAGGAGATTGATCATGAATCACCGTTATTTTCTGATTCGATTGCAGCTGATGAGTATTTTAGAAGAAGAAGAAATGCATTTTTACTGTAATGAATAACTCTGACATACGGACAGCTTAAGCTGAGATCATCAGAGCTGCAAACCACAGTCATAAAACCCGATTGTGGTAGTTTGTTGGTAGGTTTTCCCCGTTCGGTTTGAGACCAAGTTGCTGCTAATATTAAAAAAGGAAGGTGAGATCAACATGCATATAGGTGGGCGTTTACATTCTACATGTGAAGACAACCTCTATGTGACGACCTCTTTACCAGACGGCTGTGGTGAAGGCGAGTCTATCAACTTATATCCGCGTTCGAGCCGTCACTTCCAGTCATGGTCACATGGTAGCGACAGACATGGTGGAGAAATTAGTTTTATCTTATGGAGAAGTTGAGTTCAGTTTGAGAAAAATGGTTTAGTGGTTTAAAGTTCCTCCGGAGACACAACCACAAAGTATTTCTGCATCTTGCATCTTTATTTTGTTATAAAGTGAGATATATCTTTTCAGAGGCGCTTTAATTACACCTGTTGAATATTTATGATACCTATAGATACCACATAGGAAGGTTTTGAAGTGATGTTATTTCAGGCTGGAAATTTTGTGACTTCATTGTTTCCACATGCCAGGAAGGACTGTATTTCCTTGCAAGCCATCTATTACTTCCTACCCTCCCTTCATTGACTGCTTCAAGTTGCCACAGAAGGGCCAGAAAAGGGAAGTAATTACGCCAAATCAGAGAGTTTCAGAAGGGATGACTGGGTCATGTGCCACACTAATCATCCCCCTGTTTCACCGAGGTTAGTGTTGCTATCAGCGTTCTGTGTCTGACTAATACTTCCAGTTTAAAATGCTTCAGTATTCACCAGAGAAGACCAGATGCTTCGTCATGGTCATTGCATCTCTGTTGCAAACGGTGTGTTAGAAAGTGAACGAAACAACGTGTGTGCAGCAGGTTGAACTATGAAAACAGCCCACTGCATGTTGTCTGTCTTTATTTCACTGAATGTAAAACTATACTCAGATAAAACACTGTACTAGATGGTATATAACTTTGTTTATACAGTACAGTGAAGGACAATGTGCTAGTTAAATAAAATTATATGAACAATCCCGACTCAAGGCCCATTCAACCTTTTCCTGAGTTCCCAGCCATAAAGATATATCTAAACTTTATTTATCCCCTAGGGGAAATTCATCCAGTAACTCATCAGTAATAATAATAATATTAATAATAGTTGATAATAAATAATAAACAATAATAATTAGATTAGTCCACTTCCTTTGGCGGAGGCGTTGTACAGCCTGACGGCAATGGGGACGAACGATCTCCTGAACTGTGACACAGTCTTCATCAGGGGGTGGAGCTTTCTCAGTTGTTATGGAAACGGGTGTGAAGATATACAAGCTCGCATATGACAAATGAGCAAACTTCGACTACAGCTCGACTAAAGCAGTTGATCTTACTTAAGAAAAAGAAATTCTAGGGAAACGATTGCCTCAAAAAAAAATTAAGTAAATATAACTATTAGTTTCAGTTACGGTGACTTCATATCCATGTGTTAGTTTTACTGAAAATGTAATTGTGCAACTAAAAAAATGGCAGCTAAAGTTAACTTGCTCTTAAGTGGTAGCAACGTAAGTAAAACAAGTTAGTGTGACTTGTGTGGAAAGTTGTGTTTAGGAAACTGAACCTCGGATAAATCGAATAAGCACAACAAAGATCGATGGATTCACAGGATTATTTTAAGTAAAGACCAGTGTATTAATTAACTAAAGGAAGTATCCAATGAAACAAGCCAATTTCTAATTTCTATAAAGTAATTTTATTATAAGCTATAGTGATTTCTCACATTAAGAGGAAGTGCGCCTTCACTCATGGTTTAACTTGCTTTTTAAAGCTAGTAAAAACAAAGTAGAGTAATTGTCAATAACAGTAATATCAGTCACCGTGCAGAACAAAATCCACTCAATGTATGCCTGTTAACACATTACCCAAGAGCAAGCTGGGAAATTCCAACCACTTATCCCGAATATAAAACTCCAGGAACACAAAGTTACAATTCCAGTTTATTTACATGAACTTAGTTTTATACCTTCGTCAGGCAAAAACATTACTCACATTACACGAGTTGAATCAACAGGATAGTGAGAAATAAGTAAACTACACTAATGTAACTCAAGTCAGCAGAGATATGACCTTTTACAGTTTGACTGAAATTAATACAAGAGTAAGTAAGAGTACAAGTACAAGAGCACAGTGGATTTACGTCCTCTATTTATTTTCAGGGTGATAAACTCATGACAAACAAAGTCTCAGATCTCATTATGAATAACATGGTGGGTCTGAGATGAAGCAGCTGTGATGTTCACACCTCTCTTCTCTTCTCCTCTCTCTCTTTCTCACTGATAAGACAACAAGTGAGATGATGAGAATCAGAATTAAGAAAGAAAGAAAAAAATAACACTTCAACCACAACATTAGCCGAGTGCTCAGTCGTGATGCAGCTTCAGAGAAAGAGACGCAGATCTCTGGTTTTGCTTTTAGCTCATGTACTTTTGTTTTGCGTGACATTCGCAGTCAGAAGTGACGCAGCTGCTCCTGATCCAAGCCCACCACAGCTACACGTATGACTGCAGCCGCGTGTAAATGTGGAAAACATGTTGGTTTTCTCGTTTGAGTGACAAGAAATACTCGTTATGTGTTTACTATATGATATTCTTTATTTCTTTGTGTGGTTTTTAAGTCTCTGCACCATCAGCAGCTGCGGCCGGAGGTGTCCGTCCGTCCTCAACGTGATATCTCAGCAACACCGCGAGGGATTTTCTTCACATTTGTTACAAACATTCACCTGGACTCAAAGATGAACTGATTAGATTTTGATTGGTCAAAGGTCAAAGGTCACAGTGCGAGGCGGAAATTCTAGTTCATTACTTGTTTTCACATTGAAAAAAAAACACACAACTGTTATGAAGTAGACTGAGGCCGTTTGGAGTGAGCAGCCAGGTCATGCCGATTATCTACCGGGAAATCCTAGACGGCGTCTGCAGATTCAGAGTTACAGCATCACCAGTGCGACAGTTTGTGCCAGTGTGCACAAATGAAGGTGATAGGAAGGATACGAGCAGGTCGTCATGAAACTCAGCATGACCTCTTCTCTGAATACCAACCTCTGTCATCAGGAAGAAGACTCATGGTGCTAAAGTGCAAATCAACCCGATTTAAGCTACTGTTTGTTCCAGCTTCCATCAAGCTGCTGAACTCTGATGCTAAATCTTAGTGAGCAACACATACACAAGCACTTAGACACTTACTTTCTATTTAAATCGTCGCGTTGTCAGTGTCAAATATCTTCTTATATGTCCATAAAGACTTTCACATACACAGAGAAACACTTGTACTTATTTAGTTATTGTATAATCATGAAATAAAAGCAAATACAAACCATGTGCAGGAGACGCATGAAGCTACGATCTCATACAAAGACAAATTCAATTCATCATGAACAGCAATATTTTAAATAAGCAAGTATTAAAGAGGAAAATACTAAACACTGGATTTAATTTGACTGTAGCTGTGTCCAGTAGCTTAATATAGTGTATGACTTTTACTGATTTTACTCACGTCGTTGCTATAGCTACAGTGATATATGGAAAATGAGGTGGGAGAATGAATTCCCCCACAGAACAGTCAGTGTTTCATTTGTACTTTTTTGGTTTATATGGTTAATATGGCTGCTGAATCATTTTGACGCCCTGTATGAGAGTGACCGATGATTGATGTGATGATGTGAGGCAGTTAGAGCAGAAGCTATTAATACATCAATCAGGAAATCTGTTGTGTTTATTCTGCCCTTAACTATTTCATTTTATTCATTCATTTCTGTAACTATTAATGTAAAAAACACAAAAGATCAGGGATGAGTGTGGTTAGATTACAAGAAGGTTTTATACAAAAAAACGTTTTTCAAAATTAAATTCAAAGTTTGAGAAAAAAACAGGCAATAATTTATTATAAATGTTTGGATTCTGAAACAGGAACTTGACACAGTTTATCCAGAAGTAACATGGAATTAACTTTTTTATTTTTTTCACGACTCTCAGTCTCCCCCTGCAGGTTAAAATAAACACTGCTTTAAACTTTAAAACAGTAAAAGAAAAGTTGTGATGATTTTGACAAAGTTTTATCTAAGACTTAAAGGTTCATCTGTCTGCACGTGTTCAGGGTGTCGACGACGAGTTTCCGAGGGTCAGACAGGGATTTTTTATTTGTTTGTTTGTTTGTTTTCCCGAATTCTTTGTCAGTTTTCATGTCAAATCTTTGCAGTGTTTTGTGTTTACCTGAGACTCTTTGTTCTCCGCAGGTCTGGAGGAACTTCTGAAGCTGCGTTCAGATCCTCGGCAGCACTGACTCTCTCCGCTGAAGCCGCTGAAACTCAGGTCAGTGTTTATCACTACTTTGTCGCCATCAAGTGGGGAAAAGAAAAGCTGCAGCTAAATTAACCAACAAAAAAAAGGTGTATAAGGAAATGATACTACAACTCAAGTGGTTGACTCTCCTGTGCACATATGAAACCGAGGCTTTATTAACAGCTGGGCCTCGGACCTCAGAGCCACAGGGGCACCACAGGATTAAAGAGAATCATTATACAAACACAATCAACACTTTGAAAATACAAATAATACAATTAAATTGCAATTCGGAGGAAGAAGAAGTAAAATCGTTGAGAAATCCTCCTGAGGACTGAGGACTTTTAATTTCCACATATTGATCCCTGAACTGAGGAAGTTATCCGTCAAAAGTTTGGGTCGTTTTCCGCCACATAATTTATAGATTTGTTAAATATTGATTATTTAACAGCAGTTGACAAAATGCAGCTGCTGTTTCCAGGGATAAAATGAACTCTTTTAGAGGTGTTGCCGATCTTGTTGATTCTCATCTAGAAATATTGATCTGTGAGTAAAAGTTTGGCTAAATTACATATTTTGTTGATTTTTGGCATAAACAGAAGTAACTACAAACCTGGCAAAACAGACTGTTAACTTTTTATTTAATGAACTTAAAAAATGAAATCATTGGCAAATAAAATTTGCTTGGACACACAACTAAATCAGAAGTCAGTCAGCTCCTTGTCGGGTTTATATTTACTTATTTAAAAATAAATAACATGTAATTTGCCCAAACTTCTGCTTAGAAGTGTAGATGTCATCTTAAAGAGGCGTATAGATGCAGCTGCAGGCCATGATGTCACAGCTGTCATCGATTGCATACAAAACGATTTCAAATGCAAAATGGTGAACAGTTTCATATGAATCTAAATGTACAGTATGTAATAATAACAACAAAGATAATATAAAACTTTATTTGTATGCAAAGTGCTTTACAACAAAGAAATGACACTCAGCAAGAGCTTCACTTGAAAAGACAGAATTCACATAAAAACATGTTAAAAACTTTGATGGAAAATGAAAAACATGGAAAACAGTCATGTCAAATGAGGTGGAACAATTATACAATAATAAAATTTAAATAAATAAATAAATAGAATAAGTAAATAAAGAGTAGTCTCGCCTTTTATTTTCAACAAGATATTTTATATTTGGATTCTTACATTCTGAACATGTTTTAGTCTTTTCTCAGTTTCAGTTAAATGCAGATTATAGGTTATACCAAGATCAATATCAAGATTTGAATTAAAAAAAACTTCTTACTCATTGTTGTTGCTTCATCAGTCGTTCCACCATGACAGTGTGCTGCTGGCACTTCTCTAAAACCCTGTTAAAATGCCACTTTCACTTGAAGTATCAACCAGTTTATTGGTGTTTGGGCAAATCATTCTGTGGCAATAAAGATGATCAGTTAAAAGTGGCAGTTTGAGAAAACATCGGGTTAATTTACTCAATATCAACATCATAACTGACACTTTCCACCCAGACCACAACCATAGATAAACAGTCTGGGATGACATGTACATTTATATCGTTGCACTTCATTGCTTCACATTGTATTGCATAGTTTTCTTATCTTATTCTTCTTATTTTTTTTTATCTAATGAGCCTGAAAGAGCTTCGTCATTCTGTTCATGCAAAAAGAGCCAAAGTGAAGACGTTGAGTAGCGCCTCAAACTGTCGTCGCAAGCTCCAGTAATTTGCATAGAAATGTCTTTTGTTGTGTCTTAGTTGCAAAGTTTAAATCTCGCATGCAAACACAGAAGAATTGAAATGTTAAATAGATGAAACAAACTGGAATCAGAACACGAAAAATAAATGTACTGAAGGTGAACTAATGAAGATCAAAGAAAAACATGTTTTAAAAGCGACTCTGGATCCAGTTCAGCTTTTAGTGCAGCTCTACATATTCTATTATCAGGTATGTGGCAAATATAACTGTGACTTTGATGAGTCTCTTCAGTGATAAAGGTTAGAAAGAGTCTCAGGCACCATAATAACCAGCCCACAATAACAGCACATTGTCTTTTCTTTCTTTTATACAGTTTGTATCCCAATAAATACAGTTAACTTGCACCGATACCTTTTACTCAGATCTGTGAAGAGTTGGGTTTAAATGAGACAAAACGTGTTGGTTTCAGGCCTGCTCGTGTACAAGACGTGTGTTTCTGTGGTTATATGATATTATTATTATGTATTTTATTTATTTATTTTAATTTGTATGCCTCCGTCCCAGCCTGACCTGTAGCACCCAATAACAACAAACAGGAAAACGTGGCTCGTATATTTGGTTTGAGAAGGGGAAGAGTTTTTAGACCAAATTACATTTTTCTTTTTATTGTTTCACTCTTCAAGTAAAACGTCGCTGTAACTGTTGAATTCTTCCAAAAAACAAACTTTTTTTAAAATTATTTTAGGGGGGAAAAAAAGTGTTAATTTACCCAGAATTCATTGTACCCACAGTCAGGCTTAAGATAGTCAAGAACTAAACTGCTTTGTGCAACGGAAGAACGTCTGTTGCTGGTGAGGCTGCTGTTTCTGTGGTTTTACTGTCACCTGACATTTACGCTTCACTGATTGTAACCTCCAAACCAAAATGTAGCGAGCTCTAGTGATGCGGTGATTAGTCGATTAATTGATCAGTGGATCAGCAGAAAGTTAATCAGCAACTGTTTCAATAACCACTTAATCATTTTAAACAAAAATACCAAATCTTCTTTGGTGACAGTTTCTCCAATGTGATGATTTTCATGTCATTGACTGAATATCTTTGCAATTTGGACACGAAACATTTTTCTCTATAGACTCAATAATTTATCAATTAATCAAAGAAATAATCAGTTAATAAGGAATAAATAAAAAACACAAGTCAGCTGCAGTTTAAATCCTTTTGACATGATTTATTTTTGATTCTCAACTCTCTTTTGTTTCTGTTACAGTCGTTTTTAGAAAATAAT
>NW_019525429.1:182511-184866 GCF_002814215.2 Seriola lalandi dorsalis
TGTTGTTATTTGCAGAGCATCAGTGTGCTGATGCTAACAGCTCTGTTAGCACGGCTCTGTTAGCATAGCTCTACTAGCATGGCTCTGTTAGCACGGCTCTGTTAGCACGGCGCTGTTAGCATAGCTCTGTTAGCATAGCTCTGTTAGCACGGCTCTGTTAGCAGGGCTCTGTTAGCATGGCTCTGTTAGCAAGGCTGCAGACGTGTTGAAGGCTGATTCTCACCTTTAAGTCTTGGAGCCATTCTGATTCTGGGTTGATGCAATGCCATTTTTGATCCTCAGTTTTAATCCTGGAAAACAGGAAACAGACGACAGAAAGCGCCTCTGATTAAACTAATGTCCCATGGTGCCATTTTGGATCAGAGTACAGTGTCATTTTCCTCTGTTGTTCTTATCAAGATCTTAAGATTTGGGAATCAAACATTAATCATTTCCAAGATGTCCGTGTGCAGGGTTAGTGTGATGTGAGCAGTGAGGTTAAGTGATCATAGAAAGATTTTATTCACATTTAGTATTTGTGTGTGGGCGTGTTTAAATCATGATGTACTTACACAAAGTAATGATGATCACAGCCGATTCTTGTTGCCTGTTCAAGGCACTTCACGACTGTCCCCTCTGCTTCGAGGCGGCCGTCTTCACAGCAGTGTGATTCCATAAAAAGGCCTGTGAGAGAACAACACATTCACATTAAGAGACATCCTGGTTATTCCTTTTGCGTCTTGTCGTCTTCCTCACTTCTGCTTTTGTTACAGTGATCAGCTCTTCAGGGAGACATTTTACAGTCTGTCTCGTTCTGTCTTCTTCGTCTTTTTCAATTATAATAATAATAATAATAATGATATGTCAGGAAGAAACAATAAATTTGATAAATAATAATAATGTTAACATAAAAGATGCACAAACAAAATAATTTAAAAAAATCATGCAACAATATGTTTGAAACAATATTATGAATTAAAGAAAAAAGGAAAATAAAAGTTAAAGGAGAAGTTCAGACTGAATTAAGACTCTTATATGTCTTATGTAATATTTAGTTATCCAACTTATTAGATAAATAGTTAAATTACTTCTTGTGTGGGGCAGTTTACTCGTACTCTGTTGACTATTAATAGTTTCCTGTTCTATGCGGCTCAAAGTATTTCACATAAGAAGAAGAAGGATGCGACGAAGAGGCGGCGTACCTTCAGATGCAGAGAAGAGCATCACGATGCCCAGGGCGACCAGAGGAATCCAGCGGTTGGTCATCATCTTCAGTCTCTGCACGGCACAAAAACTGACTCTGGATCTGCTTCGTCGTTCAGTTACTAACTAACTCGACTCGCCGCAGTCAGACGATGAGCGATCCACTGAGGAGTGATCTTATATACCGAAGCTTCACGCAGGAAAAGAGGAACCGCCGGTGTCATGTAGACGTTTTGTAGCTTTAAATGAATTCTTCTGAGGGGATGACGGTGCTTTTGCAGATAAACTGACACTCAGAGTGACACACGTCCAAGAGGTTGTGCAACTTGTTCAGGTTGGTCGGCACCAGGGTTCTTCCTCTTCTTCCTCTTCTTCCTCTTCCTCCTCTTCTTCAACAGTGTGATAACAGTCCCTTTTTCTTTATGTGGACACTCCACCTAAACGTTCTGATATGTTAGAGAGAGGTGTGTTCCCAACGGTGTGTGGCAACAGTTTGTGTTTGTACCTTCCCTCTTTCAACATCTCAGCCCCCCCCCCCCATATTGTCTTATATTTAACATAAATTTCTTGTAGGTTTTAAATTTGCAGATAGGTGTGTTTAAGACTGGTGGGAGAAGAAAAACAAAGCCAATTAAACCAATAATGATTATGTGTGTTGTGGTTAATCAGCAACTGTTTCAATAACCACTTAATCATTTTAAACAAAAATACCAAATCTTCTTTGGTGACAGTTTCTCCAATGTGATGATTTTCATGTCATTGACTGAATATCTTTGCAGTTTGGACACAAAACATTTTTCTCTATAGACTCAATAATTGATCAATTAATCAAAGAAATCATCAATTAATAAGGAATAAATAAAACACAAGTCAGCTGCAGTTTAAATCCATTTGACATGATTTATTTTTGATTCTCAACTCTCTTTTGTTTCTGTTACAGTCGTTTTTAGAAAATAATGCCACAAACATTGATTTTAAAGCTGAGTAAAACTGCATCAAACATTTTAGAAAGACACTTTCACGAACAGAGCAAATAGTAAATCAGAAAATGTTGAGAAAAAATGTTGCTGCAACGTTTTTGTTTATTCTTCAAAGTCTTCATCGTCTTCATCCAGGAATTTAAATCTGAATTTTGAAGGGTGGTAACTACGAGCAGGCCCACATTTCTTTTTT
>NW_019525429.1:184886-186190 GCF_002814215.2 Seriola lalandi dorsalis
GCCTCTGATTAAACTAATGTCCCATGGTGCCATTTTGGATCAGAGTACAGTGTCATTTTCCTCTGTTGTTCTTATCAAGATCTTAAGATTTGGGAATCAAACATTAATCATTTCCAAGATGTCCGTGTGCAGGGTTAGTGTGATGTGAGTAGTGAGGTTAAGTGATCATAGAAAGATTTTATTCACATTTAGTATTTGTGTGTGGACGTGTTTAAATCATGATGTACTTACACAAAGTAATGATGATTACAGTATCTTTTTTCCTGTTCAAGGCACTTCACGACCGTTCCCTTTATCTTGAGGCGGCCGCCCATACAGCAGCCTGATTCCATAAAAAGGCCTGTGAGAGAACAACACATTCACATTAAGAGACATTGGTTATTCCTTTTGCGTCTTGTCGTCTTCCTCACTTCTGCTTTTGTTACAGTGATCAGCTCTTCAGGGAGACATTTTACAGTCTGTCTCGTTCTGTCTTCTTCGTCTTTTTCAATTATAATAATAATAATAATGATATGTCGGGAAGAAACAATAAATGTGATAAATAATAATAACGTTAACATAAAAGATGCACAAACAAAATAATAAAAAAATCATGCAACAAAATGTTTGAAACAATATTATGAATTAAAGAAAAAAGGAAAATAAAAGTTAAAGGAGAAGTTCAGACTGAATTAAGACTCTTATATGTCTTATGTAATATTTAGTTATCAACTTATTAGATAAATAGTTAAATTACTTCTTGTGTGGGGCAGTTTACTCGTACTCTGTTGACTATTAATAGTTTCCTGTTCTATGCGGCTCAGAGTATTTCACATAAGAAGAAGAAGGATGCGACGAAGAGGCGGCGTACCTTCAGATGCAGAGAAGAGCATCACGATGCCCAGGGCGACCAGAGGAATCCAGCGGTTGGTCATCATCTTCAGTCTCTGCACGGCACAAAAACTGACTCTGGATCTGCTTCGTCGTTCAGTTACTAACTAACTCGACTCGCCGCAGTCAGACGATGAGCGATCCACTGAGGAGTGATCTTATATACCGAAGCTTCACGCAGGAAAAGAGGAACCGCCGGTGTCATGTAGACGTTTTGTAGCTTTAAATGAATTCTTCTGAGGGGATGACGGTGCTTTTGGAGATAAACTGACACTCAGAGTGACACACGTCCAAGAGGTTGTGCAACTTGTTCAGGTTGGTCGGCACCAGGGTTCTTCCTCTTCTTCCTCTTCTTCCTCTTCCTCCTCTTCTTCAACAGTGTGATAACAGTCCCTTTTTCTTTATGTGGACACTCCACCTAAACGTTCTGATAT
>NW_019525429.1:186210-187129 GCF_002814215.2 Seriola lalandi dorsalis
CCACAAAAATTATTTTTAGTAAAATTGCATCAAACATTTAGTAGAATAGAAAGACACTTTCATGAACGGAGCAAATAGTAAATCAGAAAATGTTGAGAGAAGCTGCTTTGCTGCAACGTTTTATGTTTATTCTTCAAAGTCTTCAAAGTCTTCATCGTCTTCATCCAGGAATTTAAATCTGAATTTTGAAGGGGTAACAGCAGGCCCACAGTCCATTTTAGTCTGTGGTGGAAAAATTGAAAAGAGAAAGGCAAAAAAAAAGAAAAGTAAATGAAAGTTACTGCACACTTGTTAATTTGGTTTGTTGTTATTTGCAGAGCATCAGCATGTTAGTGTGCTGATGCTAACAGCTCTGTTAGCACGGCTCTGTTAGCACGGCTCTGTTAGCAAGGCTCTGTTAGCATGGCTCTGTTAGCAAGGCTCTGTTAGCACGGCTCTGTTAGCACGGCTCTGTTAGCAAGGCTCTGTTAGCACGGCTCTGTTAGCACGGCTCTGTTAGCATGGCTCTGTTAGCATGGCTCTGTTAGCACGGCTCTGTTAGCAAGGCTCTGTTAGCATGGCTCTGTTAGCATGGCTCTGTTAGCAAGGCTGCAGACGTGTTGAAGGCTGATTCTCACCTTTAGCTCTTGGAGCCATTTTGAATGTGGTTTAATGCATTGCGGGTCATTTTCCTCGGTTTTAATCCTGGAAAACAGGAAACAGACGACAGAAAGAGCCTCTGATTAAACTAATGTCCCATGGTGCCATTTTGGATCAGAGTACAGTGTCATTTTCCTCTGTTGTTCTTATCAAGATCTTAAGATTTGGGAATCAAACATTAATCATTTCCAAGATGTCCGTGTGCAGGGTTAGTGTGATGTGAGTAGTGAGGTTAAGTGATCATAGAAAGATTTTATTCACATTTAGTATTTGTGTGTGG
>NW_019525429.1:187149-188884 GCF_002814215.2 Seriola lalandi dorsalis
TAACATAAATTTCTTGTATGTTTTAAATTTGCAGATAGGTGTGTTTAAGACTGGTGGGAGAAGAAAAACAAAGCCAATTAAACCAATAATGATTATGTGTGTTGTGGTTAATCAGCAACTGTTTCAAAAACCACTTAATCATTTTAAACAAAAATACCAAATCTTCTTTGGTGACAGTTTCTCCAATGTGATGATTTTCATGTCATTGACTGAATATCTTTGCAGTTTGGAAACGAAACATTTTTCTCTATAGACTCAATAATTTATCAAATAATCAAAGAAATAATCAGTTAATAAGGAATAAATAAAAAACACAAGTCAGCTGCAGTTTAAATCCTTTTGACATGATTTATTTTTGATTCTCAACTCTCTTTTGTTTCTGTTACAGTCGTTTTTAGAAAATAATGCCACAAAAATTATTTTTAGTAAAATTGCATCAAACATTTAGTAGAATAGAAAGACACTTTCATGAACGGAGCAGATAATAAATCAGAAAATGTTGAGAGAAGCTGCTTTGCTGCAACATTTATGTTTATTCTTCAAAGTCTTCATCGTCTTCATCCAGGAATTTAAATCTGAATTTTGAAGGGGTAACAGCAGGCCCACAGTCCATTTTTTTCTGTGGTGGAAAATTGAAAAGAGAAAGGCAAAAAAAATAAAAGTAAATGAAAGTTACTGCACACTTGTTAATTTGGTTTGTTGTTATTTGCAGAGCATCAGCATGTTAGTGTGCTGATGCTAACGGCTCTGTTAGCACGGCTCTGTTAGCACGGCTCTGTTAGCACGGCTCTGTTAGCACGGCTGCAGACGTGTTGAAGGCTGATTCTCACCTTTAGCTCTTTGAGCCATTCTGAATCTGGGTTGATGCAATGCAATTTTTGATCCTCGGTTTTAATCCTGGAAAACAGGAAACAGACGACAGAAAGAGCCTCTGATTAAACTAATGTCCCATGGTGCCATTTTGGATCAGAGTACAGTGTCATCTTCCTCTGTTGTTCTTATCAATATCTTAAGATTTGGGAATCAAACATTAATCATTTCCAAGATGTCCGTGTGCAGGGTTAGTGTGATGTGAGCAGTGAGGTTAAGTGATCATAGAAAGATT
The DNA here is from genome assembly GCF_002814215.2 of Seriola lalandi dorsalis. NCBI lineage: Eukaryota > Metazoa > Chordata > Actinopteri > Carangiformes > Carangidae > Seriola > Seriola lalandi. The sequence continues at coordinate 188,255 of NW_019525429.1, forward strand.
TTATTCACATTTAGTATTTGTGTGTGGGCGTGTTTAAATCATGATGTACTTACACAAAGTAATGATGATCACAGCCGATTCTTGTTGCCTGTTCAAGGCACTTCACGACTGTCCCCTCTGCTTCGAGGCGGCCGTCTTCACAGCAGTGTGATTCCATAAAAAGGCCTGTGAGAGAACAACACATTCACATTAAGAGACATCCTGGTTATTCCTTTTGCGTCTTGTCGTCTTCCTCACTTCTGCTTTTGTTACAGTGATCAGCTCTTCAGGGAGACATTTTACAGTCTGTCTCGTTCTGTCTTCTTCGTCTTTTTCAATTATAATAATAATAATAATGATAATAATAATAATAATAATGATATGTCAGGAAAAAACAATAAATGTGATAAATAATAATAACGTTAACATAAAAGATGCACAAACAAAATAATAAAAAAATCATGCAACAAAATGTTTGAAACAATATTATGAATTAAAGAAAAAAGGAAAATAAAAGTTAAAGGAGAAGTTCAGACTGAATTAAGACTCTTATATGTCTTATGTAATATTTAGTTATCCAACTTATTAGATAAATAGTTAAATTACTTCTTGTGTGGGGCAGTTTACTCGTACTCTGTTGACTATTAATAG
>NW_019525430.1:0-643 GCF_002814215.2 Seriola lalandi dorsalis
AGGAGAAGTTCCCTGTGACGTCTGCACTGGAACCAAACTGAAGGCCCTGAAGTCCTGCCTGGTGTGTCTGACCTCCTACTGTGAGACTCACCTGGAGCCTCACCTGACAGTGTCAGGCCTGAAAAGACATCAGCTGATCGACCCTGTGGAGAACCTGGAAGACAGGATGTGTACGAAGCACGATAAACCTCTGGAGCTGTTCTGTCAGACCGACCAGACATGTGTCTGCGTGCTCTGCTCTGTTTTAGACCACAAGACACATGAGTTTGTTCCTCTGAAAGAAGAATATGAAGGAAAGAAGGCAGAGCTGGAGAAGACAGAGGCTGAAATTCAGCAAATGATCCAGAAGAGACGACTGAAGATTCAGGAGATCAAACACTCAGTCAAGATCAGTAAAGATGATGCAGACAGAGAGAAAGCAGAAGGTGTTCAGGTCTTCACTGCTCTGAAGGAGTCTGTTGACAGAGGCCTGAACCAGCTCATAAAGGAGATCGAAGACAAACAGAAAACCACAGACAAACAGGCTGAAGACTTCATCACAGAGCTGGAACAGGAAATCTCTGAGCTGATGAAGAGAAGCACTGAGGTGGAGCAGCTCTCACTCTCTGAAGACCACCTCCACCTCCTCCAAAGCTTCCCATCC
>NW_019525430.1:6078-7039 GCF_002814215.2 Seriola lalandi dorsalis
GATAAAGCTAATGTTACAAGAACCAGACCCAGAGCGAAAGAACAATACTAGGACTGATACAACTAGATCCACAATAAGTGACATAAAACACTCTGACAAGAGGAAAATAAGAGCACATGAATTCAAAATAATTTAACATACAGTCGGTGTAATCAGAAATTGTTATACTCTAAATATGATCAGGAACCAAAATAATAACAATAAGAATAAGAATAACACAGAGTACTTCATTCAGTTATGCCATTAACTACAGTGTCTGACATACTGGATCAATCAGTCCTCTTTAAACTCAGTCAACAACTAGCAGAGCACGAACATAACTTCTCCACATCTTCACACTTTCGCGCCAAGGCGGCAGTGAACAAAAAGACGTAAACACAACATGGCGGTGAGTAACTAGGAACGTGAAACTATCTGAAATATGAGATTTCTCCTCTCACCATTGACTTGCTGAGGCTTGCTGACGTCCTAACGACGTTTACAACACGTTTCACCACGTCACTGATCACTAGTGTCAGTTACGTACGGTTGTAAAACTACTGACATTCCTTTTCAACAATCTCTGTTACCATGACGACGCCCGCTGACACGTTCTACTACAGAAACAAACCCGATGCACGTGAACATCTCACAACTCTCTGAGAACAGAACAACAACCAACACTGCAGTTACGTCAGCTTTACGACAGTTTAAGAACGTAAAGTGAGTCGTGCGTTACCTGTGGACTGATAGAGAGACGACCAAACGTAGTGTCTTCACCTGTCCAGAGCTCGTTTATGTCTGAGCTGCGCATGTGCAGAGCCTCTCGCCAGAATCCCTCTAGCAAATACACAACAGCAAAAACAACAACAACAATAAACAAAACAGAGTTCAGCTTCAGTTTCAGTAAAAGTGAACATGTGGCCTTTTTGTAGAAATATATAAGTAATTCAAATGAGCTCCACCTTTACCAGCTGCAACA
>NW_019525431.1:0-15918 GCF_002814215.2 Seriola lalandi dorsalis
GATCATGTTCAGTCTTGCTGGGGAATAAATCAGTAGAATTGACACTTTCTCTTCTCTGTTCATCACATCAGTGATTCCACTGCATCTAAAGAACTGGATCACTTCTCAGCTGAAACCAGATTCATCTCCAAATACAACTGAAGCTCGTCCTGTCTCGAGCTGGATCAATATATTTGTTGGTCACATGACACATGAACAAACAGCAGCGAGGCGGACGCCTGCATCAGAGGGATCAGTTCTCTACACACTGATTGTGACTCTGTGCTGTTGTTATCTGTGTGTGGCGAGTCCGTCCGGAGAGCTGCGTCTTTATTGGTCGTGAGATGTGTATAAGAGACAGGTCTTATCCTCGTCATCCAGACAGATTCACTTTATGTCCTCAGGTCCTGAGTAGAGAGAGTCTGACTGGACGTTGTTACTGGGAGGTGGAGAGGAGAGGAGGAGGAGTTTCTGTATCAGTCTCATACAAGAATATCAGCAGAGCAGGGTGGGAAAGTTTATTTGGAAACAATGTCAAATCTTGGTCGTTAGATTGTGATCAAAACAGTTTTTCATTTAGGTTCAACAGCATCAGCACTCCAGTCTCAGGTCCTCGGTCCTCCAGAGTAGGAGTGTACCTGGATCACACAGCAGGTGTTCTGTCCTTCTACAGCGTCTCTGAAACCATGACTCTCCTCCACAGAGTCCAGACCACATTCACTCAGCCTCTCTATGCTGGACTCAGGCTTTACTGGGATGATGGAGTCACAGCTGAGTTTTATAAGCTCACATAGATAAAAGTCCAGATTTGTATTTCATTCCTAAAGTTATTGTGTCTCCATCATTGTTGCTAAAAGCTGGTTGTTGTGTTTTGTTTGTTGAACCTAATGTTTTATTACAGGTGAGATCAGCTCCATCTAAGTCCTTAAAATGAGTCTCATCTTCAGCAGCTGCAACATGAAAGTTGTTGACACATTAAAACATCAATAATCACAATCCAGTCGTATGATTTACATTATTCTGACATGAGACTTTTACTTTGATACTCCACCTGTTTCTGTTTTCAGACACACACACACACACACACACACACACACACACACACAGACACACACACACAGAGACACACAGACACACAGACGCGTGTGTGTGTGTGTTGTTGTTGTGTTATAAACCGTTTTCCTGCTTTTCTCCCAGTGCAGGCTGGGATACATTCCAGTACTTCAAACTGTTTTGTTTGAAGTTTGAATGTTTGATGTGATGAAAAACAGTTTGTTTCATTTCATCCAGAATCACAAAGTTTGAATGTAGAAGTCACATAAATGTAAAACTAATAAGATTCACCCTGAAATTACAGAGAATCTTTAAATTGTTATTATGAACATTAAACTTTATAATAACAAGCTACATTTTTAATTACAGATAATTACTGTCATTTTACACAGATTTGTTTGTAATTTAAGAAAGCAGAAAAATACTGTTTAAATAAAACAGTAATTTGTCTTTACAGAAATGTGAAATAAATGTGATTCATGATTATTGTCATGATGATTAAAAGAGAAGTTTGGCTGTTAATTCACATCATTTCTGTCATTTTACAGACTTTTGTTCACAGTTTAAAAAAACAGAAAATTACTGTTAGAAAACTTAAAAGTTATTTTCTGTAAAATTAGGACTTTTTTTTTTTTTTTTTTTTTTTTACAGTGCAGACACATACTGGGTTTAGACCTGGTCTTGTTCATTCAGCTCCTGAACTTACAGCACCAGAGCTCAGCTGAGAGCCTGTGACATCAGAGCTCACCTGAGAGCCTGTGACATCAGAGCTCACCTGAGAGCCTGTGACATCAGAGCTCACCTGAGAGCCTGCAGCTCACCTGTCTGTGTGTGTGTTGCTCAGGCTGCTGCTCACAGAATTTCCAGAATAAAATGACGCCTGACTTTAACAATGTGGTTAATTAACTTCATAAATAATGTTAATGTCCTAATGACACATACAGTAAGAACTCTGCTGTTGATCCACTCAGTAAAAGAGGGAGGCATTTAATAGTAAATATGTTTCCAAGTTTGGAGTGATGACAGCTCAGCTTACTTACACTTTCTACCTGTAAGCCTGGTCTTCATAGATAGATAGATAGATAGATAGATAGATAGATAGATAGATAGATAGATACTTGGGCCAGATGTTTGGCCAAACTAAAACTAGACTGAAAGGATAAAACATCTGTATAGACATTTAAGGATATTGATTAAATCTCCCAGAAACCCCTACTTTCCTACAGACCCAGAACGCAGCATCGTCGCTCAGGGATGTTTACATGCGGTTACCAGGCAACGGCTGTGGAGTGATTTGGCGTGGACATACCTGGCAGTCCAGCCCGGTTTTGTCCTACTTTACCGGGTTTAACCTGATCCACATCCCGGATGGCCGGTGCTCTGATGGACCCGACCCGGGCCCCGCTGGCCTTCGGGCGGCGGGCCGTGCCGCAGCTGTTCGAGCAGCTGCAGAGGCCGGAGACCGGCACGAGGCTGCGGGCTCTGGCTTCACTCTGCGACCTGATCCACGACCCGGAGCGGCTCTACCAGACTGTTAAAGGAGGTAAGTCCGGGCTCACAGCCAGACCACCATCCAGGCTGCGGGCTCTGGCTTCACTCTGCGACCTGATCCACGACCCGGAGCGGCTCTACCAGACTGTTAAAGGAGGTAAGTCCGGGCTCACAGCCAGACCACCATCCTGTGCTCAGGTAACGACGGTGATAACAGGCGCCATTAAGTCCCGCCTTAAAAATGTTACTCAAGTAAGTAGCATGAAACTACGACGAGTATTAGTATCAGTATTAGTATTAATGTTAGTGTTAGTATCAGTGTTAGTATTAGTATCAGTGTTAGTATCAGTGTTAGTGTTAGTATTAGTATCAGTGTTAGTATCAGTGTTAGTGTTAGTATTAGTATTAGTATCAGTGTTAGTATCAGTGTTAGTGTTAGTATTAGTATCAGTATTAGTATTAGTATCAGTGTTAGTATCAGTGTTAGTATCAGTGTTAGTGTTAGTATCAGTGTTAGTATCAGTGTTAGTATCAGTGTTAGTATTACAGTGTTAGTGTTAGTATCAGTGTTAGTATCAGTGTTAGTATCAGTGTTAGTGTTAGTATCAGTGTTAGTATCAGTGTTAGTATCAGTGTTAGTATTAGTATCAGTGTTAGTATCAGTATTAGTGTTAGTATCAGTATTAGTATCAGTGTTAGTATCAGTGTTAGTATTATTATCAGTATTAGTATCAGTATTAGTATCAGTGTTAGTATTAGTGTTAGTATCAGTATCAGTATTAGTATCAGTATCAGTATTAGTATTAGTATTAGTATTAATGTTAGTGTTAGTATCACTATTAGTATCAGTGTTAGTATTAATGTTAGTGTTAGTATTAGTATCAGTGTTAGTATTAGTATCAGTATTAGTAACAGTATTAGTATCAGTGTTAGTATTAGTATCAGTATTAGTGTTAGTATTAGTATTAGTATCAGTATTAATATTAATATTAGTATCAGTATCAGTATTAGTATCAGTATTAGTATTAGGGCCGCGTTGAGGAAAAAAAGAAATCTGATATTTATGAAAAAAGTCATAATATTACAAGAATAAAGTCGTAATTTTACAAGAAAAAAAGTCATAATATGAGATTAAAGAAGAAAAAAGTCACAACATTAGGCTGCAATAATAAAGTCATGATATTATGAGAATTAAAAATGTAAAACATCCAGAGAGAAAAACATAATTTTGAGGAATATTTCAAGCAACCAATAAAACGGGTGAAAGGCCACTGAGGTCAAAGGTCAGCGCCAGCTGCTGCTTGTCTAACAATAGAACAGGCTCAGTTTCTTGATGACGATGATGATGCCTTTTCAATATGAGGATCGGTATCTAAGCATGTTATCTCTTATTATGTTGTCAGCAAATAACAGTGCCAATGGCAGCAAACAAACGGTCTCCGTGGAAACAGTAGAATTTCACTGCTGTAAAACCCCTTTCATTGCTGTAAATACCTTAACTTTTCTCCTCTAACAAAGGAAACCCTTTAAGTTATTCTGTGCAACACCCTGAATTAACTCCCTCAGCTAACTGCTGATGCTTGAACTACGACCTGAAGCCGAGAACACCTGGGAACTTTGCAGCGCTGACACACCTTTCTTCTTCTGCTGCAGGTTTTCTGGAGCGGCTGAAGGTTCTGTTGAAGGATGAAGATCCATCAGTCAGAGCGAGGACCTGCGAGCTGCTTCACCTGCTGACGGCCCACAGCGTCGGCAGGTACAGTACAAACACTGCCTTCATCTCACTGTCTAAACGCTGCTGTTTGTTTAACTGTGTCCGTGGTAACCGGCAGATACAAAGGAGATTTAAAAAAGAAAATACAAATGCGTAAAACAACAAATAAAATAATGGTAGATAAAAATAATATTGTAGATTTAGCAGTGCAATAATCCATTTAGTATATATATTATAATGTTCACAAGTAATTGAAGTCGTTGTAGTCCGTGTAAAACAATACTATACATAATATTAGAGTTTATTTACGGAATGTAAATTGAAATATGAAGTTCATTCAACAACATTTAATTGATTGTCAGTCAGTGAAACATTTAATCACTTTTTAAAGGATCAGTCTGGTCTCTAATTATATTTTCATCAAACCGAGGTTCTCCGGCTTCCTCCCACAGTCCCAGGTTAAGCAGGTTAATTGGTGACCCTATAGGGATAAGCAGTATGGATAACGGATGGATGTTTCCTGATTAGACCCTCGCTGTAGTGTGTGATGTCACCAGCAGGTGGCGGTGTGACACTGCGGTGACGTCCAGGTGAAGCTTTGTGGGAAGTTTAAGTGTCTGTGAAGATTCTCAGAGCTCCAGTCAAAATAATCTCTCTAACCACGTCTCCTCCACCTCGATGGAAAACGTCATGAGGTCAAAGGTGTGAAGGAGAATTCATCAGGACTGAGGAAAAGCATCCGACTGCTCTCACACTGAGCTTTTAACTTTATTAAGGAAAAACCCTCCTTTAACCACAGAAACAGAGCAAACAGGATTGAAATGTTTTAATAAGAAAACATGGAAGGAAAATACAAGTAGAGAAAGTTGAATAATAATTAAATAGAAATAAGGAGCTGAATGAGAGATCAGAAGAAATTATGTTCAGAAAGAAGTTTATAGTTTCATTCGTTAACTGGAGAAAATTCATGTTCAGGTGTTCACACAACAGGAGGGGATAAGGTGAACAACATGTTTAGACTATAGTATTGTGTTCTGATATTGTTCACTATAAACTCCTGACTGAGCAGATCTGAAAGAGAATAAATCTGTATTTGATGAATCGGGCTTCAGTCGATCAGACGAGGATTTCCATCAAACAGAAAGTTAAAGTTTCTACATTTCCGTGTGTCTGCCGAGGTCACTGTGTCTCTGTCGCCTCCCCCCACAGACAGGCCCTGCTGTCCTCCTCCCTCCTCCCTCCCCTGTCTCAGCTGCTGGGCGACTCCTCGTCCTCCTGCAGGAGAAACGTCCACCGGGTGCTGAACCGCCTCGCCCTGCTGCCAGCTGGTACCGTCCTCACGTCTGACTCTATCCAACATTTCATTTAAGAGCCGTTAATATTTTTCTGTCTTGATCAATTTGATGACGAAACAGTTTGTTAAACTGTTCTCATTCTACTAAAATGGGAAAAGATAAACTGAAAAATTACACTTGAAACATTATTCATTATTTTCTGTTATATCGTTAAATATATTAAATTCCAGTGAAATGATCGCTGATTTCTGAAATCTTAAAATAAAGGACATGTTTCCTGAGCCGTGTCACACACATACTTCACTCTCTGTTGCAGTAATAGTTTTAATGGTAACTAGAGTCACCTCCTCATGGTCGCATCCTTCCTCCACTCAGTCTAGTTCCCGTTTACATCCCATTAGTGTGACATTTTGCCATAATTTCTGTGTGAAGTCTTGACTAATGGCTAAAAAGTGATTTCTGAGGTCATACTGACCTTTGACCTTTGACCATCAAAATATATTCAGTTCATCCTTGAGTCCTGGTGAATGTTTGTGCTAAATTTGAAGACGTTCTGTCGAGACGTTACTGAGATATTTCAGGACAACCTGAAAACAAAATGGCCGCCACCGTTAATGTCGCTGGTGGAGAGTCCCAGTTTAACCTGGGATAATATCACTGTGTGTGTGTGTGTGTGTGTGTGTGTGTGTGTGTGTGTGTGTGTGTGTGTGTGTGTGTGTGTGCAGGTGCAGAGGCTCTCCTGACTCTGGTTCCTAAACTGATGCTGAAGCTCAGAGATGATGAAGATGAGGAGGAGGAGGAGGAGGAGGAGGTGCAGGTGCTGCTACTCTCCACCATCAGCTGTTGCTCCAGGCTGGACGCTCTGCCGGCTCTGGCCTCTGATGGTGTCTCGCTGCTGGGCCACAAACTCTTGCATCGCTCCCCGAACATCCGCAGAGAGGCGGCGGCAGCCATGATGGCCCTCAGGTATGAGTGTCACTTCACCTGACACTTCAACTCCTCTCAGTGGTTCAACCTGCACTTACACATAAACTCACACTTCGACTTCATTCAAGTCATTATGCCCAAACTGAAACTGTGTTTCCACTTCCTGTCTACGACCTCCATCATGCTCACACTTCAACAAACCCTTGACATTAAAGTAACACTTCAGCTTCTTTCCACATGTTCACTTCAACTTCACTCAGCTCATACGCGTTAACTCAGACTTAAACTGAAATTCTGATCATTTCAGCAGTTTACTTCAACCCACAGACTATAAATAAAGATGGACGTCGCCTCTGTGACGTCACCCACAGGTTTCTAAACGCTCAGAGTGAGCTGCTCTACCATTGCCATCTTGGCAGAGTCTGACTCCGCCCTGTAACTCCCAGCTAATCCAAAAGTGGTCAAAGAGGCGGGGCATGTGTGGCAAGCATAAGCTACCATTAGCATCATTAGAACAACTTGGAGTCTTGCTTGAAAGCTAACCCAAAGCTAATTCATAACGAGCAAACCTAACAAGCCACGTATGGTGATCACAGACACCAATACCTGCTAATTAGCGGTAAAATACAAATAAATAATACTATAGTTTAACTCACCTAAACCTACAGGAGCACAGACTTCCTCATGTTCTGTTAACAACAAGCCAAATTATCTGTCTGATGTTTAAAATCCTCCAAAAGCACCAATGTTCACTGACTGAATCAGCTAAAGTGACGCTGAGCAGACAGCTAGCAGCTAGCTACCGAGCAAACACACCCTCAATTCTCCATAACTTTAGTCCATAATAAAACATAAACAGGTGAGTTATATAAACAGGTGTCATGAAGGAGGAAATTAGCTCTAGAGACCAAAACAGTTTTTGTACCAGGCTGTAAACATGTTTATTTCTGCTGTAAAGTTGGACATTTTAACATGGGAGTCTATGGGGACTGACTCACTGTTGGAGCCAGACTCTAGTGGTCGTTAGAGGAACTGCAGCTTTTTAGCACTTCAGTGTTGACTTCATTTTTACTTTGATTGTTGCTCTGGTTGCTGTCTGCTGGTTTAAATGTGTTTGTTTGTTTGTTTGTTTGTTGCTCTGGCCTGTGTCTGCTGGTTTCAGCATTCCTGAGGACGGAAAGCGGCAGGTGTGCAAGGAGGCGGTGCTTCCTGTCCTGGTTGGTCTGCTGCAGGACGAGGACATGGAGGTTCAGGCCAACGCTGCAGGAGTCATCATGTACACTGTGATCATCACCACAGGTACAAACACACACCAGCTGGAAGTGTTTTCCCTCTTTGTGAATGAACCATTTTAAGTTATTTTAATGATCTCCTTCATGCCTGTCACCATGGCAACATCCCTCTGGATCATGTGACCAGACAACATGATCCAGAGGGAATTTGAGGTGAATTTGTTTACCGTCATTTTCCTTTGACCACACGGATGAACGGGCAGATGAATTTGTCAGATGTTGAAGGTAAAGACCCTACCGCACTGGAAACACTGTAAGCTAATGCTAGGCTAGCAAATGTGAAATTTGCAATTAACATAAATGTCAATGTTAGCGCTGCTAAAGTTGTCAGATGACACATTAATCCACTGGCTTGTGCAAGCATTAAACATTAACTAATGTTACATGGTTTCATAACCACTGCTAACTTAACTAGCTGAAAAGATAGCAAGGCAGCTAATGCTACATTGCTAGCTTGATTTCATCCAGTGTGTTTTTTGGCTGAACTAAACATGTAACACAATCAAACAGTAAAGTTAGCTAAGAGGTGTTTGAATGCTAACGTTAGCTGTTGTCAACCGGTTCTCTTCGTTTATATGACATGTAACACTGAACACAGCAGTATGAATGTGATGTCAGAGGAAAATGGCCGCTGTGTGAATATGGTCTTTTGCAGAATCTGAAGCTCAGTGGTTGGCTTTTTATGAAATGCATCTTGGGAGTTGTAGTTAACTTCATTTCAGACTCTCCCTCGGTCCACAGGCTTCTTTTCTAACATGGCTGTTCATGTTTTGTACTGAGGATTCAAGAGAGAACTGTGGGTCATCTGACAACGTCTATGAGGAAGTGAACCTCCTGTTGTCTGCACATTAAACACACCAACTGACCTACGACTGATCCTCCTCTTCCTGCAGGTAAGCAGCAGTGTCTGGATTTGGACGTTGTCCCTGTCCTCCTCGCACTGGTGTCCAAGGAGACAGAGGAGGAAGAGGAGGAGGACCTGGAGAGGAGGAGGAGGAGGAAGGCCCTCATCTTGTACTCCCTGCGCACTCTGACTTCGCTGGCCGAAGCTCCAGACGGGCGCCGCCTCCTGCTGGAGCAGCTGCCGCTGCTGCTGAGGAGGAGCGAGGCTGCAGAGGAGGACCGGGACATCCGGCGAGCTGCTCAGACCGCCGTCAGGGTTGTCACCTGGACCCCCTGAGACCCTGATGACCCCTGACCTCCAGTGCAGTCAGCTGATAAGATAATAAAATTATTAACTATATATGTCAATCTATTTCCACATCTGAAATATTTGTTCAACATATTATAAATTGACCAGATATCTGAAATCAAAACGAGGACATTTCCAGTTCATCAGTCAAATTATCATTAGAATATCCAGTTTTTAAAATGAATCAAAAGACTCCCTACCTTTGAAGCAGGTGCAAAGTTTGTTTGAAGTATGTTTGTTTTTGTTAGTTTACTGCCTGGTTATGAACTCCTAACCAATGACTGAACCAGCTAAGCCTTTTTCTGCCTAGAGACAACAAAAAAAAAGAAAAATCTGATTGGATAACTCTATTTTGATGGTTTTATCTTCACGTCTGAAGCTGTTATAGCTAGCAGCTAGCTAGATGTCTGTATTTAATTACAAACTTTAAAATAGGGACATTTCCGGGGACAGCTCCAACAGGGACATCTGGTCACCTTAACATACTACGTTTAGTAGAATCTGGAGGCCTCACCGTGGCCCCGGTAGGGCCACGCAGCACAGTTTGAGTACAATCGCCTTCAGACTAGAGTGGAGTGCTGCTGAATAGAGTTTCCTCTCTGACCTGCTGCTCTGAAAGACGCTGCACTTCAGTCAGATTAAGGCCATCAGCCTTTATGTTGAACTCACACTCAGCTCCTATTGATGCATCGAGCTCCAGGCAATGCGAGGAGGAGACCATAACAGGAAGCTGAGGTGAGGAATAGTTTTTGAAAATTTTCAGTATTAACGCTGATACAACAGTCGATACTGTAATGAGACTTTTATCAAAACATCACATCAAAATTTTATCCAGTTGTTGTGTTAAATGTCCAAACACAAGAGCAATTAAAATACAAACAATGCTTCAAATTTCATGTCAATCAGGGGCCAGTTGCACAAAACATTTTCCATAAAGTCTGAGTTACAGTTTCCTTAAAATAATTTAAAAAACAACTTGTAATAATTTTATACTGCGATTTTAACACGATTTAAATTCAGGTCAAATTATTAAGTCATATTTATTCACACATCTCATCTTCGTCATAGGCATGTTGCACTGTCATGTTTAACCCCCCCCCCCCCCCCCCCCCCCCACTACTGCAAATGGACTGGCCCAGAGAGAGAGAGAGAGAGAGAGAGAGACATAGACAGGTAACGGTTTATGGTTGCAACAGCAGAGAGAGAGAGAGAGGCACACAGTGCTGTTATCACACACACACACACACACACACACACACTCACTCACACTCATACACACACACACACTCACACACACTCATACACACTCTCACACACACTGGGACTATATTTGGGACTGAGCGGAGTGAGAAACAGTTGATGACGGAGCTGCTGGACGTTTCTGTCAAACACCGGAAACAACACACAGGTAAGACCCACCTGCGGTTCTCCCGCAGGTTTACAGCTTCTATTTCACGTTTTTCTGGGTTTTTCTGGGTCCAAACATCAACTGAGATAATCCTGAGACAGAGCAGCTGGAAGTCCTGATGTGGAGTTATACACACACACACACACACACACACACACACACACACACACACACACACACCAGCCTTCATGTGTGTCCATGTGTGATGAATATGATCAAATAAACTTCATATTAAACACACCGCTGCAGGAATGTTCTAGAAACCCGGAGTGAAGTTTAGCTTCATGTTCTCGCTGCGGAGATCTTGTGTAATATAATAATAATATGAAGATGCTGGAGGGTTTTTAGCGGGACTTCAGCGGCTCTCTCCCCGGCTGCGGTCGACCTTGTCCGGGGGAGAGAACGCCGGCGCCGGGCCGGGCTGCGGTGCGCCGCAGCGGGGCAGACGAGCTCCGACGTCCCCCGGTTTTAAAAAGAAGATGAAAACACCGCACATCATCATGTGTCAGATATGAGGCAGGCGCTGGTGACGGTCCCAAATTATGTAAGAGGCTGCTGGGAAAGTGAGCACGCCGCGGAGGAGAGGAGGGATGGAGGATGGATTAAGGAGGGGAGGATGGTTTTATGTAACAACCCCCCATCCAGCATTAACATCTGCTGGCCATCCTCCACTCTGAAATCCTCCCCATGACAGACCTATAATAATATCTCTAAATATCCTATCTATCTATCTATCTATCTATCTATCTATCTATCTATCTATCTATCTGAACCTGAACCTGGATGTATAAGAACCAAAATAAAACAGTCCAGAGAGACTTTACGATGCAATTTAAATAACAAACACTAAAAATACAAAATTGTACTAAAAATAATTCACAAGGAAGATTATAAAACACAGTCTGATCAGTTTAAACAGCTGCATCCTGTTTTGGGAAGGTGTAAAATCTTGTTTCTAAACAGTGGATAGCTTTTTAAAGTGCTCTGAAGCTTATTGTGGTGTAAGAGCTAGAAGTTAGACTGATGTAATGTGAAGAAGAAGTACACGCATTTCTTATAATTTAGCCAGTGAGACGGGTCCTTTGTACGTCCAGGCTTTATTCCTTAATTTAAAAATATGCAATAATTCAGATGTAAACCACAGGCTGGATCAATCTTTTCCTCTTTTTAAATGCTCTTTTTAAATATCTTGAACGGAGCTTGTTTATTGACCACTGAAAGACAGGTATTTATAAAATGGTCCATTTAACGTTTATCATAAATATCACTATGATGTAAATCATTTTAAAAAAACATTAAAGCGTTCATTAACATGTTTTAAATTCCTATTAATGACAAATATTAACTGATCCACCTTTGTATTTGCTGGTCATGATGACAGTACAAGGAGCTGAGTAAAGACATGCTGTGCCATGTTTTGTCTTTTACATTTAAAAAAATTAAAGTGTCAGAAAACTCCTGTTTATCTCGGGTGCCTGTGAATGCATCACATGTTGTTTTATAGCAATGATGAGTTCAGGAATCGTTCCTTGTTGTGACTGTTGATAGTTTTTAGTCGTTGTAGCAGCGTCACTGTTGGATGGACTGTGATGAAATGTGGTTCATGTTCCCCTCAGGATGAACTTGAGTCTAGCACCGTGTCCCATACTTTGGGTTATGACCAAATACCAGCTCAGTAATCAGCTGGACTTTGTGTTTACTGCTAATTAGCATTAAAGCAGCTAAACATCAGCGTGTTAGCATGGCCACTGTAGCAGGATTTAACAGGCCAAAAATGAGGCATCAACACCGAAGAACCAAAAAGCTGCAGTTCCTCTAACGACCACTAGAGTCTGGCTCCAACAGTGAGTCAGTCCCCATAGACTCCCATGTTAAAATGTCCAACTTTACAGCAGAAATAAACATGTTTACAGCCTGGTACAAAAACTGTTTTGGTCTCTAGAGATAATTTCCTCCTTCATGACACCTGTTTATATAACTCACATGTTTATATAACTCACCTGTTTACATTTTATTAAGGACTAAAGTTATGGAGGATTGAGGGGGTGGTCGCTCTGTAGCTAGCTGCTAGCTGTCTGCTAAGTGTCACTTCAGCTAATTCAGTCAGTGAACGTTGGTGCTTTCTGGAGGATATTAAATATCAGACAGGTAATTTGACGTGTTGTTAACTGGCTAACAGAACGTGAGGAAGTCTGTGCTGCTGTATTTTGAATTGAGTGAAACTAGTATTATTTTATTTATTTATTAGCACTAATTAGCAGGTAACTATAAATGGCTTGTTAGCTTAGTTCATTAGGGAGCTAATTAGCCAGCAATATATAAGCTATCGGTTAGCCTTCAAGCAAGACGCCCAGCTGTACTAACGATGCTTGCCACACAAGCCCCTCCTCTTTGACCATTTTTGGATTATCTGGGAGTTAGGGGGCGGAGTCGGACAGTGCCAAAATGGCGACGGTGGAACAGCTCACTCTGAGCTTCAGAAACCTGTGGGTGAAGTCACAGAGGCGACGTCCATCTTTATTGACGGTCTGGGAAACTGTCAGTTTGAGAGTGTTTCTCGTCAGTGTGGAGAACAGAGGCAGCTGGGATCTGTCCACAAGATGTGGGAGAGAGGCGTCGTCGTGGAAACATGAACAACAGCATCTCTTGCTGATCGAGCTGATGATTGGTGGTTCTGTTTTTTTTGTTTTTTGTAGCAGAAATACTGAAAAACCTGCTCCTGAGTATTTGAATGAGGGTCAGAGGTCAGAGGTCACAGCTGTCTGAATATGACGGCTCATACAGATGCAGACTGCAACACACAGATCAGCTCTCTGTCCTATTGAACCTACTGTAGCTGTGAATAATGGGTTTGAGTCCTGTGGGAGCTAGAAAGAGCCTGCTTTGTGTGTGTGTGTGTGTGTGTGTGTGTGTGTGTGTGTGTGTGTGTGTGTGAACAGCCTGACACACAGACTGTGCTGTAGTTAAATCTCGTCACACTGAGGATTTATTTTTTTATTTCAGCTCTAACACACAAGCTGTGAGGTTTTGTTCCATGTTGAATATTACACACACACACACACACACACACACACACTCACACACTCACACATTCCTTCAGCTGTTGACCTTTTATCAGCCACTGTTGCCTCTCAAGTTGCTGACGTGTTGAACTTTTACAGGAAAGTTTCTCAGATATGAACATTGAATATTTGTGCTGATAGATTTAATTTAATTATAAGCTGAACTCTCATTAATCAGCTGCAGCCTGATGATGTTAAAGTTCCCTCCACTCAGGACGTGTTGTGTTTACTGTCCCGTCACGTTGTTCACCTTTGCTGTGTACACAGAAGTGTATTCACGTTAACGAGTGTGGCGACACACAGTGCACTAAAAGCACCTGGATGGTTCACTCAAAACCAGTGTGAAAAGATGGACTTCTCACCCTCAACGGTCGCCATCTTGGCTCTGTAGCAGAAGGGGAGGGGCCACCAACATATCTGCAACCTTGTGAAATTGCGAGCGAGGAGGGGGAACATGTTGTACAAACGATAGCAGCCTAATTTCCATGTCGCTTGACACAAGAAAGTTAAACGTTCATTTTCAAGTCAAGTGAGCAAAGTGGGCGACGACCTCGTCACATGTTGCAATCATCGTTTCCTGTCAGTGCACACAGTGTTTGATTTAGGACGACACTACACTTTTCAATTATCTGATTTAAACACACACATATGTCACAATCTGCCCCTTAGTGTCTCTTGGACTCACTTCCTGTTTTACTTTGAAATTACTTCCTGTTTTGTCCCACTCCAGTGATTGTCTTCCCCGCCCTGATGTGTTTTTAACCATTTGTGTAAAATTTTGTCATAATTGCGGTTTGAAGTCTTGAGTAATGGCTAAAAAGTGTTTTGTGAGGCCACACTGACCTTTGACCTTTGAGCACCAAAATCTAGTCAGTTGGTCCTGGAGTCCCAGTGGACGTTTGGGCCAAATTTGAAGAAAATCCCTCAAGGTGTTACGGAGATGTTGCGTTCACAACGCCAAAACCACATTTTGTGAGATCACTGTGATCTTGACCTTTGACCTTTAGCCACCGAAATCTAACCAGTTCATCCTTGTGCCTTAGTGAATGTTTGTGCCAAATTTGAAGAAGTTCTGTCAAGGTGTTTCTGAGATATCGTGTCCACGAGAATGAGACGGACCGACGGACAACCTGAAAACAAAATGGCTGCCGCTCTGCGTGTCGCCAGCGCGGGACAGTAACAGTTTAACCTGGGATAATAACACTGTGTATATCACCCAGCTACCTGGGAACAGGTGAAACACAATCAGGGCCGGCCGGACAATCACTGGAGCGGGAAAAGACAGGAAGTAAACCGGGAAATCAGTCCAGAGAGACACTTCAGAGGCAGATGGTGACACAGCTGATGCACCTGAACGATAATCAGGGTCCAGTATGAAACTTCCTGTAGCTCGAGTTGAATCATTAGCTGTACAAAAGGTGGATGACGTGACATGAGAGGACGTGTATAGACTTGTGAAAGTTTTCCATTACATTTCCCCGCTTTCATAAAACGCTCACAGAAAGAAATACATTTTTTGTGTGACTGTGGCACAAGGAATTCTGGGTAAATTAGAAGAGTGTAACAATAAAACTGGCTGCCGTCTCTAAAAACTCTTCCCCTTCTCTTTGCTCTCTCCATTACAGTGTTAGCAAACCACAAATTATGAGCCATGTTTTCCTACTGCTCAGCGCAGGTGATTGTTACCGTGGTAACGTTAGGCCTGAGTTAGCCTGTGGGATGTGTTGTGGTTCTGTGATCCAGAACATCCAGCTTGTGCTTCTCATTGATGGCGTCCTGTACTCGTACGGTCCCTGAACGCCTCACCGTGCTGCGTGGGCGCTCTCCTCTATTTCTGGACACATGAGTCATCTTCACTCGTGTTATACAATAGAAACTTGGCTCCGCTGAGACTCGACTGCGGCACAAATAGAAGCAGGAGTAGAACCCGCTCGGACTCTCTGTGGGTGAACTGGTCTCACTGGTGGTGACACACAGCTGGGCCACTTACACAAAACACCTTGACTTAAGATTTCCCTTAAAGTCTGAGTTAAGGTTTCCTGATAATAAAAGCAGTTACACGAAACACCTTAAATTTTCTCCTTAAGGTTTCTCCTTATCTTAGTCTTACATTTCAGGAATCGCTTAAAGTCAGTTAAACCGTTCTGTGCAACACCCTTAAAGTAACTAGCTAACATCTCCTCAAGTGTGTGTGTGTGTGTGTGTGTGTGTGTGTGTGTGTGTGTGTGTGTGTGTGTGACTGTGACTGTGAGTGTGTTGTTCTGTAGCTCAGATGTTAACTTCCTGTTTGACTGAGTTTGATTTGAATAAAGGTTTAGAGTCTTGAAGACGAGACCCCTAAGGTTCATCATGTGACGCCTTCAGAGGTCGCGACCCCGCTCCAAGGTTTAATGGTTGTAGAGGAGCAGAATGTTCCTTTGATGGATGTGAGTTGAATCCAGTTTGTGCTGCAGCAGACGGAGGCCTCAGCTCTTATCTGTGAGTGCAGCAGGGGGCCGGGGGGGG
>NW_019525431.1:16067-22949 GCF_002814215.2 Seriola lalandi dorsalis
TCACTGCAGGAATGTGAAGTTGAGCAGCTCTCGTGTTTTATGATGGACGAGCTTCATTCAGAGCGACTCCTTCCTCTGATCAGAGACTCTCTGGATTCAAAAGGATGAGGTTGGAAAGGAAAGGAAAGGAGGAGGTTGGAAAGGAAAGGAAAGGAGGAGGTTGGAAAGGAAAGGAAAGGAGGAGGTTGGAAAGGAAAGGAAAGGAGGAGGTTGGAAAGGAAAGGAAAGGAGGAGGTTGGAAAGGAAAGGAAAGGAGGAGGTTGGAAAGGAAAGGAAAGGAGGAGGTTGGAAAGGAAAGGAAAGGAGGAGGTAGGACAGGAAAGGAAAGGAGGAGGTAGGGAAGAAGCAGGAAAGGAGAAACGAAAGCGTAAAGAAATAAGGGAGAGTAAAAGGAGCAGGAGGTAAGGAAGTAGGGAAGGAAAGGAGGCAATAAAAGGGAGTATGGAGAGAATGAAGATATTGGGAAGGAATGGAGGAAAGGGAAGGAGAGAAGGACAAAGGCAGGGAAAGAGGACGTATGAAAGGGAAGAAGATGAGGAGCTTGGAAAGGAAAGGAGTTAAGGAAGGAAAGCAAAGTAAGGAGGAGGCAGGGAAGGAAAGGAGGAACTAGGAAAAGAAAGAAGGAGATAAGGAAAGGAAGACAGCAGCAAGGATTGGAGGTGGCGGAAAAGGAAAGAAGGAGGAAAAGAAAAGGAGAAGAAATGTTGGGAAGGAAATGAGGAGGTAGGAAAGGAAAGAAGGGAGCATGCAAGGAAGGAAAAGAGAGAAAGAAAAGAAAAAGAAGGGCTTTGAAAGGAGAAAGGGAAGGAAGGGTGAATGTAAGGAGAGGTCGGGAAGGAGTGGTTAGCAGTTCACTCTTAAGAGCATCCGTCAAATCACTGCTATCGTCATGGCAACACACAGAACGCCATATAGAAGGAAAGATGGAGGGAGGCAAGGAGGGGAAGAAAGGAAGTAAGGAAGGGTAAGGAAAGGAATAGGTGTGGATGGATGGAAGAGGTAGGGAAGGAAAGGAGGAAGCAGGCAAGGGAACAGGGAGATGGGGAAGGACGTAAGGAGGTAGGGAAGAAGGGAAGAAAAGGATACAAGATGATAAGGAAAGTGGTGAAGCAAAGGAAAGGAGGAAGCAGGGAAGGAAATAAGTGAGTATAGAAGGAAGGAAGGAGGGATGATGAGATGGGAGGGAAAGAAACAGAGGAGATAGGGAAGGAAAGAAGGAGTCAGGGAGAGAAATGAGGACATTGCAAAGGAAAGTAGGGAAGGAAATGAGAAAGGAAAGGAGGAGGCATTTTAAGCAGCTGTTAATCAGAACAAACATGATGTCGTACGTGTCGGCCAATGACAGCAGCCGTTACCTTAACGGTGTCCGGCTGGGTGTGGTCACATCTCTGTGAGCTGAGATAACAGCCTGCCAACACAGACACACAGACACACACACACACACACACACACAGACACACACACACACACACACACACTCTCACACACACACACACACACAAACTGTTGCGTCTTGTGATTTCCTGTTTGTGAGCTGCAGTTGAAGCAGCGTCAGACTGAAGGTTCAGAGCTGTGAACAGTTTCTGTTTCTGTTTGTGATGTGATCATTAAATTGATCAGATCATTGATCATTGATCAGATCTGCTCCACCACCTCTCTGATGCTGGATCAGTGTCGTCTCTGTACGACCTCTCGGTTGGTTTCCTTCAAATAAAATAGTTGCACAAAACAACTTAAGTTAAAATTTTCCTTAAAGTCGGAGTTAAGGTTTAAGGTGGAGGGAATGGCCGGTTGTCATGGAGACGTGGTAAAAATGTTGGACAACAGAGCAGGTTTTCAGACCGTCTCTCCTGGAGAACGTTCACAGCACTGCAGCTCGGTTGTTGACGATCAAGCTAGTTAGCATTTTAGCACTTCCTGTTCATGGTCATGTGACCGTGTTGTAGCTGGTTTATAGCCTAACATTAGCTTCTTACTTCTGGTTGTATTGAGGTTTCAAACATCAGAGATGTTCGTTAGTGAAGATGATCCTGCTGAACTAAACCTGTCAGGATCAGAAACTGTTGTTTGTTTACAATCTGAAAGAGGAATCCCATTGGCTGTTTGTGGAGGGAACCATGGCGATGCTAGCATCTGGGTTAGCCTACAAAAATACGTCATCCCTGCAGCTCTCTATACCAGAAGGTTGTAGTTAAGAAATAGAAATAACTGTCAAAAATATATTACACTTCATACATGTTGTAACTTGTCTGGCCTCCGCTCGGTGGTTTGTTTGTTAGCTAGACAGGCTTAGCAAGCTAGCTACAGCAATGCTACAACAATGCTAACAGCCTGATCTGCAGGCGCTAGTCGGCTAGCAGTTTGGCTAAGTCAGTAGCTCATGAGGTAAGAAATACAGGAACTACAACTACTTTTAGATTTCAGAGTGATTAATGCAAACTTCAAAAGTGTTCCCATTTTATAATCTATTAATTTAAATAATGTAACTGTATTTTGATCATTAACTGTAACTAGTAACTCATACTTTGTATATGTATCTCTGCCACCTGTATTCTGTCAGTGAAGCTGCTCCTTCCTGTGTATGTTACTGATCTTACTGCCACTCATCACACTAATGAACCTCCATCATGTTTATTCCTCACTAACTGTGTAAACATTCAACGCCTCATCTGCCCAAACAGTGACTCTGCAGAGCAGCTTGCAGTGAAGGAAAAGGGAAAATGCTGCAGCTGATAACGTTTGAGGTTCAGAGAGAATCTGAATAATCAGTGGGAGCTGTGAATGTGAAGCTGTGACTCAGCACTTTTTCATTCTCTGACCCACTTACAGCCTCAGGCGTCGACATGTTTTACATTTCACTGCATCACGACTCTGCAGAAACCGTGAGGAGACAAACGGCATCAAAGCCGGCAGCAGGGTGAACGTTAGCGGAGCTTTATGTAACATCCAGAGGAAGATCCTGCAGCTCTGAACCTGAACGCCACATCTGGACACTTTACTGCAGATGTAGCTGGTAAAACGAGGTTTAAAAGCATCATCATTGTTCGGTTCTGCAGCTGTGAGGAAGCAAGTGTGTGTCCATGTCTGAGGGAAACGTAGCTGCTGCCTGGACCATGTTATATTTCAATTAAATATTAAAACAGTGAACACGTCATCGTCCTTCCCTCAAGTCATTTTTGATTTTTTTCAGTATTAAATCGAGACGTTAGAGGAAAACTAATGAAATAATGCCAGTAAAGGTTTTGCGGAACATTTCCTCATTAATTAGTAAACATAAATACATATAACTTTCTCTTAAAAACGTATTTGCTGTTGTGCACGACGGGGTTGTAGGGCCACATTATGGGAAAAAAATCTGAAACTTTGAGAATAAAGTCGCAATTTTACGAGAAAAAAAGTCATAATAAGAATAAAGTGTTCATTTTAGGTTGCGTGTTGTTTTAGGGGGAAACATCAAGTTCTACTTTAGCAGAGGTTTCACAAATAAGGAAATACTTTTGGCTCATCATCATCATCATCATCATCATCATCAAGAAACTGAGTCTATTCTATTGTTAGACAAACAGCAGCTGCCAGAAGCAGCTCAGGCTGCCACTGACCTTTGACCTCAGTGTCCTTTCACCTGTTTTATTGGTTGCTTGTAATATTCCTGAAAATTATGTTTTTATATCTCAAAATATTTTATTCTCATAATATTATGACTTTATTCTCGAAATTTCAGATTTCTTTTTTTTCCTCAGCGTGGCCCTAATACTCTGTGGAAGCTGGTAACTATATATATATATATATATATATATATATATATATAATATGAACTTCATTTCTAGAGGACAGAACCTGGGCGAAAAATTATCTGAAAAAAGTCACTTGCTGAAAAGTGGTCATTTTAATCTCAATGTTCACGTTCTGTGATTTTGGGTTTTTTCAGTTAATAAAACAATTCTTTATGGAAAATATTCTCTATAACAAAGATGATGCATTACAAGCAAAGCCAGTGGTTATTTATAATTATTAACATTCCTGTTTGCCTAAGTGGGCGTGGCAAAATGACACAAGCTAGCTCAGTCAGGCCGATGCAGCTGGTATGAAATGTGACGGTAGCTAATATTAACATAAGCTTAATATCTGATCAACCCAGTATCATTTCATCCTGATGACACGCTCCGATTTCCCTCCAAAAACAGTTAAATAATAACAACAGTAAAAGTTTTATTAAGCAAAGAAATACTAGTTTTATTTAAGTTTGAACTTTAAAATTCATGGTTTCACGTTCTAGTCTCTGTTTGCAGCTGTTGACTTTAAAACCTCAGATGTCAGAGGGTCCCTGAAGGCAGCACTGCTGAGCAAGAAAAGATATTTAACATGTCGTTAATGTGAACAAACAAAATGTGTCTTTAAATTGTATTTGATAAAGTGGCTATGAGTGTGTGTGTGTGTGTGTGTGTGTGTGTGTGTGTGTGTGTGTGTGTGTGTGTGTGTGTGGGTGTGGCAGTCATAAATCTGAGTGTAAGGTCTGCACGTTCTCAGGACCTGTGTTTTTGTGTGTTTGTGAAAACGCAGTGACCGACACTAACGACCTCCTATTAACGAGATCGTTTACATCTCCTCATCCTGACACAAAGAGAAAGCTCCGCCCCCTCCACAACAGTCGACCAGTCAGATCAAAACTCTGAGGGCGTTTGAATTTATCCTTTAATGATTTTTATGTCTCAGTCAGGACCTGAGACACGTCGTCTGTCTCATCCTCGTGGACGTGATGTCTCAGTAACACCTTGAAGGAACGAAACAAAGGTCAAAGGTCAAACTCACTGTGACATCACAAAACACTGTTTTTTGGCAATAACTCAGGAATTCATTCACTAATTACAACACAGTTTGTGTGTGTGTGTGTGTGTGTGTGTGTGTTTGTGTGTGTGTGTGTTTGTGTGTGTGTGTGTTTGTGTGTGCGCGTGACTATCACTCTTTCCTCCTACACACTCTCAGCCGCTGATAGCAACAAACTGGAGTCTCTTCACTCTGGGTAGTTGAAAGGAATTCTGGGAAATGTAGGAAATCACAGTGTGGTGTGGATGAGGTGTGTGTGTGTGTGGGGGGGACATGACGGTGGTAGTTTGAATTATACTCCGGGGTCAGGGCAGGCGGGTGGGGTTTACCTGAGCTCGTGACCCCTGCAGTGTGTGAGTGTGTGTGTGACCTGCGGGGCAGTCGTGGTGGTCTGATGGTGGGAGGTCTATTTTAGTGCACCATCTCTCTCTCTTTGTCTCTCCCACATTTCTGCCAGCTGATTGGACGCCTGGGTGTGGTTACCTAGCAACCCTCAGATATCTCCCAGCATTCCTGTGAGTTATCTCCTGTCCCAGCAGACTGCACAGAGGCAGATCGGCTGCGTGAGAAGGAGAAGAGTCGCTCAGTGAAAAATCCTCCAGAGAATCTGGAGTCAAATGTTAAAATCAGTCTGTTGGAAAGTCGTAAACAAACATTTAGTTTTAATATCATCAGTGTCAGAGGGAATAAATATTATCTGAAGTTTGTAAAATCAGGAAAACAAAACGTTCATTTCCTCCTTCACTCTGTTTCATGTTGATGCGCCATCGCTTAGCAACAGTATCGACTTCCTGAAAATAAAAAGCGTGAATCTGAAAATAGACGCAGAGCTTCAGTGAAACAAAGAGAAAACAAGATGATGATGAAGATGATGATGATGATGAAGATGATGAAAATGATGTCCATTCAAATATGAATCTTGACACATGAGCAGCTGTTGTTTTAATTAAATATATATTGTTAACAAATATGGTGACAGCATTTTATATTGTACATTTATCATATAGATCATTTTGATATATACATTTTATTATGGATATTTCCTATATGTTATGACTTATATCTTCATACATGTGGGGATAATATATTCTCTTATAGGGGACATATACGTCATATATTAGGTTTCTGTGTGGGGCAGCTTCACCTGGACACACCTGGACACACCTGGACACACCTGGACTCACCTGGACTCACCTGGACTCACCTGTGTGTGACGTGTGAACACAGATCAGATGGTCGCTCTCTCTGATCTCAGTTCATCCCTCTCTTCTCTCCCTCCTTCCTTCAGACTGACTGTGGCTGACACCCGATTCCCTCCAACTATTGATCAGACTATCGATCAGCAGGAGCCATAAGATAGTAATTGATCTCTCTCCAGAGACAGATCTCTCTCTAATCCAGTTCTGTCTGTTTCTTCCTGGAGCCGCCATTTTTAACCCTTTACAGTTTGAATGTTTCTCTTCAGTAGCTTTAAAGGAAACTGGTTTATTTCATGTTGTGTTTTTCCAATAATCTGAGTGAATAATTTCAAACACTCGTCTCTGAGTCTGAAACGTCCAGTTTCACATAGTGTTTACTTTAAATACATTCAGACTGAACGCAGGACTTTAGCTTGTGTACGCTGGTCGACCATCAGAGAGGTGTGGCTGAATAGTCACCTGACGTCTTCCTGTGTTTACTATGGGTCAGAGTCAGAGACGAAAGACTGTAACCATGACAACAGGAGACAGTCCTGGGGTTGTATCAGAGGGTTGTTCAGGTTGGAGGAGTTGTCCTGATCTCCATCAGACTTTTAAATAAAGTTCTGCGGGTTTGAACAAAGGTTTGGGGAAACAAGGTTCCCAGCTGTGCAGCGTTCACTCGTCGTGAAAGTCGTATTTCCCATTTGACCTGAACACATCATCATCATCATCATCATCATCATCATCATCACTTGTATAAAGGGTTAATGGAGGTGTCAGTGACCACAGCAGCCGTCCAGTCGACCACAAATGAACTGATTAATTATTCAGTGTCAGAGACACCAGCAGAGATCGATTTGGGGGGGGGGGGGGGAAA
>NW_019525431.1:22969-25469 GCF_002814215.2 Seriola lalandi dorsalis
GGGGGGGGGGGGGGGGGGGGGGGGGTTTGTTGCTAGGTGACATCTAGTGGTCGTAGTGATGATGACAGGAGCGAAGGGGAAAAGTGTCGGTGATGTAGTGTAAAGAGAGACTGAGTCCACGTCAGGAGGAGGATGGATGAATGTGACACAGGAGAGCCGTGTGTTCGATTCCCATGTTAAAACAGCAGTTTATGTTGTAACCATGACAACAGAGATCGTACGATGTTGAGGAAGTACTTACTTTAACGTAAACCACCATCTTTTCCTAAACCTAACCAAGCCATGACCGTTTTTATAGTCACCATGGCGACAAAGATAGATATGCCCGCTGTAGGTACAGTCCATGTGTTTATTATTGTAACCATGACAACCAAGGTCCAGCAGGGAGACAGGAGACACTCCTATGGGTCCTATCAGAGGGTTGCAAAAAAAACAACCTATTCACATCTGCTCAGGCACTTGAACACATCATCAGTGAGGCGTTCGCTGACCTTTCTTTCCCACACACCATCGATGCCCAGGAGGCTTTGCACCGTGATTTTCAACAAATGTGGACAAAATAAATGGATAATGAACGAATGAATATTTACATGGTTTTAATTTAAACTTTTTAAATTCATGAAGAATTTATGAGATGATGGAAATGAAAGCAGCTGCTGCAGGAACGTGACGCACAATGTGATTTTCTTTAAAAACTTTTGCAGCTACAGATTCTCCAAGAAGAATTTATAGTTTTTATTACATTTACTTTATAAATCCAGAACACAGAAACAGGACAGTTTAACTCTGTTATTAAGTTCAGCTGGTGGTAAAAACTTCATTAACCTCATTCGTTCATTAACTCCAGCTCCTGCAGTTTCCCGCCATTTTTAAAAATGTACATGTTTGTGTTTCAGCTGCTGATCGAGCTGAAGACCAACAGATACAGACATGATCCCTTATTCTCCCTAAGGTAACACACACACACACACACACACACACACACACACACACATTGTATTTCATTATGAGCATGTGCAGGACTTTTCCTGTGGCTGACCGCCTGTTACCCAGACCTCTGTGTGTGTGTGTGTGTGTGTGTGTGTGTGTGTGTGTGTGTGTGTGTGTGTGTGTGTGTGTGTGTGGGACAAAGCTGTGGACTCTGGAATAATCCCTTTGTGTCCATCGGTCACATCAGACAATACAGAACTGGCCACCCAGCAGCTGCAGCAGAGCCATGTAGACTCAGAGTTGTGTCGACTGTCTGAGGTTCACGTCTGATTTAACGAGTCGACGTCGTCTTCTGATGATTCAGACAGATATGTCTGACCAATATTGAATTTCCATGTATGGAATATTTGTTTTATATGATTTTATATGTACACTTAAAATGAAAACATACGTGTAAAATGTATATATAAATGTATATTACCTATTAGAAATGGGAACAGTTTCATATATTGATATATATGGTGGTTGCACCAGTTTAAAACTACAAATATACTTACGTTATCTTACGCTACGTTACGTTATGTTACCTTGCGTTTCCTGTGTTGCGTTATGTAACGTTACATTATGTTATGTTACCTTGCGTTACGTTATGCAAATACCTTTTAAAAGGTGGATTCAAGAGTATATTTAAAAATTGAGGAAACACCTTAGAGTTCAGAGGGTTAGATTAATGAGAAAAACATATATAAACATATTGAATTTTGTTGAATATAGTAAGATAATTTGAATATATTCTTTTAATAATTTATATGTTATATTATATGATTATATGATATATGTTATAAACTTATATCTTCATATATCCAGAGGATCTATATATATATATATATATATATATATACGTGTTAATACTATGTTCTCTTATAAGAGACATATACGGCAACATCACTCTTCATATAGGATCATATTTGTCATGTAATACATTTCTGTGTGAGTAAACAAGTTCACCAAAACAAGAATAATCAACACTCTCGTTTACAGCTCCATATCTCATGTATATAATATAATATGTTTTTTAATCTGAAATCATTTTCAGAAGAGAAGAAAATGGGAAAATCTGATTAAATGAACAGGAAGTCTGTATTTTCTTTTTCTCTTAATGACCTTTAGGTTTGTCATGTGACACTGTGGGGGGCCGCGACCCCCGGGTTGGAAACCACTGGTTTAGAAAAGGTTTTTAGTTCAGTGAGAGTTTGATCACAGCAGCATCTAGTGGCCGTTAGAGGAACTGCAGCTGATGGTCCGTCGACACGACCCCAGTGTCGACTGAACCCTGGTGTATATACGGCTCTGGTTGTGCAGCTGTCTGTCATAGAAAGCCTCTGCAGCAGATTTCTGATTTCCAGCTGACTCACACTGACACACACACACACACACACACACACACACACTGTTATCTGTCAGCTGATTCCTAACTTACCTGCTCCTGTCATTTACTCTCAGTTTCACTGCAGTTACACACATGTAATAATATATTTTATATATTGTTGTATATTAATGATATAATATC
>NW_019525431.1:30469-37781 GCF_002814215.2 Seriola lalandi dorsalis
TCGTGTCACCTGATGAACTCTGACTCTCTCCTTTTCTTTTCTCTCTCTTCCTCCTGCAGCTCTTCAGGTACAAACACTGTTTTCAGAAATTTACCATCATTAATAATAGGATGATTTTTCTGTTACTGAGTGTGTGTGTGTGTGTGTGTGTGTGTGTGTGTGTGTGTGTGTGTGTGTGTGTGTGTGTGTGTTGCAGAACGGAGATTCCAGGATGGACAGAGGAAACTCTCTCCCCAGCATGTTGGATCATAAGGTGACAGCGGTGTGTTTGTTGTTTTCATGCAGACAGCTCCGTGTTGTTCGTCCAGGTGTGGAGATGAATGATCTGATTGGTCCATGTCTGCAGGTCTTCCCCTATGAGACGCTGGTGGTGACGCACAGAGGACGGAGCAAACTGCCCCCTGGTGTGGACAGGACCAGGCTGGAGGTAAACACTGTTGGTTTGAGCTGCAGCAGAGAGACGACGCAGGTAGGAAATCCCGGCTCTGCCTCTTTGAGCAGGTGGCTGGTCTGAGTGAAGGCGTTCAGGTTCAGTCTGGAAACAGCTGCACAGTATTTAAGGTGTTCTCCTTATCTTGGTCTTAGACTTAAGGAATCACTTAAAGTCAGTGAACTGTTGCACAAAACACCTTAGCACCAAACTAAAGGAAAAAACTAAAGGTTCCTGTGATTGTATCTTAACCGCAACATCACAATTTCTCAAACTGTGACTATATTTTCCATCCAGGTAAACGATATAAACTCCTTTAGTTAAACACAAAAAATGTGAATGTTTTATTTTGAAGAAATAAAAACCAATAAAAATGTCAATCAGTCAAGTTTCACTGAGGTCATGTGACTGTAAAACATGAGAGGCACAGACTGCGGCTAAGTCTGAAGACGCTCTGAGTCGACACCACCTGCACTGATGTTTCACAATAAAAGCCCTCCAGCAACTCAAATGGCAAAATCCCTCCGTTTCCAGATAGGCTTTTATTGTGGAACATCTACAGGAAGTCTTGGATTTCAGGGTTAGCAGATTAACATTTATAAAAAACCATGAAAGTAAATGAGAGAAAATTAAAACCAAATGTTTTTATGCTCAGTTTTAGATTCAGTGATCTGTTTAAGATGTTGTTCACTACAGTGACCTCTCTCTCTCTCTCTCTCTCTCGCTCTCTCTCTCTCTCTGTCTCTGTGGATGTCTCTCGCCCCTGCAGAGACACCTCTCTCAGGAGGAGTTCTTCAGTGTTTTCGGGATGTCCATCGAGGAGTTCGACGGCCTGTCGCTCTGGAAGAGGAACGACCTGAAGAGGAAGGTCTGTCTCTTCTGATGTCGCTGGGACTCCACTTCCCACAATCCCCTGCTTCTCTCGGATCGCTGGCAGGATCCTGAAACCCTGGACTCTGGACAAAATGTCATAATCAGCAGCACGAATACCACCACCACCATCATCATCATCATCATCACCGCCACAGCGGCAGCAGCTCGCTGTGGGACGGTGTGTCGAAGTCACAGGTTCGATGTCGACTCAGTGAAGGTTTGATGCTGCACATGTTAAATCATCTGTTTCAGTCTCTGGACGTCTGTTTAAGTTCATTAACAACAAAACTACTGAGCACAAATGATCATCGTGAGGATTTTAGAGCGGGAGCGACGGATCTGGACGCAGGAGAGAAATCAACGTTTGGCTTTTAATCTTAAAAATGACATCATCATAGTTTTGAAGGTTTGTCTCCCTCGTATACAAACTACAGAGGAAAATAATTAGCTTTGACTGTAGAACGCAGGTTGTTAAAACCACGTTCTCAGACTGTTGGACTTAAAGGAGCTATTTGTAAGTTCTGCTTTTGCTACATAGCTAGCGTTAGCATTAGCAGCTGTTTACTCATCAGTCTAGAAGAAACGCTGTGAGTTCAGCAACAAACTTCTGTCTCCAGAGGTGGAAACAAACACCAATGTTAACTCTTGCCTCTATCACATCTTTTCTTCTACTGAAGTTAGCATGCTAACCAGCTAGCCCGACTTGTTTCGCCACTTTCCAATAGAGTTCTGCAGGAATGATCGTATCTTAGCACTTCCTGTTCCCTCGTCCTGGCTTTTCGAACAGGTTTTTGTTTAGATAACAATAATTTACACTTCCATATAACATTTTGTTGTCACTTTGTCACCTTGCAGCTAATCCTTGTGAAATAAGACTAGCAGCCGAAAAGGCAGATTTTACCTTCTCTGTTTTCCCACAGCATGAAATGGGCAACAAAGATTTACAGTAAAGAACAATAATGTAAATCTGTGGCGCTGCACAGAGCGAGGACTATAGCTCACATAGAGTGCTGCAGGAGCCCAGAAACTAGTTAGCATTTTAGCACTTCCTGTTCCCAGAGGTTTCATGATTTATTCTATGACATAATGCATCATGCATGTTGTACACTGGGCTCAACTCGGCTGGCTAGACATGATTAGCAAGCTAGCTACTATGTCAACAATGCTAACAGGCTGACCTGCAGTCGCCAGTTGGCTAGCAGTTTGGCTCGCCTAAGTCATTAGCTCGCTAATACAACTCCTACTTTTAATGACTTATTCAGAGTGAATAATGCAGATTTAAAAACGTGTCAGTAACATAAACTGTTTTATGTCACACTGTTTATTTTCTGTAATAATCCAAAAGATAATGTAAAAATCTCATTGGCTTTTGAGGGAAGCAGAGTGATGCTAACATGTGGGCTAGCTTACAAAAATCAGAGGACGTATTACAACCTTTTGTGTTATAAACACAACGATGGCTGAAGCTCTTCAAACTTCCAAACAGCTCCTTTAAAAGTTATTGGATTTCTGCTGTGACACTTCCTGGTGTGACTGGACACAATGTGAATCCTCTCAACAGATTTCAAACTGAGTGGCATGAAATGAGGATTTTGGACATGAAGGGTCAGGGTTTAGTTGAGGAGCGTCACAGTAAGTTCGTAGGACAGGAAGAGGAAGTAGGAGGCCGGTACGTTCCAGTGATCAGCAGCTGTTTGGTTGTAGTGGTGGTGTTCTGGATTACAGAAGGTTATATGTTAATCTCACTACTTTAAAAGATCAGATTAAAGGTCACACACACACACACACACACAGCGTCTGCGGGCTCAGACCAACGCGTCGAGCCGCCTGCAGCTACAGGCCGAGGTGTTCCCGCTCTTTGAGGTTTTCATCAGACCGGATTCATTCAAACTGAACGACTGAAGTCAGGGTTTTATTATTGAGCTTCCAGCTGCAGTCGGGGCATTAAAACAACATTCCTGCTGACTCTGAGGGAATACACCTGTCAGCGAGCTTTAAAGAAAAACAAAACAAAAAAAAAAGCATTGTTCCTATTGGCTTAGCCAGCTATGATGTCATAGTGACAGCATTTCTTTCCCAGCACTGAAAAGAAAAACCAGGAGACAGTTTGATCGCAGCCACTCAGTCTGATGTTGAGCATCACATCCAGCAGCTAGCAGCTAATTCCCACTGAAATAAAGAGGATCAGGTCAAATGTGAAAAAAATATCGAAAAATAGAAAAATTCTGACATTTAATCTCAGAATTCAGATTTTAAAGTGGTTGGTTTCTTTTTAAAAATGGCCTCAATCGTCTTCCGTACCTGCCAGCGATGAAAGCTACCACAGCTGAATCCATCCATCAGATGAGGTTATTAATTCAACCTTCAGCTTTACTTTACAACTTCAGGCTTTAATGCCGACGTCTTTTCAAAATAAAATGCTTTGGAGGAAAGACCTCGAACCCTGAACGTCCCAGGACAAAAAGGACGTCTTCCAGTGGAGCTGTGGGAGTTGAAATATGGGAGTTGATGACGTGATGCTGTTGCACAGAATCTCTTAAAACGTTTCTGTAGTTGAGGAAAAAAATTAAGTGGAAGAGATTTTACTGTTTCCATGGAGACCGATGATTTGCTGCCATTAGCACTTGTGATTCCTGTTTATCACTTGTGGGAAGCAGCTAACGTTAAAGAAGTGCGTCACTATCTCGTCCTCAAATTGTTTGGACGGGAACTTCACCAGGTGAACTTTGGTCTCTAAGGTCTTTTGTGCAACATTTTAAGGGATTTCTTAAGTATATTAAAACTAAGATAAGGAGAAAGTTTTAAACACTTAAGTGAACAATTTAAGGAGAAGACTTAAGGGTGTTTTGTGCATTGACCTGACAGGTCAGACTGACAGGTGAGACTCAATCACATGAGGCTGTCCACAGACTTTCAAAATAAGATGTCAGACCGTTTCAAACCTGTTGTTGATTTTCTCCTCCGCTCCTTCTGGCTGTGATGAAACTGTCTCCTCCTTGTTTTTTCTTCCTAGTTCAGCAAAAGCCACTGCCCTGTTTTATCTAAGTACACCGCACACACACACACACACACACACACACACACACACTCCTGAGGGATTCTTGCTGTGTAGAAGAACAATAATAACCTTCAAACCGGAGCTCAGAGACACGTCGACTGAACCCCGTCTCTGGTTTGTCCACTCGGCAGGTTGTAGACATTTAGCGTCGGCTAGTGTTGCTTAGTGACCAAATGATGTGCAGCTATTTTTTAACCTACATAGAGAAGTGGCATGTTTGTTATTAAAATCTGAAATGTAAAAATCATCCATCAGTACGTGAATGTTGAAAAGAAAATGATCTATTTTCACCATCGAAAAGACGAAAAGAGACAAAATGGACAAACTCTCCTGGACTTCTCTGAGGTTTCTGAAACTGAAGAATGATGGGAAATCACTGGACACGTATCACCTGGACACCGGAGTTCAGCACCTGTAGTTATATATCTATGAAGTATTAATGTGCACCAGCATCATATCTGATCTCCATAAACGTGGAGAGGTTAAATCTAAACCTGCACTGCAATAGAACTAACGAATAGTCGACTTGTTTAACACGTGTAAGTCATTGAAAGCAGCACAGGTGTTGGTTCATCACTGAACCTCAGGTAAAGGTGCGATGTGGAGGATTTAATGTGTCAATAAATCAAAGTCGGATGGATACAGATCAATCAGTGTAATGACTGTAAACCAATGAGACAACTTTCGTCTGAATTTGGTTCAGATTAGAGTCTTGCAGAAAAGAAGGTCGGCCATGTTTTCACCTGCAGAAGCCTGATGTTTCGCCTTCGTCGGTCACGTTTCAGCTTCAGCTGAATTATTGAAGAGTGACTTTAAATGTTAACGGGTGTGTTTGTTATCTGATGAAGTCTGATTGAATCCTCGCTCAGCCACAGTGAGCGTCAGGTGACAGTCAGGTGACAGTCAGGTGACAGTCAGGTAAAACCTCACAGTTCAATCTTCAGCTAGTTCATACATCAAAAACAAGTCGAGCTGAAACGATCTTTTCTCATGTAAAACATCAAAACTTTAAAAGCTCCAGCTTCTTAAATTTGAAGATTTGCTGCTTTTCCTTTTAATTATTGTGATAATTTAAATGATTGATTAATTTGAAGTTTGGGCTGTTGACAAAACAAGAACTGTGAAGGTGTCACTTTTGGTTTTTGGTAAAGTTTACAAACCAATAATAAAAATAATCGTCAGTCTCCACCTCCACCAGCTGATGACTATTTAATCTAATAAAAGATAATAATATATAATCTAATGATATAAAATTTACTAATTTATACTTTTATTTTTAATACGTTAAGTGCATCTATGGAAGCCCTGAGAGGCAAATGAATCTTTTGTTTGTTTGTGCAATACTGATTTCAGCCACAAGAGGCTGTCATTTTTTTTGTTTGTTTTTTTTTGTTTTTTGGGGCTTTTTTTGTTTTATTTTGTAAAACTGATTCATGTTTTTTCCGGCTGATTTTTATTTGATTTTATTTTCATTTTAAAATTTAAAAATTTTAATTTTTTTAATTTCCATTTAATTTTCTTTAGTTTTCTTATTTTCATTTTATTTATTTATTTATTTTTAAACAATATGAGTATTAGAAAAACAAAGACAGAAAAA
Organism: Seriola lalandi dorsalis; assembly: GCF_002814215.2. Lineage (NCBI taxonomy): Eukaryota > Metazoa > Chordata > Actinopteri > Carangiformes > Carangidae > Seriola > Seriola lalandi. The sequence continues at coordinate 36,428 of NW_019525431.1, forward strand.
ATGAATGAATAAATTAACGTCTCCATATTTCCCTGTTTATTCTTATATACTAGTTCTTCCACTGAACTGCAGCGTTTTAAATCAGCGGCTGACGGTCTGTTCTCATGTGTTTACAGTCATTATGTTGTTTTTGTATTAAGGTGAATTATTGAAGGTCAAACGAGACTCTGCACCTTTGAATCAGCAGCTCAGACCTGTGCCAGGTGTGAACGCAGCTCTCTAGAGTCTGTCAGACATGAATTCACTCTCACTGTAAAATCACCGCCGTCACGTCCCGCGTCACGCACCGCCACGTCTGCCTCGCCACCTCGCGCTTCCTGTGTCCGTGGACGGACGAGACTGAAGAAACAGAAGTGTGTGAAGATGTTGTCAGGCGGAGTGAGCGAGCATCAGTCACTTTACGTTGAGATGATTTACTTTCTTCTTTCTGTTGATTTTCTGAGGAATGATTCTGATGATACTGAGAGGATTTCAGCTTTGTTCTGATTGGTTGTGTTTTAGTGAGAGACAGGAAGTGGGTTGCTGTGACTAACACCATGAAGACACAAAGATTGTTCCATGTTTTGTTTTTTTTTCCTTTTTGTACATTTTGAGGTGTTTTATTGTTTTTATTGAATTATTTTAAGACGCGGGGCGACTTCGTGGAGCCGTGTCGCTGTCGACGCTTCTGATAGGCTGATGCAACTGCCGTATGCATGATGTCATGATGATGATGTCATATTTTTATTTAACCTTTATTGAAACAGATTCATGTAAGGACACAGTTGCGGGGTCCTGGCTCAGAGGCGCGGCGGGTAGTACTCTGGATTTGGACTGTGAGGTCAGACTGAGGTCAAAGGTCAGACTGAGGTCAGACTGGTTGACAGTGACTCGCCTGTCTGAAGCCGCCCTGCTGCTGTACATACAGAACCACTGAATGACAATATGATTATTGTTGTTGTTGTTTTCATATCTGGATGCAGGTGATGTAACAGATGAATGGTGATGTGAATGATTAACCATGAGTTATAATAAAGAGCATTTCTATTCGCTTTGAGCAAACTGTGTTCAACTTCCTCCTCCACTCATGATGAACCACAGAAAGCTCCAGGTTTTATTTCATTCTGACAGTTTCACTCACAGACTGAATCTCATTCACTAAGAGGAGGCGGAGCCAGGGTTCTCTGGAGCGTTTGTGATTGGTCGGCCCAGCTGTGACGAGGTAAGAAGCTCTACGAACGTTCTCCAGCCATGACAGCCATGCTAGCAGCTCTGTGATGCTAACTCCGTCTGTTACACTTCATTTACAGAGCAGATCATGTTCCTGTTAAGATAATGAGCAAATGTTCATTAACGTATTTATTTGGAAAGTCAC
>NW_019525431.1:38310-39587 GCF_002814215.2 Seriola lalandi dorsalis
CCCTCCCTCCCTCCCTTCATACATAATGAGTGTGCCGGTCCGCCCTCCCTCTCCTCCCTCATCGGAGGCGGGACTCGACTCCCTCACACACAGTTCAGTGAGGAGAGAGAGAGCGGCAGGACGAGTTGGTCTGTGGTTCGATGGTTCGGACTCTTCAGCAGAGAAATGAGACTGAGGATCGGCAGCGACTGAAGAGACATGGACAAACAGAAAGGTACCGACTTCATCACACACCTGTTCACCTCCGACTGTAGGACAGACAGAGAGCTTTCACTGTCGCCGTCCAGATGTTTCACATGGGAGAAAAAGACTTTCACATTTAATACAAATCTGTGTCTGGGACAATGATCTTATCTGGGACACATTCACATGAAGACGATCTGTGAGTTCATCACGTTTTATATTTTAGATGTGAAACCGTAGAAACACAAATGTCACCTTTGACCTTTTATAAGAGCTGACGTGAGTTTACTGATCTATGTGTGAGTTGTGGTAATTACGCGTTTTACTGTAGCATTTACAAGCGGCGTACAGACGAAGTTATAATCAGATATAAAGACATTTAAGTGTTTATTAAAGCTGCATGTTTACGTTCATCATGTGTTCGTACAGAAGCCTCCACAGAGTCAGAGCTGCTGACGAACACAGTGATAAACACTAGGATCTGATTACAGCTGCTTTACAGTCTGTTAGAAACCAGTTAGCAGACTGGTTATTTACACGTCCCAGTCCAGTCCCAGTCCAGTCCCAGTCTCTAAGGGATTTAAAGCATCATCATCTGCGTTATCAATAATTCTACACATAATAATAAGAGAGGGAGTGAAAAATAAAATAAAGATTGTTCACAAGTCACTAATCTCCAGTCCGAATGTCAAGTCACTGTAGCTGCGTCCCAATCGGCAGGAAGTGGGCGACGAACTTCCTGTTGCGTCGCAGAAGCGCAGCTCTTGGTTTTAACAGTTGATCCATCAGCTGATGATCTGAGCTGAAACACAATACTGACATTTTACAGTGTGATCCTCAGACTCTCTGTCGGTGTTTGCTGACAGTTACATCACAGCGACCACGGCGTCCAATTCTCTTCCTGGACCATGAAGGCTCCAACAGGTGGATCCTTCATGGTCCAACATATCCCAGGATTCATTGCTCTCCAGTAATGAAAGCAAACAACACCAACTGTTAAAACCAAGAGACGCAAAACAAAAAGTGTTACTGAAAAAAAGTGTTGTCCGGGTTGCTAGGCGACAGGAGCCATGTTTTGGACGCAATGGTAAGTC
>NW_019525431.1:40261-42649 GCF_002814215.2 Seriola lalandi dorsalis
GTGTGTGTGTGTGTGTGTGTGTGTGTGTGTGTGTGTGTGTGTGTGTGTGTGTGTGTGTGTCTCCAGACCGACAATTTCAGCATTTTTCTCTCATTACAGCTCTGACTAACGGCTGCAGTTAGTTTGAGTGTCTGAGATTTTTTTATTTCATTTTCAGTTTGAAAAAAACTGATGAAATAAACCAATTAGATATAAATGATTAATTTGTTAATAAAGTTTTTTTTGTCTGTCACAAGTGGATGAGTTTCCAAACAGCTGTGTCCTGGCAGAGGAAAGTTTTCACTACTGTTTCTGTTCCATGTCTGTAGATGAAATTTAAGATGTTTTAATACGTTTTAAAGCCTCTTTAAGATCCGTTCAGCTGCACAGCTTCATTCAGAATCCTCCTGTTTCTAAGTTTCCATCCAGTGACGGTTGTCTGTACGTCCATGACACACTGCGAACAGGAAGTGGTCGTACTGAACTCAGCTCATTCATTCTTTCATTTGAACAAATAGAAGCCAAAGGATCGAGTTTGATTCCACAGGAGACGAGTAACGATTCATGCAGAATGTGAACGTAGGAGCTAACGTCTACCCCAAAATGTTTATACGTATACAAGCTCAGAATTTGGCCTTTTTTAACATTTAAAATACAGATGTTTTCTAATACAGCTGTTGAAGAGTGAAGATGATCACAAACAGCAGCTCAGTATATAAACGTTTCTGCTGTCCTATATTTACCAACCAGATGATGAAAGAGAAAGCTGCTCCACACCCTGAACACACACACACACACACACACACACACACACACACACACACACACACACACACACACACACACACAAAGGTTTTTAACTTCAGTCTGTTACAGGATGTTTTTTTCTTTCTTTCAAAGCAGCTTTTACTGAAAGAAAAGAGAGAAACGTAAACGATGAGAAGTTTTTTATTACAAACACATTTCTTTTTCCCGCCTGTCCTGACGTCTTTTGGTCTCATCAGTTCAGCTTCAGTGCAGACGTGTGTGTTCTGTGTATCCACAGTGAAATAACAGCGACTCAGGTTGTTTGTTTACCTGTTTATTTGAACTGACAATTAACTGAAGCAATTAAAATCACTTTATAAGACATGAGCACAGATTCATGTCTGAGTCTCGTTACTGAAAGATGAATAAGGAGGATGTGTGTCCAGGTTTTATAGTAGTTGTGTAGTTTTTGATTGATTTGTTGTTGCTACCAGAATGAGATCATTGTGTAATTGTGTGTGTGTGTGTGTGTGTGTGTGTGTGTGTGTGTGAGTGTGTGTGTGTTCTGCAGCATCAAAGCCGGAGACAGGAAGTGAAGTTGATGCTCAGATAAGCATCGTTCAGTAACACAAACTGCGTGTGTCTGTGTGACCCGTGTCTCCTGGTCTCTGCAGCACAGTGTTGTTGTTGTGTTGTTGTTGACGTGTTGTGGGTGTGCGAGGTATGTGCGGCTCCGCGTTTAAAAACAGCAGCCGGCCGATAAGCAGAGCCGTAGGATCCTTAAAATCAGCAGCGAGGAGTTAATCAGAAACATTTAACCTCCGTCTCCCACTCGCTCTGTCCGGGTGAATGAGCTGCAGCACAATCAGCGACTGTTTCCACTGTGTTGGCGCTGCATCGCTCACGTCTCCCCCTCCCTCAGGCTGTTCAGAGATCAGCTCAGTCACACTTCATTCATTCAGTCCAGCTCGGTCCCAACAGCAGCTTCACGTCAATCCTCATTTTTCATATAAGAAAAGTCTCTGTTATGATTCACAGAAACTAAAACACAAACAGCTGATACGAGGTTGTTCCAGAAGTCTCTCAGAAGGTTCTAGTGGTCACCGGTCAAGGGTTCTTGAACTGGTCCTCGTTGTGCATTAGGAGGTTTTGGCGGTTATATAGCAGAAGTCTTTTGGGACATTCTAGTGGTCAGAAATGTGACTTTTCTTAAGGAGGTTCCAGTCATCCTTAAAGTGGTGATATAAGAGGTTCTAGGGGTGGTTTAGGTGGTTCTGGTGGTCAGAAATATTGGTGTTTTGGGAGATTCTTGTAGTGCCTGAAGTGTTTTTGTAGTCATGTAGGAAGTTCTAGTGTTTGCTGAAGATGTTCTAGTGAGGGGAGTCTCCTGAGGAAGTTCTAGTCGTCCTTAAAAGATGTTTTATTGGTGAAGTAGGAGGATCTAGGGGTGGTTTAGGTGGTTCTAGTGGTCAGACGGAGGTTCTAAAGTTCCTTTTGGTGGCTGTAGAGATCCTTTACATGGTTCTAGTGGTCATTAAGGAGGTTCTCATCACTGAGGACGTTCTAGTGATCATTAATAGGGTTGTTTTAGGTGGTTTTAGTTGTCTGGAGGAGGTTCTTGTCGTCCTTAAAGTCATTGTAGTAGTCATATTAGAGTGTTAG
>NW_019525431.1:43265-44642 GCF_002814215.2 Seriola lalandi dorsalis
ACACACACACACACACACACACACACACACACACACACACACACACACACACACACACACGCTGAGTCTTTATTCTGTGTTAAACATTAGCAGCATCCAGCAGCTTATCAGTGTGTATCCTGTCACATCAGTTAACATGTCAGGGTCAGAACGTCTGGGAAACTTTACCTGAACAGGTACAGAGCGTCATTATTCACTCATTAACAGACGAATTCACCTGAACTGTTTAAATTAACAGCTGCTTTTACAACAAACGTCACATGAAGTTTTTTGTTGCTTAAATCTAGTTTTTGGTTTTTCATTTAATTGAATGTCTTTTAATTTGTTGAGAAAGGAGAAAAAGTTTTCCCATTCACTTCAACGCAGAGTTTAATCACAGCAGCATCTAGTGGTCATTATCGGAGCTGCACCTGAACGCACCTCAGTTTTGACCACAACACTTGAACTAATTGATATTAATGGTAATACTTCATTTAAAGTCACAATTTTTCATTAAAAGTGTTTCAATACAGAGACTAATGATGGACAGACACTAAATCTGAGTTATTGTTTGTGATCAATCATTTATTGCATAAATAAGGACGTAACAACACAAACTAATATATATGAAGAGCTCCGTCCACAGGAACGAAGGAGTTACTAAATAAGAAGAAGAAGAAGAACAGCAAAATAGTTAAATAAATAATAATGATTACAAAACATGAACAGACAAATAAAACAAATAAATCAGAGTTTTTAAACTTTTCTGATGCTTTTGATTTTACCTATTTGTTTCCACATAAAAAAATACAAATACTATAAAAGCTCGACAGACACATGCGCCTTTATATACTAACTATATATTAAATATATACTTTCACGTGAATTAAAAACAGAAGCCTGAGCAGGAAATGTGACTGAGGTCAGTAAATAATGATAAATAAAATTATTTATATGCTTTTTAAAAAATGAGCAAAGATCACTTTTTAATGTGTTTATACAGATGATTCTGTGTAAAATAATATTGAAGACGAACATTATTAATTTGTAGTTTAGTTTAATCTCTTTCTTTCTGCATCGTAGCTGCAATGATTCTTTTTGTTTATAGTTTTTTTTTTTTAGATAAATTAAATTTACACACAAAATACAACAAACACTAAAGTTAAAAGGTTCAGTCTGTCACCATGACAACGTCACAACCTCCAAGATACAGTCACAAAACTTTACAGGTGTAGGTGAGATCGAGACAGTTGATGTCTCTGGTTTTATTCGCAGGAAAAGTGAGAATAATATTTTCCAGGAGTTAAAGATTAAAGACGAGATGAGACAGAAATAAAGACAGTTTGTCTGTGTGTGTGTGTGTGTGTGTGTGTGTGTGTGTGTGTGTGTGTGTGTGTG
>NW_019525431.1:47852-48466 GCF_002814215.2 Seriola lalandi dorsalis
CATATGAAGCCATCTCCTCTCTATCTGTTGTCCTATTGGCTGAGAGCTCTGCAGAGAGAGGAAGTGGTCACTGATGGCGGCTGATTAGCATCTGGTCTACGTGATGGATGGACAAAACACACACACACACACACACACACACACTCACGCACACACACACACACACACACACAGTTCATAGGCAGCTCGTTTACATTGAGCTCATTTATTTGCAGATGTGGAGGAAAGTAACTAATTACATTTACTCCAGTACCTCGAGTTAATATTGAACATTTCACTGCACTTCAGTCACTTTCCAGCTGTTGTCATGGCGACCTCTCAGATTAACACTTCGCATAAATCAACATAATAAAAGGTGAAGAGTGGTTTGCCTCCTCCTGCAGTGACACGTGGCCCTAAAGGTCCACTTCCTGTTTGCTCTTATCTTACATCCAGGGCCCCACGGTGCCGCCCCACCCTCCAGGAGGTCTAGGAGCTGATGATGATGAAGACACCTATGAGGAGGCGGAGCCCTACGTACCTGCTGACACGACCACGTCCAACACTGGTACCTACACACACACACGCACACACACACACACACACACACACACTCACGCACACACACACACACA
>NW_019525431.1:53250-54229 GCF_002814215.2 Seriola lalandi dorsalis
GTAGTAGTAGTAGTATTTATACTCGGTTGTTAGCAGGTGATGAAGAATCGGTCTGTCTCATTCTTGCAGACGTGATATCTCAGAAACACTTGGACAGAGCTGCCTCAGATTTGGCACAAACATTCACTTGGACTCAAGGATGAACTGATTAGATTTTGCTTGTAAAGGTCAAAGGTCAAAGGTCAATGTGACCTCTCAAAACACTTTTTAGCCATTACTCAAGATTTCACAGCAATTATGACAAAATTTCCCACAAATGGTTGATATTTTCTGACTCTGGATAAACAGGGATGTAAGCTGGAACTAGTCTGAGTGGCGGAGGGATACGACCACGAGGAGGTGGTTGTAGTTTTTGTCAGGACGTCAGTGTGTGTTTGCTCCGTGTCTCTTCTCTCAGCTCCACAGCTCTCAGGATTCAGTTCGCTGCAGCTCGGTGTCGTCCAAAGACTCAGCGACCTACAGCAACTCCGTCCACAGCAGCCACAGTGAGTCACATCACAGACACGTCGCCTCTCTGCCGGTTACATCTCCCGCCTTTTAGCTCCGCACTCAGAGATGAGTGGGATCCTGAGAGCCTCGGGCAGAGAGCTAAAGAGGACAGAGAGTTTACAGTCGAACGATCTTCCTGAGGAAATCAGGTCGGATGAGTCTGTAACCGCTTTCAAGACTCTTCCTAAAACACACTTCTATCGGAGGTTTTACCTTCCCTTGACTTGCTTTATGTCTCTTAACCTTCGTGTCAACGATGCAACTTCTTTCCAACTCAGTTCTCTGACTTTTACACAATTTTATGGTTAATAAACCTCATTTTTGAATTATCTGACCACAGTTACAATCAGAGGAACACAGATGTTTTAAATTTGAATAAAGCACCAAAATTTCAATGAAAATAGTGATCATTAATATCATCTGCAAAAAGTGTAGTAAGGAACCCTCCATGTTAATTTCAGCCGATTATGTGAAATCTATTGATCTTTGT
>NW_019525431.1:54504-56235 GCF_002814215.2 Seriola lalandi dorsalis
TCAGACAGGTACGCAGGTGAGGTGGAGCGAGGCGTTCAGAAGCTGGAGCTGACCATGAAGAGGACGGTGCAGCTGAGGGCGGGGTCGGAGATCAACCTGGCGTCGGCCGGGAAGCAAAACAAACGCACCTCTTTCAGACAGTCGCTGGCCATCTGCACTGAGCGCGCTCAGGTGGGAGGAGCTTCCACAGTAAACACACCTACACTCAGCTGACTTTAACTTAACCACGCCTTTCATAGGATACATGCAGCAGCTTATTGATCATTGATCACTGATCGATTGGTCACTGACTTGGTGCACGTTCACACCTTTTACTCCCAAAATAAAACCAGTAGAAGAAGAAATGATCACTTGTCATTTGGGCTTCTGTACAAGAAATAGTCATCAATCAATAATCTTGCTTTACATCTGGTCTTTAAGTTAGAAAAGACGACATTTAATGACATAAGCATGAACATTATCAGCGTCTCTGCTGCAATATGAAGCATGAAAACTAAGAATATGACACTAAATGCTACAAACGCTTCCTGCTCTGGATCAACGACATCAGGTAGATATGTGCACACTGGGTTTCTGACACACTGCTCACTGGTTTCTCTGGTTTCTCTGGTTTCTCTGGTTTCACTCTGCTGGTCTGTGCTGGTCCAGGTTGGCTTCCTGAACCCTCTGCTGCGACGGACGGCCTCGGCTAAGAACTCTCTGAGACGAGCTCCGTCAGCGCTCTTCATCGAGCACGGGAGGGTTTTCCAGAGGAGGAAGGTCAGCGTCACTCAGCTGTTTACCTGAGTTCACCTGCCTGTTAGCGCTCCGGCTTCCACGTCTCTACACAAACTTTATATTCCTGATTTCAGATCATTTAATAAACAAAGAAGAAGAAATCAGTGACACGATAAATGTTTCATCAGTCAAATAATCGCACAAACACAATTATTTTAATATATTGGGACCAACTGTTGGTTTGATCCAGACTGTGGCGTCTCACTCTGTTCAGAAGTCTGGAGACGAACCTGTGAGGAGGGAAAATCAGATTCATGTTTTTGCAGCTTGCCTCATGTCAACGTCATCTTGACATATAAAATACCGTCATTCTGATCTGCTCAACGTCACAGCGTCAGTTAGCCAACGTCAGGTTTTAACATCAACCTGATTTTCGATTCCTGGCAAAAGGAGCCTCAGGAATAAATGATGATGTATTTTACACTTTACTATAAGGCTCCTTTTACCAGAAACTCATTAGTCACATTAATAAATGTTATAAGCATTAACTTGCCAAATAGTGAGCCTGAATCAATGTATGAAAACTGTGTTATAACTTGTTTATAATTGTTTATTTATGATTTAGAAAGTGTAAACAACTGAATTAATAACCTCCTTTTATAAATCCTTTATAAGAGCCGTCTGATTGCAAAATGGTTTTTCCAATAGGAAACAGCTGAATATGAATTTAGTTGCTAAATATTCTTCATGTATTACACAGTTAACTCTGTTGTTGTTGTTGTTGTTGTTGTTGTTTTCACAGGAATGGGAAACCAAAGCTGCAGCTTGACACCAGCTGTTCAACATCACATCCACAGACGACCTGACGCCTCCGACACTGTGGATGTCACTCAAAGAGACAAGCTTATAACTCAGTGTCTGCGTCGGCCTCTCGGACGGCTCTGACCACAGGCTTTGACACGTACGCTCACTGAGCACTTTATAAGGAACACCTGTTCACCTGCTTCTTCCTGC
>NW_019525431.1:56559-57797 GCF_002814215.2 Seriola lalandi dorsalis
ACACACACACACACACACACACACACACACACACACACACACACACACACAGCACACTGTCTTTATTAACTTTACCTGTTAACCACTAATCTGGGTTGGTTTTTGTCCAGTTGAAGGTTTTTGTATTTCAATAAACAACATGTTAATAAGCTCCATCACAACAACATGTCGGTACTTAAGAATCCAGTGTTCAATCACACGCAGCCATGGACGGACTATGAGACTGAGCTCATGGGCCCAGACACCTAAAGGTGTGTCTGTCTCTTTGTAGTTGTTTTCTGTCTCTTTGTAGTTGTTTTATTTTTTGTAGTTATTTAGTTTCTCTTTGTAGCTGTTTTGTGTCTCTTTGTAGTTGTTTAAAGTTTCTTTGTAGATGTTTTCTGTCTCTTTGTAGTTGTTTAATGTCTCTTTGTAGTTGTTTAATGTTTCTTTGTAGCTGTTTTGTGTCTCTTTGTAGTTGTTTAATGTTTCTTTGTAGCTGTTTTGTGTCTCTTTGTAGTTGTTTTGTGTCTCTTTGTAGCTGTTTTGTGTCTCTTTGTAGTTGTTTAAAGTTTCTTTGTAGATGTTTTGTGTCTCTTTGTAGTTGTTTAATGTTTCTTTGTAGCTGTTTTGTGTCTCTTTGTAGTTGTTTTGTGTCTCTTTGTAGCTGTTTTGTGTCTCTTTGTAGTTGTTTAAAGTTTCTTTGTAGATGTTTTGTGTCTCTTTGTAGTTGTTTAATGTTTCTTTGTAGCTGTTTTGTGTCTCTTTGTAGTCTTTTTGTGTCTCTTTGTAGTCGTTTTGTTTCTATGTAGTTGTTCAGGGGCCCTGGCGGCCCCTGGCCCTGTACCCAGGAGACCCGTTCATTAATCCGTCCATGGACGCAGCAGCAGACAAACATGACAGCGTGCCGACTTCACAGTGAGCAGTCTGCTCAGATATTTTCCAAATGAGCGGTCATTTCCTGCTTCCTAACTGAACCTGGGTGTGTTCAGTGTGAAAATGTTTTGCAGATTTTCTTCCATAATTAAATATTGTGCTCTCAAATCGAGCCGCAGTCTCTGAGATGTGTTTGGTCCTGTTTGTTGGGTGTGTCAGGATTTCCTTCATCTGTAACACTGTGATGGCAGTTTGTTGTCCTGCTGTGTAAAACTCTTCATTTGTCTGCTCTCTGTTCAGTATCATGACTCACTGTTGTGAACTTCAGGTCGCATGTTTGTTTGAATTAGTTATTCTTGTGTTGTTTAATCCACATGGTCTTT
>NW_019525432.1:0-1334 GCF_002814215.2 Seriola lalandi dorsalis
GCAGCAGAAGTCTGTACATGTGAGTGACAGAGCTGCTTGAGCTGGCTGCAGCTCAGGGGAAAACTGCCTTACACTGATCCATACAACATTCACAAGATTCTTTCAATGTGATTTTAACTCGCTGAACCAATTCACGCAGTGTTTTACGTTACAGTTGCACTTAAGTCACATTTTCATGCAAAGAAACTTTTCATAGTGCCCTTGAAATACAGTAAATCACACATCACAACATGACATCCGTGGAACAGTATGTAGTTATAATACAGTTTAATACAGAAGAAATGAAGGCACAGACTACAGTTAAACACTGTATACACAGTACAGTCCATGTTGTCCTGCCAACGAGGTTACGGTAAACTTTCTGAAAACCACTGCATCTCTCTAACTCTGTTATTCACTCCACATGAGTGTCCAGGCTGTGCCTCTCTCTCTATCTCCTCCTGTTGCTCTTAGTAGGTGTTTCTGCCTCTGGAGCTGTAGAGTTTTGAATGTTCCTGCTGCTCGGTGCGAGTACTTCACTCCTCACGTTTCAATCTGCACAAAGGACGTTGCTTCCAGTTTCATTCATGTCGTAGACTTATCCTGACACTGACCTCAGGTGTCCCTTAAAAAAGCCTTTTGAAGCTGTCACGACTGGCCAAAATAACCTCACACTGATAGTTTCAAACCCAAATTTGTCCCCACAACCACAGCAAGACAAACTGATGAAACTGATGATCTCTGTCCAGGGCTCCTCACCCTGTGATAGCGAGTCGTGTGATGACCTTAGTTTTCTCAACCGATGCCCATCCATCCCCTGTACCTCAGCACACGATGTAAGCTGCAAGAATAAAAGAAAGCACAAATTACAAATTAATTCCTACATGCAGTAACAGCATTGTGCACAATGGAAACTATTTACAACATTTTTACCAGGGAAACAGCAGATGTCCGGTCTTTGCACTGCACTCATTTTAACTTTCTATCTTGGTTTTGTAGCGGTTTCAACAGCTGAAACTGAAGAGTTTTTAAGAGCTTTTTAAGGCCATCGTGAATGTAATTTAAGAATATAATTCAAAAGAAAAAAGAACTGTGCAGTAAAATAATAATTATTCAGTTACCGTCTTTGCCATCTTTGAATATATATATATATATATATATATATATATACACTTTTTCTGCCGTCTTCACCCAGTGGCCATGTGGTCCAGAGCGACCGTGAGGACTCGGTGGTAATTTGCTCTCAAAGATTATGTGGCCATTAGAGAGACAGTGCTGGCCGGCCAGAGGTTGATGGCTCAGAACCAACATCCAGCTCTTTGAATTGACTCAGTGGTAAGAGTTTGTCATAAAGC
>NW_019525432.1:3391-4358 GCF_002814215.2 Seriola lalandi dorsalis
TTCGCCCCTGTTTTGCCGACCTCACATGAAAGCCGGCGAGGCGAGGCGCGCGCCATGCCACGCGCCCTGACAAAGTGTAAGCAACACATCGGTAAATGTATCTGTGTGTATGTGAATGTACACGTAAATATCAGTACAACAGCCAAGTTTTCACCTGTGATCACGTCACTAAACAGTGAAGGGAGGAGGAATAACAGCGAATTGTGCCGATTGCTTCACCAGAACTGGGAGGAGGGAGGGAGAGGTGAGGTGTGGTGTCGCGTGCATGTAACCCACATATGACCCTTAGTCAGTGACTGCTCCAGTACCAAACTGACTCGTTTGTTTTGCTTACTGTAACTAAATAAAGATGATGTGGTAATTTGTTCCTGGCTCCTGAATGTAGACTCACTTTGTATTTTACTGCTCACTTTGCTTACAGATGCAAACAGATTCCCAGTAACAAGCATCAAGCAGCCGAGATGGTGTCAAAAGTGAGGGTGTTCATTTTGCTGCTCTGCGTCAGTGTCTTTGTGGTTTTGAGGGAACGTGTGGCGGAAGTGTCTTTGGAGAATTTCTCCCCTTTCCACGACACAAGCTCTTGTGCCTGTGGGAAATGTTTATCAGAGGATGATGTGTGGTTCACGCAGCGTTTCAACAAATCTGTTGAGCCATTTTTGTCAGCAAAGCACAGTCTCTCTGAGGCAGCGTTCAGGTGGTGGAAAGTAAGTAAGACTGACTTTATCTGTTTCTGCCAATGACAGTAACGTGATGATATATATTCCTCTGCGCTATTTAGAATGAACAGTGGCCGTACCAAAGGCTACGAAGCAGATGTTGGGAAAAGAACGACTCATCATGTCATGTATCCAGAGAGCGCCGTGGACTTGGACAACACCACTCATCTTGTGTTGGTTCCATTCAAGATACAGGACCTGGAGTGGCTCATTAAAGCCTTCACTACGGGGTTTTCTGGAGCGTGAGTCAT
>NW_019525432.1:4408-9835 GCF_002814215.2 Seriola lalandi dorsalis
TTTCTTCATATCAAGGCAAACACAACAGTTGCTACATGTGATTGGCTCGTTCAGGCTGAAACAAGAGCCAATCACATACCTGCTCTGTACTGTATGTTTAGATTCAACTTTTCTCTCCCAGAAATGATGTTTCTATACAACTAGACTGAAACAGCAAACATGTTTAGGTGGAAATTTTCACTTTCATTTTTGTACGTTTTGATATGTTTTCTATGAACACAACGAGTCAGTGAGTGAGTCAGTCAGTGATCACCTTTCCGTCACGACACATTTACCTTGGATACCATGGAAACCTAACAGGTGCTTTATTATCTATATCCCATTGTTAGGTTGGTGTGTTAAACAGGACTTTGCAGCCTCTGCAAATGAAGGCAAAGGTAACACACTGAGGAATGTCAGTCTGGCTGTCGTGGCAGGACGTTTTGTAGCTTAGGTCTCCCTTTCTAAAGGAGGACAAAATCTCCAAACATGGCAGCCCAGTCATTTCAGGGCAAACTACTCTACTCACATATATACTCAGGCTCTTCCTCTGTGCCCACAACCATTGCATTAATCAGTGTCTTTCCTTGGCTATGACTGCTGGCCCACAGCTTATTGGACATTACTGTTAATTCAAAGAAACCTTTGCAAGATTGTCTTGAAACCCATATGTGCCCGGGGAATCCAGGTTAAAGGGCTCAACCTGTGAACAGAGAACAAGTGTTAAGATGTAAAATTTCTTTTCTAGTTGAGCAGGCTATCAGAGCATTTCCATGCACCTAAGTAAAGTCAGAACTCTGGGATTAAAGTCTGAATTCTTGCAAAAAATAAATCTTCCATAGGTGAAAACCCTGTATTTTCATATCTGGAAATATAGTTTTTTTTTCAGATGAACTGAAGAATAAGGTGTCACTTTTTTTACACTGAGAAGCCATGTAATATGCTCATATTTCAGAACACACCTATGCAGGCTATTTGTGTGTGTGTGTGTGTGTGTGTGTGTGTGTGTGTGTGTGTGTGTGTGTGAGTGTGTGTGAGAGAGAATCACACAGCAGTTGGTGTGTACCATGGTGTTTACGCTTCCCTTCTGTTCGACATGCTACAGTCTGTTGGGTGACGGACATTGTGTTTTTTTTGGTTTTGTTTTGTTTTTATCTCGTAAAATCTGGATTGAAGCGGGTCACGGGACACCAACTTTACGCCGCTGTTTCTTTCCTCTGGAGCTTTAATCTTATAAAGAATGAGGAGGAGGATGAAGATGAACGAAGGAGTTTAATTAACTTGGGGATCCTGTATTTCCAGGTTGTGATACACCTGCAGGAGTTATTAATGTACACGGATTCCTGTCTCCGTTTGAACTGTCTCTGTCAAACTGTGGAGCAGGAGGAAGACTTGGAAGCCACACCTTTCTATTTTTAAATCCTCTCCACTGAAAGTTTGGCATTACCTGCCATCAACTTCACTGGTGTGAACACTGGCCAAATATAAGTGGACTATAAGAGGATTTACTCCCATCAGGTAAGAGATAAATCAATTCATGATAAATACATTTTAAATGATAATAATAATAACAATAATAATGACTGGACTTTCATAGATTTAAGGTAAATTCTGACTCATAAAATAATGGACGAAGAATCAAGTAACAATACTGCCACCAGAAACGATGTATTAGCATATTATTGTTATTATTTAGCATTATTATTATTAGTATTAGTAGTAGCTTTGTTGACAATAATAATGATAATGTGTTATATAATAAAAAAGTCTGAAGGAGTTCTCATCAAAGACAAAATGCACTGTGTGATTTAACTGTCAGCTGTATTTTACTGATGTGAAGATGAGTTTATGTAGAGATTTATTTTATATGGATTTTATGAGCTGTCGCCAGTTCTGTCTCAAACTCCTCCTCAATGGGAAAAAAATACAGGCAAGGTCAAAGACAGTTTGGGTCTTATACATTTGCTGACCTCCCAAAGTGCAAATTATGCAATTATTTACAATAAATAAATTGAAATAAATAAAAAATAGTGAATAGGCTAACAAAGGTAAAGCACTCTGTATGTAAGCGTTCAGACTGACTCCAGGCCAGGCATCCCGTCATAAACCCATAGCCCCTCCCACCAGGCTTAATATTTACAACAAAAATAAATAAATAAATAAAGAAGATATATCGATAAAGCAAATTCACTGGCTAGATAAAGCTCCCATAGTTAATAATAAAAATAAAAATGTATTTAAATCAATATTGCAAACAGGAAACAAATTAGTGTTATCACGTGACCCCTAAGCGCGCGAAATCGAACTATTTAACAAAGGAAAATGTTTCGCCCCTGTTTTGCCGACCTCACATGAAAGCCGGCGAGGCGAGGCGCGCGCTATGCCACGCGCTCTGACAAAGTGTAAGCAACACATCGGTAAATGTATCTGTGTGTATGTGAATGTACACGTAAATATCAGTACAACAGCCAAGTTTTCACCTGTGATCACGTCACTAAACAGTGAAGGGAGGAGGAATAATAGCGAATTGTGCCGATTGCTTCACCAGAACTGGGAGGAGGGAGGGAGAGGTGAGGTGTGGCGTCACGTCACGTGCATGTAACCCACATATGACCCTTAGTCAGTGACTGCTCCAGTACCAAACTGACTCGTTTGTTTTGCCTACTGTAAATAAATAAAGATGATATGGTAATTTGTTCCTGGCTCCTGAATGTAGACTCACTTTGTATTTTACTGCTCACTTTGCTTACAGATGCAAACAGATTCCCAGTAACAAGCATCAAGCAGCCGAGATGGTGTCAAAAGTGAGGGTGTTCATTTTGCTGCTCTGCGTCGGTGTCTTTGTGGTTTTGAGGGAACGTGTGGCGGAAGTGTCTTTGGAGAATTTCTCCCCTTTCCACAACACAAGCCCCTGTGCCTGTGGGAAATGTTTATCAGAGGATGATGTGTGGTTCACGCAGCGTTTCAACAAATCTGTTGAGCCATTTTTGTCAGCAAAGCACAGTCTCTCTGAGGCGGCGTTCAGGTGGTGGAAAGTAAGTTGACAACTTGCAAGAAAAAGTGACCCATCAGGAAATGAAATATGAGCATATATTGACACAGCTTCACTGACTTTTTCCCCCTATGTAATACAGTTAACAACTTGTCTGACAGTATTTTATGTTTTGCTGTGTTAGGGCATACAGCTTGAAAAACGCAACTTCATTTACTACAGTGCAACAGTGGACAACCTGTTTAAGACTTTCCCAGCCACTCCAGATGTAGAGGCCAGCTCTGACCGCTGCAGGACTTGTGCTGTGGTGGGGAACTCTGGTAATTTGAATGGATCACGTTATGGACCTCTGATAGACTTCCATGATGTTATCATAAGGTACATTTTTATCTGAAGGAAGCTGTTTTAATCTTTTGAGCAATTATTAGCGACCCCGTTGGACACACACTGCAAATTTCCTCCTCTGTGTCAGAAACTAAAAGTTCAAATTCTGTTTCTGCCAATGACAGTAACATGTGATGATATATATTCCTCTGCGCTATTTAGAATGAACACTGGCCGCACCAAAGGCTACGAAGCAGATGTTGGGAAAAGAACGACTCATCATGTCATGTATCCAGAGAGCGCCGTGGACTTGGACAACACCACTCATCTTGTGTTGGTTCCATTCAAGATACAGGACCTGGAGTGGCTCATTAAAGCCTTCACTACGGGGTTTTCTGGAGCGTGAGTCATATTTTATTGACTATGCATGTGATTGTCAAATTTTCCCAAATTACCATTTCATTTCTTCATATCAAGGCAAACACAACAGTTGCTACATGTGATTGGCTCGTTCAGGCTGAAACAAGAGCCAATCACATACCTGCTCTGTACTGTATGTTTAGATTCAACTTTTCTCTCCCAGAAATGATGTTTCTATACAACTAGACTGAAACAGCAAACATGTTTAGGTGGAAATTTTCACTTTCATTTTTGTACGTTTTGATATGTTTTCTATGAACACAACGAGTCAGTGAGTGAGTCAGTCAGTGATCACCTTTCCGTCACGACACATTTACCTTGGATACCATGGAAACCTAACAGGTGCTTTATTATCTATATCCCATTGTTAGGTTGGTGTGTTAAACAGGACTTTGCAGCCTCTGCAAATGAAGGCAAAGGTAACACACTGAGGAATGTCAGTCTGGCTGTCGTGGCAGGACGTTTTGTAGCTTAGGTCTCCCTTTCTAAAGGAGGACAAAATCTCCAAACATGGCAGCCCAGTCATTTCAGGGCAAACTACTCTACTCACATATATACTCAGGCTCTTCCTCTGTGCCCACAACCATTGCATTAATCAGTGTCTTTCCTTGGCTATGACTGCTGGCCCACAGCTTATTGGACATTACTGTTAATTCAAAGAAACCTTTGCAAGATTGTCTTGAAACCCATATGTGCCCGGGGAATCCAGGTTAAAGCGCTCAACCTGTGAACAGAGAACAAGATGTTAAGATGTAAAATTTCAATTCTAGTTGAGCAGGTTATCAGAGCATTTCCATGCACCTAAGTAAAGTCAGAACTCTGGGATTAAAGTCTGAATTCTTACAAAAAATAAATCTTCCATAGGTGAAAACCCTTTATTTACATATCTGGAAATATAGATTTTTTTTTTTTTCAGATGAACTGAAGAATAAGGTGTCCCTTTTTTTTTTTACACTGAGAAGCCATGTAATATGCTCATATTTCAGAACACACCTATGCAGGCTATTTGTGTGTGTGTGTGTGTGTGTGTGTGTGTGTGTGTGTGTGTGTATGTATGTATGTATGTATGTATGTATGTATGTATGTATGTATGTGAGAGAGAGAGAGAGAGAAAGAAAATCACACAGCAGTGGGTGTGTACCGTGATGTTTACGCTTCCCTTCTGTCCGATGTGCTACGCTCTGTTGGATGACAGATAGATGCCCGGGGAATCCAGGTTAAAGGGCTCAACCTGTGAGCAGAGAACAAGATGTGAAGATGTAAATTTAGTCTAGTTGAGCAGGATATCAGAGCATTTCCATACACCTAAGTAATGCCTCACAGTCTGCTTTTTCCAGTACGATTATTTCTTAAATGTCATGTAAACGCGACACCGGTAGAGTTCCTCAGGAGAACACTGTTTTTTGTTTTACAGCAGATAACCAGGTTTCTAATCGGCTCTTTACAAGTATGCATGTTCATGTCAAAAGACTGCAGACAGGAAACGTAACAGCAGAGCCGCCGGATGAAATGAGAAACCAGCACAAAGTTGCCTCTAGATATGTAAACAAGTCTGTCTCCATGCAGAACATTTGACTACTTGTTAAACTCTGGGACAGAGACGGCGTCTTCTGTCACGACTACAGTTAAAATAAGTAAGAACGGCTTTCAGCGAAAGGTCAGGGGCAGGGGGAGAAATCTGATTACTGAGCTGCTGCAATGTATACGCAGAT
>NW_019525432.1:10116-19199 GCF_002814215.2 Seriola lalandi dorsalis
TTTGTTCAAGACATAATGAAGGAAAAGCATCTGTGCTTTAGTTTGATTTTGACATTCCATGTTATTTCCTCCAGGTCCTACATGCCAGTAAAATCACACATCAAAGCCAACAAGGACTTGGTGAGAATTGTTTTGAATGTCAACTTCGTTGGCTGCAAAGGTGATGGTTCATAAACAACAAGTTTCAAGGCTAATTCTGATGTGTGACAGGTGATGGTGGTCAATCCAGCTTTCATGAGGTATGTTCACGACACATGGCTGGAAAAAAAGGGCAGGTATCCGTCCACTGGCTTCATGGCTTTGGTCCTCGCCCTGCACATTTGTGACGAGGTAAGTTAATCTTTAGATTTAACAAACTAATGATTGACAAGTTGTTGCAAATAAATGATGACGGATAGAAAAAAACAAGTAACCTTGTGCCATTTCGCAGCATTTTACGAAGGTTTTTCCTGCGTTCTCAGTTAATGAATAAGTCCTCCAAAGTAAATGACAAAATATGCTTGTAGCCTTCCAAAACAACATATGAGTGTTTCATGAATGACCAGTACAAAAACCACCTCCATGATAAAGGTTAGTTCAGGTTTTCACACAAACGTTTTATAAAAGTTTATATTTAGTCACACATGCACGTTGTAATTATTCCTCCTGTGCATACTGGCCATGGAGCGATGACTTCCTAATGCGACTTCACTGTAAGAAAAAGAGAGGAAGAATGTAAAGTTCATCCACCCTGACCTCCTCTGCAAGAGGTTTTTTGTCAGTGCTGTAACAAAACACACATTACCATACCTCCGCCTTGGATTCTGAGAAACAACAGACATAATTGACAATAGTCATGAGAGGCTCTCGTCAGGGAGAGGTTGTTTTAGACACTTGAACAAACAGTGCTGTCATTGTCCTGGTGAGGACAGTCTCCTCCGAATTATGCCTCTGATTGCTTTTCAACATGTGGCCACGTTTCCGTTTCTCCTGCCAATTTAGTACCAGCTCAGGTCAGATTCAGACGATTCGATAGAGCTTTCTTCTCAAAGAGTTAATGTTGGGATGGGGGATTAACAAAACTGGGTACCAGTCTGTTGCATCGGGCAGCAATTTACTCGGTTTTAGTAACGCACATCCTGAAATGTGCTAAAAGTTGGGTGAGCATTGTTGTTTATGTTAAATAATGTTGTTGGACGTCAGTGTGTTATATCTGCATATCTGTATCTGCTTAGTTTAACCCACACTGACTGACTGACTGACCCAACTGGCTTGATAGGTTGTTTTGTCTGAATGAGATGAGCCACTCTGCCAACGCTGCTTGTGTATAGTTTGATGGTTTTATCATATATTTATTTTTTGTTATCCTAGGTCAGTGTGTTCGGCTATGGAGCGGACAAAGATGGAAACTGGAGTCATTACTTTGAAATACTCAAAAACAAACACCTGAGAACTGGACCTCATGCTGGAACGCATGAATATGACGTTATTCAGCAACTACACAAAAATCAGATAATCCATTTTTTTAAAGGATGGTAATTTTTTGTTTCTCTTTTTGTTTGTGTCTCTTTCTATTTATGTCAATTGCATTAACATGAGCAGCACTGTGTACTTTAACCAGTGTGTGAATTATACCATGGCGTTACATACTGTATATATGTGTATATCGCCATCATGCATGAATGGTACATTGGCATAGACTCATTTTACACATCATCCACATTGGTGAAGATATGAAAAAATAAAAAATGCATGGCAAAGTAACATTGTTAATATTTTTAGAGAGCATTTTGTGAACTTCAGTTTTGGTTATTGTATCAGTTGACTCCTTTTTTTTTATCTCCTCGCTGCGATCCTCGACCGCAGTGGCAAATAGGTTTTGTTGAAAATGTAATCTCTGGCTGGATTATGTTCAGACGCAGAGTATTTTATTAAGGAATAAGAGTCAAGGTTAGGGAAAGGTCATGGTTTGTTTGTAGTTTCTGAATTATAGTGTATTATTATAAAGTAATATTTCAATCAGGAGAGAATTCATTCTGAATCGACAAATAAACTTGTGTTGCGAGAGGAAAAGTGAGAGATGTGAGAGTCTTTGGCGACTAGACCCCATCGTGATGTCATGATATGTGAAAAGGGGATGAGGCTGTGTGAAGTATAGGTCACCCCCCGGGGTCTAGACACTGGTGGTGGTGGGAAGAAGAGAAGCTGGAGTTCTGGGTGTGATGAGGACTCTGATGAGCTCGACCTGGCACTGGATATAAAGACTGGAGGTGGATGGGGTGGAGGAGGGTCGCAGCAATATGAACTGACAGCTGCCAGCGGAAGAGGGCAGAATGGATTTTAAAGTTTGACAGTGACAACGCAACGACCGGCTGGTTTAGGTTGTGGCGAAATACGATTTGGTTACTGGAAACACCTGAAGTAAGCCGATTACAATAAGTGGGGTGAGAGAAGGAAAGAGAATTGTGAATGAAAATGACAAAGTTAGTCTTCTTGATTGAACTTGATCAAAACAAGCTTCATTTAATACTTTGGATAATGTACACTCTCCTTTAATGTGGAATTATATTTGTGGAATATGCTGGGGGATTTTTTCTCTTCCCCCATATGTTTTACTTTTTCTAGTTTTACTTTAATAGGACACCTGTACGCAGCCAATCATGTGACAGCTGTGCAATGCATGACATGTGTCAAGGCAACAGAGAACATTCAGAATGGTATGAGAAGAGAGGTCGGAGGAGAATGACCAGGCTGGTTGGAGCTGACAGAAACTGGCGTCAACAGCATGAATCCATGGACACACCTTGTGTCAACAGTCCAGGCTGGTGGTGGTGTAATGTTCTTGGGAATATTTTTCTTGGCACACTTCAGGCCATTTTATTACCAATAAATCGCGGCTCGAATGCCGCATCCTGTTTGATTGTTGTTGCTGGCCAATGCGAGTTAAACAAACAAAATGTGTCAGATTAATATATTAGCGGCTGCTAATTAGCTTAATTTAGGTGTGTCATGCCCTTCAGCATGTACTGTGCCAGGAACTCAGATTTTTATGCTTTGCCATATTTTGTAAAAAAATTAATAAAACTCTTGACATTGATGGGCACACAACCAGACTGTAAGTTATGGGACTGGTTTCACTAGAGGGGCGAGGCATTCAAACTGCTCCCTGGGAGGAAACTAAAGCTGTTAAACAGGGAATTCATAACAGTGATGGCTTTTTGTTGTTTGGATATTGACAAATTTAAATGTTCCTTACAGCTTTATTCAGACACAACAGGACATTTATGGAAAGGGCTGCATGTGTGCAGTCTATTTAGCATCAGGTGTCTGGTGGCTTTTAAACTTATTTTGGCCTGGAAGCCTTAATTTCTCTAGTGATTCTCTGATGAATCCCTAAACGAATTACCTCATTAATTTCATCATTTATTAGGAAATTCTGCTGCCTGCTTTATAATGTGTGACACAAGGACAGAATGACCAAATATTAAGGTATTAACTGTTAGATCTTTCCTAACGTGTGTGTATACAGAAAGTGCTGTTAGTTGTTGACTTGGTTAAGGGGGTTTGATCAACATGTCTGTCAGTAACACACACAACAAATCAAACTACTGAACAATAACAAAAGACAGGAGATGGATAAGGGCGGCCACCATCATATAACTCTTTTCTACTTTAATTTTAATTTAATGATCTGTAACCTGCAGATTACCATAACCTGAACCGTTTGAGATCTTATTGGGAGAACTGCTGTGCCTCTCCGCTGTATTTCACAAACAGGGAAGTATGTGATGTACATCCTTGAAAAGGCAACAGCAGGACATCCTCATTTTCACACAGTGTCCAAAATGCACACTCCATTGTTTAAAGTTTAAAATGTGCTTGCTGTTGTGCACATATTGGAGAACTATTTCTCCATTTACAGACATCAACTGCAACAGTCACAGTGACCATATTTAAATTAAAATTGTTGTTTTTCTTGCTGTTGTAATTCCTCCTTTTCATGCAGGCTATTATCTATTTTTTTTATTGTCATTATCTATGCAGAAATGAATTCTAAAGTTCAGCAGAAGCTATTATGAGACTCCACCAGCCTGAAATAATCAAATCAAATGGATATCTTCCAAAGTGACCGTCTGTGTGCTTTTGTACAATACTCCCTCTTTTTGGTTACCTGGGGTTTCTTTGCTGAGCTGCCGTAACACAATGAAGATATTTTGTACAATAAAGACTTGATTTGTCAATCTCAGACTACTGAAGCATCATATTAACTTCATGCAATTAATTTCTGCACAGAATAAGAACTGTGGATTATTGTTCCCCAACATTGAAGAAGCATTAATGTGATAGTTCAGGTTACTTGATGTAACTAGTGCAAGACAAACTACACATTAAGAAAAAAAACAAAGAAAACAACATGAAACAACATCATAATGAGGACAGTAACAAAACATTTTTTTCTGCTTTCTTAAATTACATACAAATCTATGTAAAATTACAGTAATATATGTATATATATATATGTATATGTATATATATACCAAAATGTTCATGTTCAATTGTTCCGTTTTTAAAAAAATAAAGGCCGATATTCTTTTTAGAACCTCCATCTACCCATCCATCACCTGCCCCAAATCTGGTTTGCCTTATACATGCTCTCATACTTGAGAGTGCAAGGGATAAGAGTTAATGAGTCCAATTAGCCAATAAGAATCAGCTTTGTCCATTTCTGCCCGGATACTGTGTTAGTAGCACCTGAGAACCTGCTGTTGGTTATCAGCTGTCTATGGGAGAGCTACTATGGTGGTTGAACAGTTCCTGTAGCTCAGAGCTCAAAGTAAATTCAATATGTCTGCTTCCGTATTTACTGTTGTACTGTCCTATTGCATTGCAGGCACATAATAACATACACCTGGAGGTGGGGGCTGGGGTTGCTGCAGCACCGTCACCACCCCCACTACTCACAGGATGAATTGTAATAACTTTGTTGACAAATTTGAATTTGTCCAACTCTTTGGTTCATGACAAAATTGCTGCAAAACTAATGACATTGCCGTCACCTTCAACTGTACTTTGTGTTGAGTGCTAATTAACAAGTGTTATTACCTGACATTGTGTGCACTGACATCGTGAGCATTTAGTGTGACGCACGTCTTGAAAAGTTGCATACATGTCTATCGTTTCTGTCAGCCTCTATTGGTATTCAACTTCATACCCGCTTCCACCTAATTCTGGGCTCAGCGGCATGCAGTGTTGATTATTATTCCATAAATAAGTGCAAAATGAGCTCCAATTAAGAGGTAATTGGAGTTTGAGCAGTAACAAGATGCTAATGAAAATCCCATGCTCATGATGGGACTGTGAGATTGCTTTTGAAATTAGGCTGCCTCACCAGTTCTGTTCTCCGTGGACAAAGGAATTACACAGCATGGCTCTGGTTAAAGGAAGTTCTTGGGCTAATTACTCTGAAACCCCAGTGAAGTCCATTTGTGGACTATAGTGTATATAATGGCCCTCTGATTGCCTTTGTAAACCTCTCATCTCACAACGCTGCTCGCAAATCTGAATTTATCACAGATTGTGTTTTGCACAGTGGAGGTTTTTTGTTTTGTTTTTTTCGAGTATTGTTATTGATATATTTGCAACATTTGAGTTGACTGATTATATTTAAGGTTGAAATGCAGTCCACAGTAGATACAGTTGCTATATGGGAAATGATGATGTCAAAGAAGTGTGTTGCTCGTATTCCTGATATCCACAGACAAATAATAACATTAAGGACACTGCCATTCCTGCAAAGGTCAAAGGCAGAGCCGTTTCCTTTCTTTCAATTACTTTCAATTTCCTGTCCTGAAGTAAAATAACAAAAACAATCTGTTTTGGTTTAATATCCCTGGGTTTATTACATCCTCTGTTGCTGAAGTAATTCTAGACTCCACACATGTCAAAAACATCACCTATAACATTTCTAGATTACGCTCCTCTCTTCCTCAATCCGTTGCAGAGACTGTCATCCATGCCTTTATTACATCTTGGCTTGATTGCCGTAATGCTCCTCTCCTGTGTGTGCCCACCTGGGGGTTAAATAGACTTCAGTATGTCCTCTGTGTGCCCACCTGGGGGTTAAATAGACTTCAGTATGTCCAAAAATTGACCGCGAGACTTCTCTGTCTCACGCGCTCTTGATGGGAGCACATCATTGCGCTTATTTTACAATACTTCTCTCTTTTACAAATGTCTCCGTGGCTTGGTATCTCCCGACCTATCCAATTCTTCTCCATCCCTGTAAACCTACTCGATCACTCCGTTCTCTTGATGTCCATTTATTCCACCCCACCCCCTCCTCCAGACTGAGCACTATGGCTCTTAGTGTAGCTGGTCCTAACATCTGGAACAGTCTTCCCCAGGGTCTGCGCCGCTGCACATCTGTTTTATTATATGTATAGAGAATTATTTTACTGTTATTTTTTATCTTCTTTTTGTTCTCAATGTCGTATTCAATCCGAAGTGTCCTTGGATGTCTTAAAAAGGCACTTATAAATAAAACACCCAGTCAAACCTTATCTCAGTGTTTGCTAAATCCTGGGCCCATGTGTCTATTGTTGGAAGAAATTATTTATTGACACCAACTGCAATTCAACTGCCATGACTGGCATTCAACTGTTATCTTTAACCAGAAAAAAAACAAAAAACACACCTACTGTAAGGTGATGTTGACGCTCTCAGCTTCTACGTACAAGGCGGCATTGTATTGTTTCATTCCTTCTGATGTGATAGAACAGCAGCGTTCCCTCTTTTCAAAACTGACTCATACCTGCTTTGTTTGTGCGTGCCGCTGCCGACTAACTATACAATGCAGTTATGTGTGTTATGGGAGACCAACTTTTCTGACGTAATGAATTGTCATTCTCCACCATTCCACATGAACACGTATCCTTATTCAGAGTTTGGCTTCTGAGCGGCTAAGTCTCCATCATCCCCGCTGAGTGATGTGTTTGCCTGCTGAGTCAGTCTTTATCATTCTGTATAGCAGTGTTTTCTGGCTCCGAGATAAACTGATAAAGAGATGGGTTTAGGTTCCCCCGGTCTGCTGTCTTAAACTGATAAATTGTTAGCAAGAATTTCCAGGCAATAGGAAAGGTTTTTCAAATCAAAGTGTTTGAGGCGCAGCAGTTATCTGATGTTATGGCACCGTGATGCAAAACAATATGAATGTAACAAAGCTTCCTACATTTAAGTTTACATTTATGTCATACTGTCCATCCTTGGATTTGATATAACATGATCATCATGGCTGAGATTTGAATTTCATAAATTACACTGTGTTAAAAATTTTGTTTTTTTTTAGTTTAAATAAAAGTTTAAGATAATTAAATAACACAGCTATTTTTTCGCCATCGGCATTCATTTGAGTAAAGATTTGGATATTCAAATTTTAATTTGACAGTAGGGACATTTCCCTACCAGATGGTCAAATGTGCCTACCACTGTTTGCACCGGTCTCAAATGATCTTGCTATTTTAATTTCAGCGTGCAGGTGCCAGTCCGTGCAGAGTTGTCAGGTGTGTTTTTTTACTGCAAAACGTTGGTCGTCATCATAAAGAGTGAAAGATTTGGATATGAGGGATATTTGACTATGATCTGACAACCGTCATCTTCAAACTGCATTCCTCATCCTGCAACTAGTTTTTGGTTTTAATGATGTAGCTGATTGGTGTGTAGTTTAATGAGTTTCAAATGTCACATGATCATCTGTGGTCAGGTCAGTTGACTGGACGTAAGGCCTCACAGCTGACAAAGCATAAAAACCAAGCCATGAGGTGGAGGGAAGTGTCCGCAGAGCTCAGAGGCAGGATTGTGTCGAAGCACGAAAGCAAGAAACTTCCAGAAGCACAACCTCACTGCAGTACTGCACTGATCTGGGCTTTATGGCAGAGTGTCCAGACAGAAGCCTCTCCTCAGAGACAGACACATGAAAGCACCTAAAGGAAACCAAGATTGAAATGTTTGGCCTCAATTCTAAATGTCATGTCTGAAGGAGACCAGGCACTGCATCACCTGCCCAATATGGTGCATGGTGGTGGCAGCATCAGGCTGTGGGGGGTGTTTTTCAGCGGCAGGGTTGAGGGAAAGCTGAACAGAACAAAGTACAGCGATACCCACAATGAAAACCTGGTCGGGAGCGCTCGGGACCTCAGACTGGACCTAAAGTTCACCTTTCAACAGGACGACGACCCTAAGCACACGGCTAAGACAGCACAGGAGTGGCTTAGGGACAACTCTGTGAATGTCCGTGAGTGGTCCCACCAGAGATCTGACTTGAACCCAGTTGAGTGGATCTGCAGAGAGGAAAAGGCAGAAAATCCTCAAATCCAGGTGAGAAAAGCTCATCCCGTCACACCCAAGAAAACTCAAGGCTGTAATCTCTGCCAGAGGAGCTTCAACTAAGCACTGAGTAAAGGGTCTGAAAAGTTTCTGAATGCACTGTATTGATAATCACAGGAAGGTATATTGTCATAAACTGTGTTGAAATGAAAGGCAGGGCTGGTATGTACCCTGACAGCGCGCACATTCATATATGTAACCCATATATATATATATATATATATATATATATACACACACTATGTATACGTTATCTTCATATACTGAAATACTAATTCACAGAAAATCATCAGCTGCAACCTTCATCAATAAATAGTTTTTTTTTTAAATGTTAAATGTTAAACACAAAACATGTTATACTCCACAATGTCACTTGGGACTTGATGAAGACAAATTCATTTCATGTTGTGTAACATTATACACTATATAC
Source organism: Seriola lalandi dorsalis (assembly GCF_002814215.2). Lineage (NCBI taxonomy): Eukaryota > Metazoa > Chordata > Actinopteri > Carangiformes > Carangidae > Seriola > Seriola lalandi. The sequence continues at coordinate 18,908 of NW_019525432.1, forward strand.
AGACAAAATTACCTCCAATGCTACTAACATTAGCTACAGTAATCGTATAAAACAGGGTATATAAGCAGCAGATGTGTGTGGGTACGACTGTTACAGTGAACAGTTTACAATAACAGTGCCTTTTATGAGCCATTGAGAATCACTGTCATTTTTAATGAAATATAAACCTAAGAGTCTGTTATGTATTTTTTTTTTTACATATATATATATATATTTTATTATTTCAACATTAAATATTTCTCCTTTTAAATGGAGTCTCTGTGATACAAATGGTGCAGGTTGTGATGGCTGG
>NW_019525432.1:19651-19752 GCF_002814215.2 Seriola lalandi dorsalis
GGGGGGGGGAGTGTTATCATGATCTCACAAAGATATCTGTGGCTTCACAACATGTACATTTGTCACAACATATAATAACCTTTACTAATGACAACGACAAT
>NW_019525432.1:20364-21220 GCF_002814215.2 Seriola lalandi dorsalis
TATATACAGACAAAATTACCTCCAATGCTACTAACATTAGCTACAGTAATCGTATAAAACAGGGTATATAAGCAGCAGATGTGTGTGGGTACGACTGTTACAGTGAACAGTTTACAATAACAGTGCCTTTTATGAGCCATTGAGAATCACTGTCATTTTTAATGAAATATAAACCTAAGAGTCTGTTATGTATTTTTTTTTTTACATATATATATATTTTATTATTTCAACATTAAATATTTCTCCTTTTAAATGGAGTCTCTGTGATACAAATGGTGCAGGTTGTGATGGCTGGCGTTGCTTGCACTGCCCTCTGGTGGTGTTTGGCAGAAACAGCAACACAGTGCCGTTTTAATTAAATGCTTCCCACATCAACACACAACAATAAAGCTTTTTTAGAGACTCACAGCAACACTCCCTCTGGTTTAACCACTACCTAGATTTTTATGACTATGCTGTGACACCTAATTGTTCCTGCTCCTTTCTGCAGGGTTTTTTTCTTTTTCTTTTAAAAGGCATTCTGGGTAAACACAGTTAATCATAAAATGTTTCCAAGGGTTGGCATTTTCTTTATTTTTGGTGAATTTATTCTCGCATCTTTAATAATCAGTGGCGTCTCGCTGATGAGCCTGGATGCACATGTAAGATTTATGATATTTGACATGGTATTTACCTCCCAAATGTCAACCAATCATGCAGTTTATTCTCTGGGGTGGATACATGCACTGGAGCGCTTGAGACCTCAGGAGATCTTTCAAGCAGATTCTCTCATACCGACTCTTAGAAAGGAGGCAATATGGTTACATGAACATTGATTACTGGGATGGGGAGGTGGGAGGAGTTGGGGGGGGGGGGG
>NW_019525432.1:21240-26810 GCF_002814215.2 Seriola lalandi dorsalis
GTGTTATCATGATCTCACAAAGATATCTGTGGCTTCACAACATGTACATTTGTCACAACATATAATAACCTTTACTAATGACAACGACAATATGGTCTCCTGCTGCTGCGTTGTCTCTGCACTAAGCAGGTAGTGTTCCTTCAGGCGTAAACAGGTGGCCCATCTGCGGCGTGTAAATAGTTAAATTTCTAATTAAAGTGGTGTGAGGCAGCGCTGATAGTGTTGTCTTCGAATTACAAAGCACTGGAACTTTTACCATTGCCACTATTAAAGTGCAAGTCTCCAGTTAAACCCTGGATGAGTTTAATTAAATAGCAGTCAGGAACTCATCATACTAATGTTTAATAGTTTTTTTTTTTCCTCTTTTGTAGTCAAGGTGATGACAAGCAGAAATGGAGACAAAAAAAAAAAGACATGAAAATTATTACATAGGCCGCTCCTTCCTGTTTTATTAAGAAACAATCAAGCGAACAATCAAGGAGACTTGCAATGTACTTAGGTGCCTGTTTAATTCAAGCATCACAGCGATGAGTCTTTGCAAGGCTGATTTCATCATTCTGACTGAACACGTTTCTAATTTCATCACATTTAACTGAGAGTTGCTTGTAAGACTGAATATATTCATTAAAAAGTGAGATCTCAACACGAATACATTTATGATGGACATCCATGTACTGAAGCATCTGATGCTTCGTGTACTTTCCATCCCGCTCAGACTTACTCAGTCGACGAACTGAGCCTATATGCACCAGCTGAAAGGATTTCTGTCACTGAGACAAGCCTGAACATACGCCATTCATCAAATGTCTCTCAGTTGTTATTTTGGTCGAGAAAAGTTCAGGGAGATCTGTCCAGCTGCATGTAATTTATTCTGCAGCGGTTTATTGCTGACAAAGCCGGATTATCAATCAGGCAAAGTAGGCAACAGCCCACGGGATCCAGACCCTCAGAGGCACTGAAGTCCCCAGGTTCAGTAGATGGCAATTAGTATGTGGTAATTTGATTAACTGCAAATTCATGGAATATGCACTACTAAAAGCACAATATCAGCTGAAATGATAACAGCCTTCAGGCAGCGTGGTGGCTCCTCTAGGAAAAACGTTGCTCTGTTGGTCGGTCAGTTTATCCGCCACTTTGGCCCAACAGCCTGAAATATCTCTACAACCACCGGATGGATTGGCACAAAATTTAGTAGAATAAGAGAATTAATCCTAATGATTTTCATGATGCCCTGACTTCTCCTCTAGCGCCACCACGAGGTTCACATCTAGCTGCCATTTCTCCAACACAAACACCTTCAACACGAACAACATTCCCATCAGCCTCGGCTCTACTTTGTGTTTAGTGCTAAATAGCAAATGTTAGTAGGCTATGTTAACAAGTTAATCTAAGATGGTGAACATGATAAACATTACCTGCTAAACATTAGCATGTTGTCATTTTTAGCGAGTTAGCATGCTCACATTAGCATTTAGCTCAAAGCAAAGTAGCTAGCATGGCTGTAGACTGTTAGCCTTGTTAGCCAATCTTTTAAGACCTTTACCACAGTGGTTCAGTTAATTTTACTGACATGTTTCTACAAATTAAATGTATATATTATTTATTTGTTTTGCTAGTTTGTAGAAATGTAATTGCTGTGTTTGATTATGTTGGAGGAAACATATGCTACGTACTTGTACTGACTGTTATAGGGAGGTGGTTGGAGTAGATAGCGGGGGGGTACAAAACAGGAAGCAAGACTCAGTATGCAAACCAGAGTCTCACGTGCGATTACACGTGGGCAGCAAATAAGCTCTTTGTCAAGGTTAGGGAAAGGTCACGGTTACGAGTAAATGTTAATAAAGCAAACATGGCCCGTCTCACACTCGCTTCATTTCACCGGTCAACTTCACTTTCCATGAAAACAAATGAATGCCAGTCAACATTTTGCAGGAAATGTGGGTTTAGCATCAACGTTCTGCAACATGACAGACACGTTTATTTACACAACTATGGCAACAGAACATTTCTATCATAAGATTGCAAGTTAAAACATGCACAAGAAGGCACTTTCTGTTGCACATGGTTGGATATTATGCCTATACGGTATCAACTTACCACAAACAAATTGGCACAAAGCACACCTAGAGGAACAGTAGTATTAAGGAAGTGCAGGTTGGTGGCTCTGCTTAATTTGAGGAGAACAATGTACAGTAGTGCAGTCTGCTGTGCTCTGTCTCTGATTGGTACAAAGGGGGAAACATGCAATACTATAAAAGGAAAGTGATGTTAGGACACTCGCATGGAAAAGAAGAATAACAAAGACATCACGCTCAGAATGGTCATACATACTGTATATATTTATATAAATGAAAAGGAGCCATCACTCACTAATGCCACTGTACACTGTGTCATCTGTACATTAATGGCCATACTCCATGAAGGTTACTGAGGCTGAGGAGGCAAAAGAGAGCCAAGATTTTAATAACTGTGGAGCTGCAGCAGAGGCTACTTGTGTGCGGAGAGACACTTGATGCAAGGTCAGAGCCAGGAGCGCTGTGACCGTTACATCAATGGCTTTACAGAAATGGAATTAATCCAGAATTTCAGGATGTCAAGGGCTACTTTTAACTTAGAAGTGCGGGCCGTGTCATTCAGACTGAGGTCACATTGATACAAATCAAATATGTGTCATTCGCTGTCAGTCCACGTATGGAAGTGTCCTGAGCTGAAAACATCAGATTCTTCAGTAAAAAACCCAGAATGTTTTTCTTTCTCCTTTAGATAATGAACCCACAAACAACGGCAAATAAAAGTGGAGAACCGTTCGTAAACAATGGTGAACACAGTGTTAGTTACATTCGCTGTCAGGACATGTTTAAGGAGATTGAAGGGAAAACCGACCGGCTTGTCCACAGTTGCAAAAATTTAAGATGAACGGTTCGGTCAGTCTAAGATCTGAGAGGAGGATGAGGAGAGAATTCATTTAAAAAACAAACTTAGATTGAACCCATGTTATTCTGTTGGAAATGTTAAGTGACAGGAAGACCTTTACTCTTTCATTTAGCCAAACAGTTTTGACACATTGTTCCGTGGTCCGTCACAAATGATCATTTCATTTGTGATGAGGCTGGCACGAGTCATTAATCAGTATTTATGAATGTGCTGCGTAGCTGCGAGGAGCCTGCAGTCAGGCCTTATGAATGTGTTAATCATCAGGTCATTAAGAGAGCAAGTTTAATTCCAGGCTCAAGGGACATTTAAAGCGCTCCTGTCTTCCCGTCGCCTATTATTTATAACTGCACTCTTAAAATTAAGAGTCACATATCATCCACATTATATATCAGATAGTGTTTTAACGTTGCCTTTACTCTTTAGGACTGGATCTTTACTTTTCATTGACCTCCTCCTGATATGACATCAACTTCTTTCTCTGCCTGTGGTCAGCTTCTTTTCCTTCTAGATGTAAAGCATTCGTTCCTGTTTGCTCACAGACTTCAAACCCCATATTATGCATTCCAAAACACCCCATACGTACCCTCATTAAAATCTGTTTTGATGACATTGTTTCTGCAAATCTCAATAAATAGCTAAAGGAAATATCCAGTCATCTTCATGTTGCAAACTATAGTCCTTACGGCAAAGTTCTCAAACAATAAATTGTGAAATCCTCCGGACTGTGAAGTGTTTAATTGAACATTCGCTCCTCCAGAGGTAAGTACCAAATCTATGAAAGCATTTTGCCCTTTCTATATGAAATCATGACAAAAGTAGCAGCTGCACAACAGCATGTTATAGCATACGACCGTCGAACAAGCTCCAGAATCACGACAGAGAGAACACACAGCTACCCTCAGTCCTTGAGCATCTTATGAACTTTTGAGAGCACTGTATGTACTGATGAAGGGAGATATGGGTTGTTGTTTTTTTTCTTTTCACCCTTTAGCCATTCAGGACCACGTAGGCTTTGGCTGCGTTTTTTATAACCTTACATACCAGCCAAGTCCCGTCTGATAGATGATTAATGTTCCACTGACTTGCTTTGCCAGAATGCGGCCATCACTTAAGACAGTGAAGGGCAAAGCCCAATAACATACAGTAGGTTGTAGAACGATTGCAACAGGATTCACACCAGGAGTGCGTGGGAGGATACGCATGGCATTATCAGATCCTGAATCTTTGTTAATACTATCTGCGGGCATGTGGAAAGTATGTGGAAAGCATCACTTATTGGGCTGATTCAAACAGTCTAAGGAGACGTTAAAGCTGCATTAATCAGTATTTTCTATATTAACAATGGGCCAAATGTCTAATGTGAAAGGGAAGAATCCACAGAGAATTCCACTCTTGGCAGTTCTATTTCCCAACACAGCGAAAAGCTGTTTTCAGCAAAACAGCTCGACCGGCCGAACGCCAGACGCAGAAGACAAAGTTCGCAACTAGCTGGTGGAGAAATTTGTAGCAGATATATTTTTTTATCAGGAGTGAAAGTGGAGACTAAATGGAGCTTTAAGGAGAGTGAGAATTGGCCCTCACATTCGCTTACCCAGAAAGAAAGATCACCAGACTCCACAGTTCCTCATAGCTCTCAGCTTGGTTTCAGTTTTATTTCCCCACAAATCTACTGTTTGTTTCACTCTCACGGCTCCACATCACTGTCAGCAGCAGTCAACTGTTTTCAGTGGAAAAACCCTGTTGTATTGCACAACACCAAACAGCAGGAAGACAAAGTCAGAAACTTTGATGGTGAGCATATTGGCGCATTTAGCAGCTAAACAGGTTGATATTTCCCTCAGGAGTTGACGGAAACCACGACAGCGCAGAAAGAGGAAAGTCATAATTGAACTTCTATTCACTCTGTCAACCTGAAACGCGAGTCTAAATGAATTGTAATGTATCAGCTGGGTGTGTAAATAGGTAAATCTGTTTGCCATAAAAACCTCATAATGTGATAATGTTGTCAGATGTTGAGTTGTGTTGTGCTCTGCTGCCCCAAAGTGGCCAAAAGAATCAGTTAATGCTGTCTGAGGTAATAAATATTTTTTTGGACATTCACAGGCCTCCCACGTGTCAGTTACGGTCACAATTTCCACACTAAAGACGTGTAAAATGACACCAGAGATCCAACAGAAATGCATCATGTAATCCTAAATACCAGAATAGCAACACAGCTGTCAGTTGTAAACAGACCGCCAAGCGCCAAGCACACATGTTGATGCTGAGGTCCTGCCGCCGTGTGCTGCATTCAATGATGCAAGACAATCCATAAAAAAAATACACTGATGTTGTGCTAGTTTATGCTTCCTGCTCTCTCCGCTCTGTGCCTTCACCAGCAGTGGCCATATACGATATTATAAGCTTTATTTCCTGGAGAATCGGCGTGAAATGATATGAAATGACCTGTGTCCATTGTCTGACACCTGAAATTGCTCCAGTAATTGGTTTTGTCTTTAAAAGGCACTTTTCCTCGCTTCATCTTTATGTATCACTTCTTCACCGCCTCCTGCCACTCCACTGTATTCTCAGGTGAGCAACTGAGTTATTAAGCCTGGTAAACATGTCCCGCCTCCACCAGAGATGGGGGGGGGGGC
>NW_019525432.1:26839-28199 GCF_002814215.2 Seriola lalandi dorsalis
GGGGGGGCAGGGGGGGGTTTAGAAATGACAGATAACAAAGGAGATTAAAAATAAACAAACCTTGGGTACTGCATGCCTAAGAATGTTTGTCTCATTTATGGAAAATCGTTCACGGCGTATTTGGTTCCCTCTCGAACGAAAAGAAGGCCGCGCTATTCATTTCCTGCTGAACAAGCGCAGATTATGCAATAGCCGTGAATATCAGTGCTTTTCCATGCAGTGATTCCAGACGTGGATTACAGCTGCTGTGTCAGTCACAGACCCCTGCTACAGGTAGGACATTCGTCGTCGCCTCGCGCTGCAGAGGGAAAACAGCGTGGCAAGGGGCTGCTTTGATCACCATGGCTGGGAAATAAATTATGCACATGCTACACATCAATTATTCCTCTTGTCCCTCCAACCTGTTGTGCCGAAGGATTTTCAAGCACCAAAAAAAACCAAAAAAAACAACAACAACAACAAAAAAAAAAACACACCACCTCGCAGTAAACAATCTGGAGATTCAGGATTTCACCAGACAGGGCGCCTTGCATTTCACCTGTAAACACAGTGGCAAGGACAGAAACCCATCTGCCGCAAGCATCACGGCTCAACGCCACAAACTTCTTTCACTTGTCAATTGAAACTATTTTTCACTCCTGACATCTGTGTTGGCTTTCCATCTTGTCCGTAAATTGAATCTCAGATCCTCCTCCCTCCCGGTTTTCTCTCTGTAAAAATGAAAGACACACGTTGAATCCACAAACAAGACTGAACCCCACAGCACCCACAAGGATGAATTTCTTGTCCTGTGGTGCAGCAAATTGTATTTTTTTTTTCTTTCCTCTCGTAGCTCAAGGATATATTGCCTATAATTAATAAACATGAGGCAGAGCGATTTCTCTCTGACATCTGGAGACATTTTGAAAGAAAAAAAAAAGAGTTTACTTTCTTCATTAGGATTTTCTAATTGCAGGTATATGCTCTAAAAATAGCCACGCACGGGGGAAGGCGAGAAATGAACTGAAGGTGAATCTCATTTATATCAGAAAAGTGGAAAAAAACAATACAAGCATGCAGTGGGAATGCCCACCTTAATACGTGCCATGAATTATATATTTCATTCACACACACAAACACTACGCGTCAGATTGGATATGCTAATGGTCGTCATCGTCGCCTCCGGTCTTATGTTTGTTCCAGTGCTGAGTTAAAAGTCAAAGACAGTCACTGATGCACCTTGGTGCTCTCCATCTGTGAAACCCATTTCAGGAGCAAATACAAAAACACAGCCGAAGACACACATTGGATGAAGTTTCAGATTGTTTATCGAGTGTTTTGATAGCTAATGAGATTTCACGAGTTGGGTGGAGGGGGGGTG
>NW_019525432.1:28219-29129 GCF_002814215.2 Seriola lalandi dorsalis
GTTAGGAGACGTACGACAGTAGACAGACGTCAACTCTTGGGTGCTGAATTAGTGCATTGACAAAGTGGAGGTGGGGACAGGGACAGCTGTTGGCGCCCGAGGATGAAGGGAGCGAGGACTGATGGGAAGCGCTCAGGCAGTTCACTGCTGCCACAGAAAGACAGAGAGAGAGAGAGAGAGAGAAAAAAAATGGACGTCCTTCTTCATGGCTGTGTAAACCAGGGCGATGCAAATGACTTTATTACTCCTGGGAATGTAATTCATACAATCAGTTGACTGGTGAACCGACGAAGAAGCTATTTATAATAAGTGAGAATGACATTACAGCGTTGGATTGAACTGCCTCTGCTTTCAGAGAGGTGCAGCCTGTGGCCGTGGGCTGGAGTTTATATCGTCATATTATCCAAGAAGAAATCACTTTTATTTGCATGTTCATGTTTGCCCTTGAATGAACAATGCATGGCCTGAGCTTTCATTGTGACTCACGAGGTTTTACATCACTATGCAAAAAAAGAAGAAATACCACCCACTTTCACATCTCTTTTGAGACTGTCATCCCAAACCAAAACTATTTTCTTGCTGCCAGTCATGCAGGGGAAATACTTCAAGGTCTGCCAAGGTTGAAAGCGAAAGATGTTGCCGATGTGAGAAGCCTCTCACGCACTTCTTTTGTTGCTCTTGACAATGTGTATAACCTTGCAGTCTCCTTTAATTTCACAATTACAAACGGGTAGATCAGGGCTGCACGAAGAAATCATGCAGCACTGGATGTGTCACACACTCACACACACTCTTGAGAAAAGGTCACCGGAGCAGCCTGTGATGTGCACAGATCTGGATCTTTATTCTAAGTGACAATGACATCAAGCTAAGTAATGAAATGGGTGGAGGAGGAGGAGGAGGAGGAGGA
>NW_019525432.1:29149-168402 GCF_002814215.2 Seriola lalandi dorsalis
GGAGGGAGGGAGGGAGGGAGGTGGTGACTCCTGTTTATTTCACGGTTGTGTAAAAGGACTGTTTTGTGTAAAGTTGTGCAAGGATTTTTTTTTGTAACAAGCCCCCAAAGCACAGTTTTCCCTTCAAGCGACGGCGCCGCAGCACATCACACACCGAGGATCAATTTTAATGTACAGTAAGAAGCATAATTATTCTCTCAAGCTTCAAACAGAAAGAAACAATCACAGTAAAAAAAAATGTAGGTCGCACATGACAATCTTGCAAATGCAGATCATTAATTCATTATTGTGATGTGGAGGCTGCTTTTGCAGTTGTGTCTAAATGCATAATTAATCACCGGCACTGAAGTACTGCAGGAAAATTTAGACTAATGAGAGACAAAGGACGTATAAACAGTATTGAAATCAAATAGCAAGGGGGAAGTGAGGAGGAGGAGAAAAGGTGAACATCACGCCTGCGTGAGTGTGTAAATTTATTTTAGCCACGATTTATTTGCAAGCCAAGGTCTTGCTTCATAGTCTCCTCTCCAGTAAAAAAAAAAGGGAAGTCAAGTAGCATGACGAGATTACACGGTTGGAGGGGATTGCTTTTCACACTTGTGGAACCTGAAGCTGAAATATGCTGGTACACAAAAAAAAACCCCCAACCCACAGAAAAGAAGAAGACAAAGAAAGAAGAAGTCACATTCTGTGTCCCGTCATGAGTGACACTAAAATAAATATATAGAAGAGAGAGAAAAAAAATTGATGGATTTTAGCGGCGATATGCTAAAGCTAAAACTATTTTAAGCCACACAAATCAATGTAATACAGAGAAAAATCAATGGCTGCCGATTGCGTTCTCTCACAATATACAGTTTATTGATCTGCAGGCTACTGTCTGAGATACAAAAATTAAAACCTCTGGTTGGATCGGAGGGTAATGATGTCTGGTAGCATTTGTGTTAATGTCACAGCAATCAAATGGACACATTAAGGCGTGAAGTTGTCCCGGCTTGTGGCGTAAAATAGAGGCTGGATAAGCCCTCGTCTTCCCTCGGCTTGGTTCTGTTTTCACATATTCAGCCCCAGCTCCCCAGACACCGACAGAAGGAAGGGATGAAATCCCGCTGTGGGAATGCTCCCATAAACCCTCGTGAGATCCCGTCATCCAATCCACTTCCCCCCAACTACAGATGTGGGGAATTAAGAGATAAACAGAGTAGAAATAATCCAATTACCTCTAATGGGCATGCCCACGACGGAAGTATCTGAGGAGGAAGTGTCTTGAATCCTCCCAAAGCCTGCTCTTAACTACTGTGGCGGTGTTTACATAGAGACACTTCCAAGGTGACGAAGCATGCAAATTTCTAACAGCTCTTAAGCAGCAGCTCAGCTGTGGTGAGAAATTGAACTGTTGAAGTTTTTATTTTATTTTTTTTAAAATCACTATTATTATCCTCTGTATCTTCACAGTATCTTTGTGTTGACTGTTGTGGCATTTTAACACTGCGTCATCCAGAGGTCACTTGTCAGTCAGACACTTTGGCCAGAGCCAAAAAAATGTATCTACCCAACTGGTCTTCTGCACATTTCACACTAGAATATAAAAGAGAATCGTGTTTACGCTGAAAGATTTACCCAGATTCAGGCGTTGGATGAGAAGTGAAGGGATCACCAAAGTTATTGCAGTTCATCCTGAGGGGGGCGTGGGTGTCTGTGTAACTGTCATGGAAACGTCCAATGGTCGTTGAGATATTAATGATTGGACCAAAGTGGTGGATTAACTGACCGACCCTGAAAACCTGCTACCGTGGCTTAAAGACACTGTAACCTTAATTATTGTGCACCTTTGGGTTATTTTAATTATAATGTACTCCTAAGAGGGTCGATAAAAGTTTGAAAGTTTGAAAGATTACCTTCTTGCCACAGTTATTGTCCGAGCCGTAGTTGGGAGCGCTCGGGTTCGTTTAGCCTGGCTCGTGTCGAGCTGCTGGTCCGGTCCTCTCTGCTGAGGAATGACGAGGCGTTGAAGTGGCGTTCGGATTAACTTCTGGTTCCCTCATCCTGAAGTCGACGGGTTTTTCTGTTTGGGTTTGGTTCTGCTGAAAAATAAAAACATGTAAATATCATAAACTTTTATTTTTCTTCAGTAATACAAAAGCCCAGGTAAAAATCCCATTGTCTTTCTGTCGAGGGAACCAGGGCTACGCTAACATCTGGGTTGAGCCCCGGTGGCAGGTACCATGAAGGCTCAGCCCTAACTGCAGCGTCCCGGGTTCAAGTCCGACCTGTGGCCCTTTGCAGCGTATCATCCTCCCTCTCTCTGACTATTCTGTCTCTCTCTCTCTCACTATAATAAGTTAAAAACTACAAAAATACGTCATCCCACCCGATGACTACATCACACACAGGTTACCCACAAGGCCCCTGCCATTAAAGGGGAAACATTCTCTACCTTGTACGTGGCACTCAGCCCCAACGCACCAGCTCCTCACCAAACTATTGCTAAGGAAAGCTGGGCACTGCACAAACTTTACTCCAACAGTTGGAAATAGTTTGAATTTATTTACTGGTGACAATTTTCAGCAGTGGATTCACAAACATTTGGTTCACTTGTGAGTATTTCTGGCAGCAGGAGTCAAAATTGAGTCAAAATAAACTACAGTGTGTGTGTGTGTGTGTGTGTGTGTGTGTGTGTGTCTTCATGGTAATGAAGGAACATGTCACCCAGTGCAACAATGTGGTTCACTGATGTGATTTAATAGTTTTTGGACAACAATGGAGCTGTGTGGCACAGAGGAATAAGATATATCTGGCTTTGGAAACACACACAATACTTGTTAGTCGCATCATTTCATTGTTGGGTCTTTTTATGGGATCTGCTGACAAGAAAATTATGTTACTAACCCCCCACGCGCTGTAATGAAAATGTATCTCTAATATAGAATATATTCCAGTCGTCTTCCCACATGCTGAGGGAAACCTGTGCATCACCCCCGCTGGTTTTTCACATCTCGTTAGGTGGGAGGGGATCAGGTTGACACACTGGTCCAAACATATTATGACCAGCAGCCATCAGGTAGCCCAATCCCTTGTGTAATGCTATTACGACGTCATGAGACACCCGGGGCGATGCACACATTATTAGCTCCTATGCAAATCTCATCCGGTGAGGCTGGTGAGCAGAGACCAGGCGGGGGCCTCCTCACTGAAGATCTCCGTCTGTTTATTTCCCAAAAACCTTTTCAGATGGCAATCGCACAGTAGATGCTTCAACAGTAACTGTGAAATCTGTAAACAAATACACACCGAAACTCTCGTTATTTCAGCAGCTTTCACATGTTTGACTAGCGGATTTTAATCCTGATGTTTGACACTGCTTCATTGCCAAACCAATTGACGGCCATTGGCCGCTGAAACCTGCAGTAATCCCACTGCTAAAAGCTTTGCTCAAAGAGTTTTGTCCTTGTTATGTTTACGTTTAGGGGGATGAAAAGAGGATCAGGCGAAATCGTCTATTGACCATTTTCCCTGCAGTGTTTGTCCTCCAAAGCCAGGTGTTCAACATGGGAAATAATGACGACTGGATGAGGCGGAAAACTGCTCAGACTACAGTGCTCTCCTGCCAGGGACATGCTCACAAAACACACTCACAACAGCCTTGTGTCCCATTGTGTGCTGAAAGACCATGTTTTTGTTCGGTACTTTAATTTTTATGCTTTAATCTAACATTTATGAAACACTGACACATCCTTCACATCCAAGAATGATGAGCATTGCTTTATATTAGCCAGCTGTCCCCGATGGCATTGCAGGCATTTGGAGTATGGTGATGGTCCAAAAAAACAACAAAATACATTCACTGTGTCACAATGGGTTTTTTAAAAATATATTTAGTGCTGGCATTTTTTAAATGTTAAATGTTTTTTAAATTCTACAATGTAGTTGAACAGCAATTTTTCATTTTCATATTAACAACAGATCAAATGACTGTGTAATGTAATAGGGCAGCGGCTCCAAACCTTTTCCAACTCATGGCCAACTAGAAAACCTCAGCGATGTTGGTGTCCATAACAATATAGAGGCCAAATAATACATCCTTTTTTATTTTAATGAAAACAATTCAGGACTGAACTGAATACTGAATTTATATTTTTGAAAACATTTAAAAACATTATTTATTATATTTTTTTATTTTTTTATTTTTACCAAAGTTATACTGTTAAGGAATTGATTTGCCAGCCCACTTGCAATACCTTCAAAGCCCACCAGGGGTAGCCAACAGGTTGAGAGCCACTGTGTGTTGCTTGTAGTAACAAAAAAAAAAGTGACTTTTTAAAAGGACGTTTTACAGGTTTTAGAGCTCACAACCTTTCTGTTTCGGTTCGGTCTCATCGCGCTCATCATCTTCGTTTCCACTCGAAGCCGCTTTGAGAAAAAAAAAAAAAGAAACTCTAGCAACTAGCTATTAAACACAGTTGAGCATTTATAATTTAGATATTTTTATTTTATTTTTCTAGTTTTGTAGTGAACTGAATGTTACAGCTTGAAGCAGCAACAAACTGAATGTACTGAGAATGCCCCAAAACAGTATTTACGTGACAAAGCCCTCTAGTGGCCGTAGCAATTATAACAGGAGTAAAAGGAAGTCAGGTGACATTGTTATATAGAGTCTCTACAGGGAGAAGGTCGGGATGACGACAACGAAACACTGGACGCCTGAGACCATTGTTTGTTTCCCAGTAGTTACAAACTGATAGTCAACATTGTTTATTTTAACCGCGACTGTAACCATGACAATATATAGGTCTATAAAGGCTATACGTCTGACTTTTTCCGTAACATTCATCCATCATCTTCAGGTTCAATCTCTGTTTCTCAAAAACATAACACCAACAGATTTATTTTTCCTTAAGTAATAAACCGCTGTTTAGTGAATGCGTTCCTCATTCATGTTTTTCAATCCGTTTCTCTGCGCTTTTCATATTTCAGAGCCCTCTCGAGTATTGTTGTAAATTGAGTGTTGTGACTAGTCAGTGTGGGGGCTGCAAAGATAAAAAGACAAGGCAGCAAAAACCCCGGTGTATCACGACGACATAAAAAGATCTCGAGTGCACTGAGAGGATTGAAAGCTTTTTTCTGCGCAGACTTGTCATGTTCTGTGGACGAAGTGCTAAATTAAATACTGAAAAGACATCCCCTCTTTAAAACATCCGCTGTCAGGAAAAATTAAATCTTGCCCTCTCACTGCCTCTCCCGCAAGAAAAAGGCACTTCAAATTAAAAAGCACAGCTACAAACATGGCAGCCGGGACCAAAAGGTGCCTCCAGTGTGTCAAATGTCAAGCGAAATGCCAGAAAGAGTCCCTTAATTCAAATGTAGGCCACGTGACTTTTGTCTTAACACTGCCCGTCAGCCAGACGCTGCAATATTACCTACAGTATATTAATGGAGCTGCAGTGACAGAGATGACACATAGTTAATTCAAAGGAGCTGTGTAAAAGTCAGCACAGTACGATCTCCTTTGAATGTTAATACTGTAGATACACACTGTGCTTTTAAGACCCGTCCTCAGGTCTCTGCGTGAGACACACACTCGCTCCCAGTGCGGGCCTCCCAAGTGTACATGTCAAACACACTTTGAAGTTCTTAACAATCTGGCAAAAGAGCCTGTTAGTACCTCGGCAACACCGCTGCACTCCGGCTAAGAAGTTGAGAGAATGAAAAGGAAAACAGGCTGGGGAGAAAGGAAAGAAAGTAAAGACAAAAAAAAAAAAAAAAAACCCACAGGAGGAAGAGGAGACACGAGTGAAGGGGATGGGAGACTGCGGCGGCATCTGGTCCCAGAATCCCCACAAAGTTGTTTTGATCCTCAGGTATATTTTGTGTGTGTGTGTGTGCGTTTGTGTGTGTGCGTGTTACAGAGGTTTTGTTTTGTTCCGTCACTGTAAGCGTCTGTGTATATACTACAAGTTGGACAAACTTCCATGAGACAGATGTGATAGTAAATGTAATACGATATAACGAGGTGTGAATAACGCACAGATGCTTAATCTCTAAATCTTTGCTTAGAAAGTATTCCCTCATTTCTGAAATTCATTATTGTGTATTGCATGTCCGGGGTATCCAAGATGTTTTTTACATATTACATATTCATTTAACTGCTCTGTAACTTTTTCTGTAAATTTTACCTCCCTACGTTACTGTTTCAGAAAATACTAGAATCAGTTTTAATAAAACCAACACGTGTAGGTCAGTATATTATTGTAGAAAGCGAACTCCTCCTTTCTATCATTAAAACAGAACATTTTAACATTGTTGGACTCTCGATGGACAGTTGAAGAAAAGAGGCTGAAAAATCAATGCAGCAGAATCAGAGACCCTGTCAAAACCTGGTGCCACAACTCGACCACCAGCAGTGCGATATATGATTTGGACGTGCTACAGCAGAGGCGGCTAATGTAGCCTTGGGCTTCAAGCCTCAAACAGAGATGAGCAGCGGGCTACAGACGCCTGGTAATCTGTCTAGCTATGGGGGAGGCGGGGTGCTATTGATATGACCTGTCAAAGGCAAATTGGGTAAAGATTATTCATTTTAGGTTGTCCACTGACCTTAAACTAACACGCTAACACAATGTGCTAAAAACAAAAACCATCTGGCACATTACTCTGAACTTTAGTGACTTTGTGATGCTCTGACTTTTCCTCTGGTGCCATCAGGTCAACATGCAGCTTTGTTCACTACATAACTGCAAACCTCGTGATTTTCACGTCAGTACCGACTGTGCTTTGTGTTTGGTGCTAATTAGCAAATGTTAGCACGCTAATGTGCTAAACTGAGTTGGTGAACACGGTAAGCATGCCTGTTTAAAATGAGTATGTTGGCACTGCCATTGCTCGTTTAAGTTTGAGTACTACAGCTTCACACAGCCGGCTGCAGACTCTTCTCTTGATTTCGTTTTTTAAACCTCCGCACCGGCGACTGTTTTCGGGTTGTCCGTCCATATGTTTGTCCATCCGTCCCGTTCTCGCAACACCTTCACATAACTTCTTCAAATTCAGCACAAACACATTCACAGGACAAACTGATTAGATTTTGGTGGCTAAAGGTCAAAGGTCAAGGTCAGCGTGACCTCATGAAACACTTTTTAGCCATTACTTAAGACTTTCACACAACAATCATGACAAAAATTTCCCACAACCTGAAACTAGTCTGAGTGGCGGAGGCGTACAACCATCTAATCTTCCATCCAATCTTTTCCATTTTATACTCTCCATGATCTTTCCTCTTGCACCACCATCAGTCAAACACGCCCCCCTCTCACACAATTATAATCATAAGCTAACAGGCACTTTTCCTTGGTCTGAGCAAATTCACGCTCCCATGTGGATAAACCCTTGTGGTTTATCCACATGGGAGCGTGAATTTCCTACTTTAGCTCCAACCTGAGGGACATTTTAGCTCCATTACCAATAAGCCTGTACAGACCTAACGGGGATTTTTCACACTTTTCAACATTGCTTTCAATAAAGTCTCTGCACTGTTTTCATGAACTTAGCTCTGCACGATAATAAACAACACCCCACGATCAATTTGGACTCAGAGGGGCTTGAGACATGGCAAGTGTCACACCACGCCAGTAACCCATGTGACGCCCCGCGCTGTGGGTGTCAAGGATCGACACCATAGGTCCTCAGGAACAAAAACTACTCCGAGATCAAAAGCAAAGGTTCCTCCGAAATCAATTTTCACAAGGCGACACAAAAGACACAACTGCTGCTTTAGCCGAGATCTACAGGCTGCATTTTTTTTTTTTTGTCTTCACTCTCGCAGCTCTCAACACTTTTGATAATGATTTTTTCCATCAACAAGACAGATTCAGACGCCGTCCTCAGAGACCCTGCTTCTCATCTCTCCTCAGAAGCCGTGTAGCTCTGCAACTATTTTTACTGACTGAGAACACTTGCTACTTTTGATTACATCCCCAGTACTCAGTGTTCTCCTCTTGAGCCTGTCCAATCAATCCACATGTCTTGCATGTATGCACAAACACATGCACACACACATACACGTACACATACAACCGATTGCCCCTACGAGCATAATATAATTGGACAAAGATTTGAAATAATGGCATCTCCCAGTGGAGAGATAGTTTTTCTCCTGGCAGCAGCGAATTGATAATCTGCTCTGTGAAATCCTCCTGGGGTCCTCGCTCTCATGTGGAGCTGCTGCTGAATTGGTAGAGGCGGCATTCAGGGCCGCAACACTCAATTCTCCATATCACACCCCCTCTAATCCTAATGGCTAATAGCTGCACAGCCACAAAACAGCAACATGCAAATAAAGCAATTAATTACATGACACGAACTCTAATTTATTTGTTACAGTATCCACAAATCTTGAGTAGTTTTCCACTGCGAGGCTGACTCCAAAAGTTTTCGCTTGATAATCTGAGAGTTTTGTGATGTTGCACTTTCATGACAGTAAAGCTTATTTGTCTCCGCAGGTTGTCATGTGGATTCTTCTCCTTAGAGACCATTTTATCATCCCAGCTCCAAGGCTGATCATTCTGCTTGACTGTACTGGAGGAAAAATTTAAGCATAAACTACTGAGAAGAAGCAATATACATGAGTTC
The DNA here is from genome assembly GCF_002814215.2 of Seriola lalandi dorsalis. Classification (NCBI taxonomy): domain Eukaryota; kingdom Metazoa; phylum Chordata; class Actinopteri; order Carangiformes; family Carangidae; genus Seriola; species Seriola lalandi. The sequence goes on from NW_019525432.1 coordinate 37,772, forward strand.
AGTAGCAGACAAGTTTAATGTTCGCTGTTGGAGAAGTGAAGGAGAAAAAAAAAGAATGAGTAGGAGGAGGTGAGACACCCATCCTTGGAGAAGAGCCAAAAAGCATCCCGGTTCATTTTTTTTTCACAGGTGTAATTAGGAGTGTATGCAGAACACACGAGAATGAGAGCAACACTTTACACACACCGAATAACGAAGGGCGCACAACCTCGGAGTCGACAGCTCCTTCACCATGAAGGATCTGTTGAGGAAGAGCGATAGTGAGGAAGCTTCCCCACCGGAGAGTAGCGCAACAAACTGGTAATCCTTTTGCATTGTGAGATGAGATACTGTAGTTAGCCAAGTGACCTTGGCTCCATGTGAGAAGGATATTGCCAGAGGGCCGTACGCCTCATGCTGGGAGATATTGCTCTTTGGCGCACAGACACTGCAGCTAAAACCCAGCGTGAATGTTACTCTGTGTAAAAAAAAAAATAAAACAAAATAAAGGTCTTTTCGTCTGGTGTTGCACACTGTATACAGCACAGAGCGTCTTTTATAAATATATATATATATATATATTTTTTTTTTTCTTTATGTTATTTCAGTGGAAATGATCCATCTGTTATCTTTCTCTCATAGTTGAAACAGAACAGATTTCCTCCACTCTGAGGATGTTCAAAACCCATGTGAGCCAAAACTACAACCCCAGATTTTGAAATTAATTAACTTATGCTTCGTCAACCTGCCAGACACTGTACCAACTTCAGACATGGAAAAATTGCTAGCATTATGAACTGATTGAGCACCTTGTACCTTTTTTTTTCCTGCGACTCTTCTGAATATATGTTCGGCTTTCCTTGGGATTGGTCGCACAAGGCTTCCACTACACTGACTTATTGCAAAACCAATACATTGTAGATTTGATATATTCCTGTGCCTTGGGATACATTGGTCCGCATAAGTGACTTGAGACAAGAATAAAAAATATTGTCCTGGCTGCTAATCTATGATGTGTAATGGCAAAATAAATAATCATGAAAATGCTGACTGCAAGCTGTTTCTGTGGCAAGCGCGCGCCCCAATTCACAACCAATAGACACAATAAAAAATAAAACTCATTTGAAGGTACAAATCCTGAAGTTTGAGACCACAAAATCTATCTTCCATTCATTGTTAATTGAACATCTCCAGGCTAGCATGTGAAAAGAGAATTGTTAATGTTCACAGTATTGATTGGCCCGGACCAATTCAGACTAACACTGGCAGTGCTGCAGAACGTGCACAAATCCAATCTTGTCCCTTTTTTTTTTTTTGTAATTACGAGCTGACATTATCCACTACATTAAAATTTCATGACCTGGGGACAAAGGCATGCCACAGAAAAATAAATCAGTCGAGGCTGTCAATCGAAGAATGAAACGGTTGAGCTAAATTCTAAAAACTTTAGAAAAAGTAACCTTCAAAGCGACTTTGCCACATAGATAAAGTTTCTAACTGACAGCTAACTGAATCTCTCCCCTGAACAGCGACACTCTTAGCTTAGCAACTATAGCAGGGCACGGTGGGTCTGTCAAGCTTTGGATTTCTCCACGTGGTGATGGAGTGAGAGTAAAACTCACCTCGTAAAGAGTCTGGAGGGTGGTGTCTTACTTCTTCTTCTTTTACCCCAAAAACACAAAAGCAAAAGTGTAAGAAACTGATTAAACAGTGTGGTTTTCTGCTCTGATGTGAGCTGCAAACTTTAGCATGTCCACCTGAATAACACATACAATAGTGAACAGACATTACTTCCAACACACATCACATCACTACATTCATTTGTTGGGTTAGACGTTACAACAGAAACATCCATATTGTACTAGTATTTCCCTACCGTGTGGAAGCTGTGCGAGGCATCTGTGTTTTGGCTAACGTTAGCTGCTAAAACATTAGCAGTTAGCTGCTAAAACATTAGCATCTCTGTCCTGTTCGTTTGGATTTTTGGTAAGTTTACACCTCAGTAACACAAGCCAAGTTATGTTTGCCACACACATTAGTCCACGTTAGCCTTAAAGTGAAAACTGGCTGTTTATGAACACATGCAAAGCTACACAGTTAAACAGACTTAATAAGTTAGAATGAAATAAAAGTCGAATCTCAAAAACTGACCTTCCTGCCACTTAAGACTGATTCCAAAAGTGAGTCAATCGCCATAAACTCCCCATGTTAAAATGCCCAAGCAGAAATAAACATGTTTACAGCCTGATACAAAAAAAACAGTTTAGGTCTCTATAGCGAATTTTCCTACAATTTAATTGTTATACAGCTGACCTGTCTGAATTTTGTTAAGGTGTTACAGCCCTAGTGCTGTGGTTGTGTTTTGTTGTTGTTGCTCTCTCTCCCTTCTGCTCCAGGTGTCGCCCCTCCTCCAGTGGAGCAGGTTAGGTGCACGCAGCTGCTTCCACTCACTAATCAGCAGGAGTGGAGGGAGGGAGCCCAGCCAGTGGGCCAGTGTGTGAGCAGTGTGTGAGCTGTGTGTGAGCTGTGTGTGAGCTGTGTGTGGGCTGTTACTCCTTGCTGTGTGACGGAGAGGTGAGGGTGTTGACATATCTAAGTCAGCCGTTCACTTTTGTTCTTTAACTCTGAGAATTATGCATAATATGGGAGACGTCAGGGAGGCTACGTCCATCTCTCTTTACAGACTATGACTGCAACAAAAGGCCATAGATCAACCACTGATAAGGATGCTAACTGTTTTCCTCAGATATACAGATGTAGCCTCAGTCTTTTAGTGCAACATCATGCGTGTAGCCATCAGACCTTAATCAGTTTTGTCGTGTCCTCACAGCGCCATGTAAGAGGTTCCTGTCTACTCTTTATTTCATTTTTTATCATGAATATAACAATTGAATGTAGAGGTACAAGACAGAGTCATTAAAATGTTAAACACAGTATTTTGAGCCAGTGGCTGAATCTGGTGCGAAAACCATGGCAACAAATGCCACCATATCACCACCATCATCACCACAGATATCACGCCAGTAGCGAGAAGAGACCAGATTTTACAGTGCAGCACTCTGAAGCCAGCTCTATTTCTATTACTCTGCTCCCGCTGTAACCATGTTGTCTGCACCTCCCCACTCGCACACTCCATTCCCACTAGCCCCCGACACTCACACACACACACACACACACACACACACACACACACACTGCCAGCAGCCATCATTCCTCCCTGTATGTTCAGCTGGCCTGTCAAGTCCCCATCCAGCCAAGTGCCCACCCATCTGTTGAGCCTAAGACAGCATGCAAATCCCAACCAAGAGAGGAAATGTTCTATCAAATGATGAACTTATCTGCATGCAAACAGTGACTTTCCAGGGCCTCTGGGGTCCAGGGCCCCAGGGCAAGCTGCAGAGATCCACGCACAGGCATCTCATTGCAATACAAAGTTACGCTGATGTAACACAGGCTACAGTCTTGCCCTTGGTTGAGCAAATCATGCATTTCCTTTCAACTAAATACATTGCTATTTTCATCTAAGTAAAGTATGCTTTTATGGTAATTGGCTCGAATTGCGAACAAGGGTTAATCCAGTTTGTTCCTGTGTGCATTCAGAAAATATCTCTAACTGCAGGTTTGTTTTTGTTTTTTTTTTCCCAAGCAATTGTATCTCGTGTTTCAACTTCAATTATGAGCTTTGTGATGACACAGGAGGAGTGTGTTTCTTGCCACTCACACTTGACAACTCTGTGTTGGGAACAAAAACCGTTCTCACAGGCTTTGAAACACCTTTTAGTGTAAAATAAAGGTGGCTTATACTGTAAACGCTGATAAAAAAGAATTTGTGACATTTAAAAAAAAAAACCCTGTGGAGGATTTAGTGTGAATGTTGCCAGTTTTCATGAAGCAACCACATTATATTTGAAGAACTAAATGCTTTTTTCCCGTGGCCTCGGGGGGTGAAGGTAAGCAGTCTTCTGGCCGAGGGCTTCAGTCTGACCAACATGTCTCTGCAGGCCTGAGGCTATTATGGCTGAGTGAACTTTAGCTCGAGTGAGTTCACCCCGCTTTAGACTCACTGCAGTTAAGCTACCAGTCACCTCTATTATCCTATTAGTCTGCCACACTTATGGAAACAAGCTGTAGTGATCCTGTAAGCAAATTTAGACGGAAAGACTGCAAACAGCCTGTAGACGTTTGATGGATGAGCCCCATTAGGGAAATTATAGGAATATTACAGAGGGCATGAGGAATATTATCTTTTATCAATCAAAGCCTGTAATAAAAGTCTAATTATCCCCAGTTTGTGTTTAATAAAATAAAACCGGTGCAATTACAGTAAAATATAAGGAGGCCCATAAATACATTCTTCATTACTATATGGGAACTTATTGTTCATTCCAGCAGCAATAAGCTGGAGGCAAACAGCAGGACCTGGTCACGCATGCCAAAACATCCTGATGTGTGTGTGTGTGTTTGCGCGCACGCACGCGCGTGTGTGTGGGGATGCTGATGGGGCGTAGCAGTGTTATGCCCCTCATGGTCAGCGCTCAGGAATTAAAATGCATGGCTCTTATTGCCTTGGAGCGAGTAACGGTATACGCGAGGAAACTGTTCCCATCCTCCTCCTCCTCCTCCTCCTCCTCCTCCTCCTCCTCTTCTTCCTCCTCCTTCGCAGGAAAAAAAAAAAAACGCATGGACGTGCTTGCTCCACGAGGGGTGTAAACCTGCTCCCGGTGTTTTCATATTCAAACAGGCAGCGGTGTGAGGTTGCCAGTTTGGAGCCTGTTTTCCCCTTAAATTGGAGCCTTCAAGCTGAGACTGCGCTGACTCTCTCGCTCCTCGTCCTCCGCGGAGCCGCCGCCGCTACACCGCACGGAAATAACGAGACTTCACTCAGCAGCCCGGGCTTGACTTTAAGTGAGTACCGAAACACAACGCATGATTTTTTAAAAATTTTTTTTAACCCTGTAGCGATAACCTTATATTCTAATAATAGCTTTTAATCTCAGTCCTTTAAACACATGCAGGATTAAAGTCTTAAAGTGTTGCACTGTAACTTTCTTCTGCAAAAATCCACACAACCATCAACACTAATAGAAAGCAGCTGCATGCTTTTATTGTTGCCTTTGTTCTTGATGTTAAAAATCACACATGCAGATTCAAGAGAGCAGATATCATTGCTTATGATTTATTTTACAATCCCTACCTATACCATTCATAAGGTCTTAATATGCGCATGTTTGAGTCCATTTCTCTTCAGTTTCTTTTATGTTTTCAAGAGCAACTTCTTCCATTTTGAGGTCTGGTTTTGATTTCTCGGCTTTAGATTCTTTGGTTGGGGGGCTGCTGGCAAACTCATGCACTGCTCAGCTTTCAGACTTCAAAAGGACCATATACCGTCCACTATGTGCAGCATGTGGACCAAGCCTGAGCAACTGTTGAATGTACAGCAGAGAGATGTCTGTGCTGGACACGTTACAGTAAAATGTCTTGTGTCCTGGAAGCAGCCTCATTAAGTAAAAACAACAATTTCCTCTGACAGAAATCCTTTTAATTTGCTGTAAACATTAATCAATCTGCGTTTCATTGTCGCCTGAATATCCCAGTGTGAGCGAACACCAGGTTTATGGGTTATGAGTTTTGTAATGATCCCCTCTGCTGTGTGTTTTGTATGAGATGTCACCTCATTTACTAATGAAGGTGTCTACAGCGACGCTGGTCAATTTCCCACTGAAACCTCCCCTCGCCATTATAAATAATAAGCAAGTAGAATACATTAGCTCAGTCAGTTCCTCATCACGCCTCCGATCAGATTGGATGGCGTGACCTTGGGGGACTGCGCTGCAGCATTTAGAGAGGAGGGTGGCAGAGATGGAGATGGGGGTGCTTTGGTGGCATCCATTATTAAGGAACCCAATTACATTTGGAAATTGTAGTTGCCATAAGCAATTGCCATTTGTTACACCACATAGCATGGAGGAGCTATTTTCAGAGAAATATGGATCGTCCTGATAATGTGCGCTTCAATCTGTCTTCAGCGGGGGGCTTTCTCATCTGTACATACTTTGTCATTTAAAAGATCTGCGCGGTTCCTCCGGATGGAAGTCCTTTGTGGGCTCCCTTTAACAATGGAGAATGGAAGCAGCAGTGATTCACTGTGAAACATGGCAACTCTCACCAGCTGCCAACCAGATGAAGACATGCTGCAAGGAAAAGTCTGATGAAATTGCAGTCGCAGTTGTGCTGTTTGTTTCCACTTCAAAGCACGCCGCGCTCAACAGAAACGTATAGCCGCTCCACGAGGGCCGCTAACATCTCATTCAAAGTTTGTGCGAGTTTCCTCTTAACGATCCAGCTTCCAGTTTTTTTAAGGTCTTTCCTTGCGAGGTATTTCCTCTGGTCTTTAGCTTTCCGCGGCACGGAGGCTGAGTTAAGTCAGTGCAGGCTTTAGAGTAATCAGTTATTCAGCTCTGGCATTCAGACTCCAGACAGAGGAATCCCCGTGGCTCACCACAGACCCAATCAGACCCTTTAAGTATACAGCTTTACAACAGGCTCTGCGACCAAGGCTGCAGCAGCAAACAGCAGAACTGTCCGGTCCCTCGGGTGGTGGTGGTGGTGGTCTGCATGTCTCTGCAGCGTGTACAAGTATATTTCACTAATAGTAAGTGTCTTTTGTTCAGGCTTCTCGGGTTGGTCACACGCTCTGTCTTCTTCCCTCACTGTATTCCCCTTGGACTTCTCTCTGGTTTTTTGATTTGCCCTCTGTTTCCACTTAACAGTTCTGGCTATTTTCCAAGGAACACCTCAGCACCATTTTCTCCTTTTTATTTTTTTCTTTAAGCTTGAGCAGACTTCTTCAACTGTGGGCAGACGCAGAGAATATATGGCGTTTTGTTTGGGGTTTTTTTGGCATCTGAGCATTTCCAAAACAACATCTTACTGTATTTTCTCCACTTGGGAGGTTATTGCAGATGATTATAGAATGACAACTTAAACACGACCGCCTCCGCAACAAAGAAAGCCATCCTGTGATTGCTGTCGTAATCTTTCCCCAGTGCAATCAGGGACGTCGAGACTACACATCACTCCTGCAATTAGGCTTGTCAAATTGCTGCGTGGCTTTTATCTTTAACTACGTGTTTGATAATGCTTATTGGCATGTTCCTTTGGAGGAGCAGAGGAAGGGAATCCACAGCTGGTGCATTTCAAGAGGGATGGATGCATTATGTAAAACCATACTGTACTGTGCAGCAGATGTTTCTCTCTAGCTGCACATCCATATATCTCCATATCACAATGTCCTTTGGAGGTTTTTATTTTTTTTCTCCTTCTTTTGGTCCATTTTGATGGACACAGGCGGTGTCCTTGACTTTCATCATTTTTGTTGTGAAAACAAATTGTCCTCGCGCTGTCCTAATAGTTTTTCTGGTGCAGTCGTTTAGGCTGAGAGGGTGTGTCACTCCTTCAGTGTCATCATCAATGTAAAGCATCTTCTGTACCCTTTATTCTCCTTTCGGTCATGTTGACAGGACTGCAGCATCTACGACCTTGTCAGGAAAGCTGCCTTCATTCTTTACTAGAATAAACTCCGCTATACAACATGTATGTCCTCATTCTGCAAGGCTTTGCCCAGTATTGTCGTCACTTCCTGCATGTTTTTTCTTAGTTGATGCGTCTGTCTTCAGCAGGGTTTTATTTAGCAGCTGAAAAGGAAAAAAAAAAAAGATCCTGTCAGTGGGCCTGACATGCATCCTTTCTGTGGGTTTATTTGAAGGGAAGGCTAATTGTTATGCCTCAGAGGTCCATTGTTAATTAGAAATTATCTCGGGCAGCTCTCACATGGTCACCGCTCTAATTGGCAGTCAAAGCTGTGTACCACCTGGCCTAGCCTTTAACTCACCAGGTGCTCCCAGCAAAACCGTCGGCCTTGGCATTATGTGGCTATGGCCTCTTAAAAGAAGAGCGAGAGAAGAAGAGAGAAAGAGGCAGGAAAGGAGAAGAAAAGACACTGAAGAGTGTGTGCGACATGCTGTCCAACTTTTTCTAAAATGGCGGTGCAGCAAAAAATAAAAAATGACAGCAGTGAAAAGGTTATTTCATGCTACGTAGCAATACAATCCTTTTGAAGCCGGCATGGAAAAAAAAGGGGGTTCAGAGAAATTAGTGTAATCTTTTGATGCACATGTTGTCGCATACATCACACCTCTTTTGTTTTAAATTTCCAATGCTGATGTGGGGATGTGGGGTGGCAGCACATCAACCCTCCGAAGAGCCTGTGCAGGTTTGTGAATGTGAACAATAGCATGGCGTTGGAAAGGTGCTAAGTGTTTGTTTCATTATCTGTGTATACAGGGTAAATTAAGGATAGTGGGTCAATCACGTGATTAAGTCTATTTGACATTCATGACGCTGGATGGATGTTGAAATCGATTGAAGGAAAAGATTTTCCCCCCTAAAAGTGAATGCACATTATGTCTTTTATTCAGTGCTGAGCTGAAAACTGTGGAGAAAAGGCAGTGATTTAATCAAGAGATAGTGCAGCTGCTTTTCACAATGAATTGGAAACTCACACCAGAAACTCACGGGGTAATCTGAATAGCGAGAGATTCTTCTACATGTGCATGATTGAGAGTCGTACTGTGTCTCCACTGTGGGAGAAAACTCACCCATGACCCTCACAAATCTTGACCCAAGACCATGGGAATCATAATGTTTTTTCCTAAACAAACAAACCTCACATAAAATGTGCCTTGCATCACTGTGCTCATGAGGACAGAAGAGCTTTGTCTTCTCATTCCACAAAGTCAATAGGTTTGTTTTGTCTCGCTGCTCCTGCATTTAAAGTTCACACAAAGTCTCAAATGTGCCGTCCCATTGTTCTCTAATCACAATGGGAATTCGAAATGCACAGACAAAAGTAAGACAATGTGATAGAAGGTTGATGGGTAGAGCAGAGAGTGGCGCTTTAAAGTGTGTTGTAACTGTGTTGTGTTCGCAGCCTAAGGCAGAATGTGTTAACGTTGTAGAGCAGAGGATGATCTAGATCTGTGTGGATTTGTTGTTGCCATTTATCTCTCCAGGAACTGTTGTGTTCAGGCCCAGAGGATTAGCGGCATGTGTTTTCTTATTTCAACCCACAATGGTATATACAGTACCATATACATATAGGTACATACAGGCTGAGAATAAATTCAAGGAAAAGTGTGTGTTAGTAATGTGATGTTCCCCTACGAGCCTCCAGACCATCTTCAGTTCTCCTCGACATAGATTCGTATTAAACGTGACTGGAGGGATGAACAGCGTTCTTACAAAAGTCCCTCGTTGGGTGTTTTGCTGACGGTGCTGGGGAACGCTGTTTAATGCATCACTGCAAAATCTCCCATAAGGATTTAACCACCTAGAGGACTCCTACAATCCCCTAAAGGAACCTGAAGCTGAACCTTCTGAAGGTTCTCGACAACCTTCTCATGACTAGTAAAAACAGCTTAACTACTCATAGAACCTCCTCAATGACCACTAGAACCATCTCTGTCATCTCAATGATCCCTATAAGTTCCTAAAGGACCTGTAGAACCCCCTGCTTGACTACCAGAACCTCTTTAATGCCCACTGCTAGGACTACTAGGACCCCTTAAAGTAAAACCTTCAAAAAAGACCCCTAGAAATACCTAGGGGACCTGTAGAAACTCTACAATGGACAATTACAACCTCCTGACTCCCCCCTTAACCTTCTAAAGGACCACTAGAACCTTGTCATCGATCATTAAAACTTCCAAAACGACATGTAGAACCTTCTAAGTGACCGTTGGAACCTCCAAAAAGACCCAATAAAGACTCCTAGAGGAACTCTAGAACCTCCTCACTTACCACAGCAACCACTTAAAAGACCTCCTTAAGGTCCACAAGAACCTTCTTAGTGACCACTAAATCCTGCAAAAAAAACCATTCGTAGAACCTCTTCAGTAACCACCCCTAGAGCAACCTTAAGTACCTGAACCTTCCCATCATAAACTACTAGAACCTTGTAAAGGACCCCTATGACCTTCTTAAGATTCTGTAAATAACGTGGTGAATGAAATGAAAGTAAAACACAAGCCTCAAGCCTAGGCGTTTGCTTTGATTTGTTATCTGTCTGAATACACACATGCATAGTACATTACCCAGGAGAAAATAAGCATTTCTACATTATACAGCATGTGTTTTATCAGCGAGTCTGTGGAAGCAACAATATTAAGTGTTAACAAAGTTGCAAACGTCAATTAAAAAATTATAGAGAGTGATAGAGAAGCCGAAAAGTATAACAAAAATAGTATATCACTGGCTTATACAGACTAATCATAATAAACAGGCATATCACTGCTATAATTACTGACAGTAGAATCATTACTTCCCCTAATGCTCCACTGCTACCGTCGTTAATAACAGTTCATTAATTAAACATACTATGGAAAACAGCAGCTCTGGTCTGTGAAAAGGACTTCTCCTTGACTGGACCCACAGAGTTACTGAGTGAGGCTTAATTTTGCTCTGGAGGTCATTTCAGGAATAATGAGCAGGAGAAATGTAAATACTCCTCTTTGCTTAACTGCCGGGGCACTTAGAATACCTGAGACAAGCCAAATTTGAGATTTAGCCTGATAATGAGCTGCTTATTTTAATACAACCAGGACTGGTGGGGTGAAAATGAGGCTTTTATGCTATGTTAAAAAAAAAAAAAAATTTTTTTTACAAGTGCTGTAGGCTATGGGCGAATGCAGGTTTCAACGGCACATTTTTTTCTGTAGTTTTGGGAGGGAAATGCAAGCAAAAGTTTAGACATTTCGATTTAATGAAATAGCTCTGATGACAGCAGAGGAGCGTGAACTAAAACACTGAAGTTTTTCAGCTGAAAAACCAAAACAATGAGTTGACAGACACTATAATGTTCTGCAGAGCTGAAGGAAAATGCAGAGCTGGGTAATAATTCTCTGCGGATTCTTCACAGCTTTCATTTATAAGTAGTCGCACGGTCCATTGTTAAAATGAAAATATTGATTATAGCTGCTTTAATGCACGGACATTAGTTTGATATTGATTTTTTTCTCGGTTCCCAAAATGCTTTAACTGTTCCTCCTCCGCACACATCCTGTATATACACGTTCCCTTGAGGGAATGGTCTTCAGATAATTCCTAATAACACTGAGAATGAATCATTGCTCCAAACTACTCAGAACTGCCTGTTAACCGAGTGACTTTTAATTGGCTGAACAATGTTTCTGTCTGCAGTCTAGCTGGCTATACGCTGCCAAAACTTCTACAGACAGTCCTTGAAACCCGTCAGAACTGTTGTAGGTCTTCATCAGAGCACAACACACATGCTAGTTGGCTTCTATAATGGTTATGAATAATTACTGTCTTCAGTAATTCTGTAATCAGTATTGGAAGTGCATCTGGCTGGCTTCTGTGTGGATATGACCACGGATATCAGAAGTCTACAGACTCTGTCTAATTTTCTAGTTTTTATTGCCTTGAAGGCTGAAATGAAAACCTATTAAAGCAAAGTTGATTTTTCCCTTTTCATTTGGATGTGGTGACATAACGAGCAAAAGGTAAAAATGAGAAGCAGCTAATTTCTGACGATGTATTAAAAACTGGAAATGAAAACTCTTTGGTTATACAATGATGAACACCCTGCACTTTCAGCTTTGATAACACCCGTGACCTTTCTGGATAAGTTTCTACCATCTGAATCGAGGAATTGCTTCCTTCAGACTGAAAGAGATTTCTCTATGCAGACTCCTCGTTGGATCAATCCACACTTTGTTCAAAAATCCGGGATAAAGATCTTTCTTTTTTCTCAGCTGGTGGTTGATTTGGCTTTGCGCTCTGGTTTGCTATCAAGTTGAAAGATGGAGTTCTTCTTTGACTTGAGCATTGTGTTTTTGTTCCAGAGGGCAGCAGATTTTTCCACCAAAAACTATATATGGAGCCATTTATCTTCCCCTCTACCCTGACCAGACCCCCCGTCCAGCCTTGTAGCATGATGCAGCAGCAGTGCACTTAAAGACGCACGCCAGTGTCATTTAAGCTGCAGTTATAGATTGTTACCGCTGACTGAAGTGTACTTACGCCCCAATCATTTCCGAATGCATGCTTTTTTTTTTAGAATAGCTCTGCATGTTATCATTCAGTGGGTTTGTTCACCCACTGCTTTTCCATCACCGTGTCCTCGGGGTCCTTGGAGGCACTGAAATGTCCACGGATGACACATCGAACGAGGGTCTTTCACTCAGCTTCTCTTTGCAACACTGCTGAACTGTGTAGGGTTATTGGCGTCTGTGGCATTGTGTGTCCTTGTTCACTGTTTCTTCGTTTTTCATTGTGTTTAAAAGACGACGTCAAACCAACAGAAGCCTCATGGAAGAATAATTAATTGTATTTACATCCAATGTGCAATTTTCAAATCACAAAAGCCACAATTTTAATCAGGACTGACATAATTAACAAGCTAACAATGTCTTAGCAACTTTGCAAGTTTTAAACGGCGGCTGCTGATTTCACCACCAACAACTGTCCCCTGAACATTCACTCAGCTGCAGTTAATTAGCGCTAATTACGTGAGTTGGCAGACGACCACAATGTTTTGTTTTTACACTTCAGTTTTTGGACGTGTCAGTCAGTGAGTTTTAAGGTGCTGGGATTCTGTTAACTAACTCTTGGCAAGAATGAGTGTACTTCCCCAAAATGCTCAAGTATCATATCATAAACACATCATATCTGTTCAAATTTATCTCCTTTATATCTGTCTCTTATACACATCTATCCAGAGCTGTGAAGCAGTCTGTCTTGTCACCCTGTGATGTTAATATTAACGTTAGCTCGAGCAGCTGCTCTGCAGAGATGTCAGCAGTATCATTAACTGCTATAAAAACATTTTCAGATGTGACTTAACGGAAGTCGTTAAGAGAATTACTCTCCAGCTGTGCAGCTGTTGTCAATAAATATATATCACAACTTTACAACGTCACTATTTCACTCAATATTAATAAGTAACTGTTATACAATAAAGCCATGTTGTGATGTCTTAATTAATGTGAGCTATTCACAATATTTTTTCTGCACTTAGAAGTGGACTTTTTACTTTTTAAGTTATCAAATGGTTTAATTTTGCATTTTAAAAAATGACACAAAAAGATACTGACGTACAAAATAAGATTTAAAAAATAAATGGAAGAAAAACACAACACACAGACACAGAATAGAATACAAATTGAATAATATATTATTCAGTGCTTAACATTGGCCTGGATGTTTTTTTAGGTGAAGGGCAACGTCGTCTTCACCATCAAATCTTTCGGGAATTAAAACCAAGAAGTTAAAACTTGTTTTGGGCGACCCTAACACGCCTCTCCTCATCATTTTGAGACACTGAGTGCATCCTCTTGCATAATTAAGATGAACTGGATGTTATTTTTAGGAGGCAATGGTGTCTGTCTTGCCACCTGACCACGCAGCCCAGAAACCTTGTAAAGATGCAAATGAACGGTTCTACCCACAAAATGAGAAGACTGCAGCGCGCAGAATAAGCACTGTTGTTAATATTGCTTTTGGCCTCTTTGCTTCACTGATGAGCTTCTCTATGCACAGTCATTCATCTCAGAGGAACCTCCTGATCTTGGCGAGATCCTGTCACTGTATGTGATTACAGTTTCCATTGTGTTTCAGGCTGTGTTAACGGACTTAGAAATCTTAATTTCCTTCTTTTAATCTCAGCCTAACATCTGTGAAGTCATGGTTTTACTTTTTTTATTTTAGTATTTAGCACCGCTGGTAATGCTTAATATTACAGACAGCAAATTACAGTGTATTTTTGGTGTATTATGGGATCTTTATTCACCTCAGGGCTAGAGAGAACCAACAGGTAATGCCACCCTGTTTAAAGATCCCATATATTACACTTTTAATGATTAATGACTATTACCTTGCCTCAGTTAGTATTAGCATGTTCGCTCTGATCAATGAAGGCCAATCCTGAGATTCAAAATCAGATGTGGATGAATGTTATTGCACCTTTTCACATTAATATAATGTAGTCTCTATCTATTAGTAGTCGCCTTCCTCCTTCTTATTTTTACAGTTTTTCTGGTAGCAGGCAGAATTTTTATTTTTCCCTCTATACAGTAGCTATAACAAAATGACAAAGCTGTGATCCAAACCATTACTGGATCGTGTATAGAATAATAATAATAATAGCTAATTATATATAATTATAGTGACGGCAAAATCAGTTTGAGGCATGATTTTAAAAGTTCCCTCGTTTCCTGAGATACAAAATGTCAACATGTAAACAGTAGCCTGCTGCTGGAAATCCGGTTTTTGCTTTAAAACTCGTATCCACCGAGGGAGCGGGTGAATTTGCAGCTGGTGGCTTTTTTCTGCACCTTTTGATTCACTGTTGTGCTGGACTCACCCACTGAGTTTCACAGCGTGTCAGACTTCATCTCATTTCTTACAAATGGAAGCACAAACTAGCGCCTGTGTGGCTTTCAAACTGTGTAGTTTTCATTTTCATTGATCAAACAGCTAAATTCGCCTGTGAAGCTCGTGTCACAGATGTTACTATCAAAGCCGAGCTGTGGAGAAGAACACAGAGCAGCGGAAATGAAACAGACAGATCTTCACCTCCAGCTAATCAAATGACCTGAGTCCATGAAAAGAAAAGAAAAAAAGTTACTTTACACTGTTGGATCCAGTAAATAATAAATCAAATATAATTTTCTCATCATGCAAGTAAACACACGCAGCCTCTTTGTCTGATTAGGCCAAGTCATCTCATAGGGGCTAGTAATCAGCTTAAAGGATAATACCACCATTATTGAGTTTTTCCTTATCTCCAGTGGCTAGTGATCTTCTGTATCCGCCCCTGACGATTTCACACTGCTATCTACAAATTTGAATTTAACTTATTTTATTCCTCTCGTTGCCTCCTGAGTCCATCAAAAGGCTCTGACTTAATATTTTGTAGTTATCCACCAGTGAATGTGATGAAAGTAAGCAAAATGAAAATCAGCAGTCACTCAGGCTTTTCTTGACCACGCGGCGCTGATGTTCTCACTTCCCCCTCATGAAAGATGCTTTCACGTTTAAACATGACCTGAGGGCTGAGTCGCTGTTTCGTGATTTATAGTAATAACTGTGGCAATTAATATATTGTCATTGATGGAATCAGGCCTGAATCATCGACATGCAGAGGATGTTTGTTGCTGAATGAATGGAACGAATGCCATTTGTGTTTTTTATTGCGGCATACGCAGAGAGCATCTCTCAAAATCTTACATATGTATATATATATATATATATATATATATATATATATATATATATATAAAATAAAAGCCTGTTATCCACATGTGCTTATCTGTCAGTACAATCAGGTTTTTCCTCCTTTAAATCTTAAAATCCCCACATTTGATCATATCCTTTTGATCACTATGGTAACCACAACAACAATAAATCGAAAACAAGGCCGCCAGCACCAGAGAAACCACAGCGTTGGTCAATTCCTTTCATTTTTGACCTTGAAACTAGTAACGTTACGAAGCAGTCCCAACTCATGCATGAAATCATAACAGCTACTGAGCTCACATGTAAACACATCCATCTCCCTTACAACCCACCAAACACCTATTGCTTATAAATACCAGAAAAAAAGGAAGTAAGAGGACCTTGAGTTTTGAATCTTTTGTGAAACAACCTGCTGTATTTATCCCGACAAGGACTTCTTGTGGCAGTGTGAACTGGGTGGATGGATGGGTTAAAGCAGAGTTTGGAAGGAAGGAAGACTGTGTTTCTTGTCTCCTACCAATAGTCGACATTGTTCTCTTTTAACCACCTGAGTTTGATCTTGACCTAAACCTTAACCAGATCAGAAAGGTATCGACAGATGGTGTTGCCCCTCTAATGCTTCTAAGAGATCAGAGGACACTAGTATGGAGAATTTTAAAAGGCAATAATCTGTTTTGTCATTTAGTTCGGAGGATTCTTTAAAAAACAAGAAACTATAAATGGTTGCATAACGTTGGCGAGACACTATGGATTATTGCCTGAACGAACAACACGCTGGCTGTTGGACAGATGAGTTTCTAGCAAGTTAGAAACTTGCAGTTTGAGCAGTTCCCACATTATGAACTCAGCCCAGTATCCCTTTGAATCCCGTCCATACTGGGCAGTGCCACACCTCACCATTTATACGTCCAATGGAAACACTCAGTGCCAATGCAGGAAGCAGCATGTCCTTGATGTACTGTAATGAAAAGCGAAGGTGGGGAGGTTTTTTAGTAACTGTAGGTATGTTTTAATTGACTAACCCTAATTACACCATGGCTATCGCTTTTTTTTTGATATAACCACAATCTTTCCATAACCTTAACGACACTGCAGGTGCCGTGCGCAGCTTTTGTAGAAAGCAACAACTTTAAAACTGTTTGACAGACCGATGGCAAACAAATGAATGTTCAGGTTTTTGCAGAACACTGACCTTTTTGTTTGGCCACAGGGTTTTTATAAGCTATGGTGAGCTTGTTTGAATATTATTGCAGCAGTATAGCCTTGACTGAGACTGCTGTGGAACAAATAGATCTGAACTTCACTGCAGAACAAACCTTCCTGTCTTTGTCTGTCCTGCTTCTTTTTTTTTTTTTGCCCACAGTCTTCTGTTTTCTTTTTACTTGCTTTCTATGTTAAATGTTGTACATTTTTGTTATTGTCAACAATTCCCATGAAAAGTCCAAAACCAACAATGTGTTACTCTGTCTCTTAATAGGCACTCAGCCCCAAATCCATTGGTTCCTTGTGAGGACATTAATCTTTTTTCTTTTTTTTTAGCAGTTAGACATATATACTACATATGTGAGGGGCTGATATAAAATATACCACTGTGCACATGTTTATTGCAATGGATAAACGTGTCACAGTGCAGAGGTGTGACTCCCTGATGAGGTATTATATCAGGCTGTGGATACACAGACTTACGTATCCACACTTATTGGCAGCATAAATACATTGTGTGTTTTGGTATTTTCATAGAAAGAAAAATACAGAATATCACCGATCTAATGGGCAAGATTAATGAAATCGTACTGTCTGCCATGTTTAAGATGCTGTGTTTCATAAGCACACGTTCTTTTTAAAATTCATTAAAGCGCAATTAAAAACAGACATATCAAGTGGTGCTGCTAATCAGTCTAATCAACACAGGGAGGTCGGATGTTGAAGAGGCGAGAGCGAGAGACATTAATCGAGACTCAACCTCTTCATCTTTGATTTCAGAGAAAGCTCAATGTAGAGAAACTGAAAAAGGAACTGATGCAAATTGATTCATCTAAGCACCAAAATATAAATTGCTTCTCCATTTTCTCATTAATACAGACTGTGCTAAACTAATGAACAGTGTTTACATCCATCACAATCCCTCAAATACCCGCGGTCGCCGCCAGACACAACACACACACACACACACACAAACACAGAACACACACACACACACACACACACACACACGCACTGTTTGTTGCTGTTTTGATCCTCAATTTTCACACACATGAGGCATGATCACAACTACTACAACATGATCAAAGGCTTCCTGTTGCCCATGACTACTTATTGATCAGTGGTATGGGACGTGCATGGCTTCACATCAGAGTGGCTTGAAGTGTTGTCAGTGGAAAGCATAAAATGAAGCTACTGCGCTATAAACTGAAATTAACCCAGTGTTTTATCTGCTGAATCCAGTTTCTCACCTTTCCAGGCTGATTCATAGTATGAGATCACAATATGCATCAGTCTGCTTAATATTTTAGACGGACAGGATCCCTGACAAGAGCCCAACACACAGAGGAGGTACAAGTTTTATGTGAGACTGTCATACAGCAGCGTACATCACTGAGGCTGCATGGGACTGAAATCCCATACAAATAAAGTGTAGACTATATATTTTAAAAGTATTCCCGATGCCTTGTGGAGCTGTATTAAAAGTTAATGTGAGTGGAAAGGTAAGCAGAAAGGCAAACTATTCTTCAAACACCTGCAGAGCAGCCTCAGAGGGTTCCTGTTGAAACCTTCACAGCCCCCCCCCCCAAAAAAAAACCTTTGAAGCGCCCTAAAAAGCACCCTACTTATTTACAGTGAGGGATACGTTGACTCAGAGTATATGAGCTCCAGGAAGGTGCGGCATGCCAAACAGAGATTGCTGACAGAAAATGGAAAAAAAAAAAACATTTCCTGCTTAATATTAAAACTGTCTACCTCCCGAGGATAAGGCCTGCACCTCGAGCTGATATTTTGTTGCTGAGAGAAATCCCCAGAAATTCCCCTTTTCAGCTCAAAGGTAGATTATGTAAGATTTATGTAAAAGAGCACCCCCTGCAGGCACAGCAAAGAGTGACGAATCAAAACAAAGACGGCCTCCCACTCTGTGCTCTACATTTATCTAAAGGACAGGATGCAGGAGGCAAAATAAATACACCCCACACCCAAGACTTCGGCTACGGATGTCTCAACCACAAATTACTCTGCAAAAGAAAATCACAGTATTATCCTGCGACTATAGCAGTAGCTGCACAATAGCAACAGAAAGCTGTCTGTAAGATGTCAACATCTGCGTCATTGCACCAATAAACTCTCACAGTGTACCTTAGTCTTATATATCACTAATATGTCGCTTATTGGAAATATGCCATTACCAGTGTACACGTCAGCTGATATTTAATAAGAGTCTCACCCTGTTATAGTTTGTAGAGAGTTCTGACAAGTTTATTTTTTTTCCTTGTTAGCAGCGTGGCCTTAGGGATAGAAACAACTGTTGTCATCTGTCAGTCCACCACTTTCATCCAGACTGAAATATTTCAATCATTTAACATATATATATATATATATATATATATATATTAATTTTTGTCTGCTGATGGATTGCCATGAAATTTTGTACAGCAGTCACGGTCCCAAGAGGATGAAGTCTACTGACTTAAGCGATCCCTCAACTTTTCCACTAGTGCAACCATGACGTCAACATTTTCACCTTTCTGTTGAATACATTTATTACAAAAAGGACAGACGTTCATGGTTCCCAGAGCATGAATCGTAATGACATTTGATTTAGTGCCACCTGCGGGTTGAAATTTGAGGCTTTGAGGGATATTTCTTGAGAGCTATTTTGCATGGATTGCCATGAATCTGGTAGAAACACTCGTGAAGATAAATTGTAATGATTTCTCACGTTGCCAATATTTGTCTAATGTCATTAACATCAACCTCAGCTGGACTTTGTCTTTACTGCTAATTAGCAAATGTTAGCATGATCAGTTAATATAGTGAACAAAGTAACCCTTACACTGGCTAAACCTCAACATGCTACCCTTGTTATTCTGCGTACAGTGTGTTAGCATGCTGACTTTAGCATTAGCTCTAAGCTAAATTCTACTTAAGAACGGCCTTAGAAAGATGCTAGCAACTGTAAAATAGCTGCATGCAGTCACAATTCTTTCAAGAAATTTAATGAATCGTTATCAAAAATCTTAGTGCGTCCTGTATCTTCAGACCATGTCTTGTACAGGAGCTCGGTGTCAAAATCTACTTTTCAAACTTTGCGTATTTCAGTTGACATTGTTCCTACATGGTGTAATTCTCACATGAGTTTGAGGTTAATCAAAGTGACCAACTGACACACAGAAAACCTGCGGCCAGGTAGTATTCACAGGAGTCTTGGTTCATTTCTGGGGCCGAAGGCAATATATAATGAAGCTGCCGTGTGCAGTCGACTGTGCGGACTGGGCACTTGAAGGTGTTTATATACAGAGTAGGAAGAATGTGAAAATAATAATCACTTGATGAATGTGAAAAATAGTGTTTATATTAAGTTAAAATGGTGGCATTTGTCATGTTGCTGTAAGTAATTGTTAGTGCAGAGTTTGAACATGCTGGAGCAGTTTTTATGCGACAGCTAAATTACAGCTGATCCAAGGTGTGTGATGAGGACACGTCGTAGGATTTGGTGCACAAGGAAGGCAATTATCCAGAGGGATTAGAGCACAGCTAATACTTGGAAATGTGCTTATTTGTCCATTTGATAAGACATGGGAAGACTTTAGTTGAAAAAGCAGAACTGAGCAACAGACACAGGTGATTCTGTTTATTTCCTTGTCTATTTGTTTAGGGCTTTTATATTGGTGACTTTAAAATGTGACCGCCGGCTGTTTATAGATTTTATTTGGTTCGTATAAATTGACTCACACTGACTGACATTTGCAAGAGTCACAGTGTCAAACTTACGCAGCTATTCAAAGAGTTCATCATTTAATGTCACTTACAAGACAATTCCCAGTTATTATTAACCCAGTTTTGAATATTCATGTGATTCATTATATTTCATAATTATTAACATTGGTGTTATCAGATTTAATTACACACAGAACAGGCTGACAGCTTTAATGCAAAAAAAAGAGTAGCAAAACAATATGCAGATTTTTCTTTTGAGCAAAAAGTGCACAGAATCATCACGAAGCCTCTCGCGTTGACACTTTAAAGAGAATCCAGCACATTTGTGAGGAGAAGACATTCAAATATTGCTTAGCCAAAACCAAATAACACGAACACACTCACACTGTTTATCATGAATAATTTTGTTAGAGGATGAAAGTGTAAAGAGCACACTAGTCTTCACCACATACAACGTTTAGATTTCTGCCCTTTAAAGGTATCAGCCCTGTCCTGATCGCCCCCCCCCCACCCTCCCAACTTTATGACAAATATGCTCTGCCAAAAAAAGAAAAAAGCTCTGGAGAAATCAAATGGGTGAAAATGTATCCTGTAACCTCTGCTTACAATCCCCAAGCTCAGCCGGGAAAAAAAAAAAAAAATGTTCTGTTTGCACATTTTCTTGTGCTACAGAATGAAATTCATTTATTTGACTTTTGGTTTGACATTTATGCAAAGTACTCCATCTGAGCTGAGTGAGGCATTCAGGGAAATTTAGGTGAGAGGAGAAAAGTGTGGGCAGAAACATTCGTCCACTCCACATGGGCTGAAGTGACTTGCTGGCAAATCGCTTTGTAGCGCTCGCCGATCATTCTCCATCTGTAGTTTATAATAAGATGGACTTAGTATCTTTCCAGGGCTGCTCTTACCTTTGTTGTGCCTATAAAATGTTACTCAGTTTAAGGAATTATAAATGTAGTGAGTTTCTGTTTTCATTCAATTCAGGCAACGTGAAATATCGCCACTTGTAGATGATAAAATTCAGCCTTTTAATTGTTGGGGTTCAGTTTGATAATCTGAATCTAGTACTGAGCCCACTTATCCTGTCTGAATCTTCGTTTTTCTCTTGTCACATCCACTTAGTAAAAGCTTTCAACATTTGTCAGAATGTGAAACATCAGTTGTGTTCTGTATTTCATCAGATGAGAGCGCAGTGGTTAATGTTCACAACCAGACGCTGAAAATTAATTTTTCAGCCGAAGACATGACATGTTGATTAAATATGAATCTGACATGCTGAAATAACAGGTGTAGCTTATTTACTTTTGCACACACTATTCCCCAATTCGGAACTTATTAAGGCATCAACCTTGATTTATCTGTAGCTGTGGGTTGGTAATCAGCCCATGCCTTTGGTCCATACTGAATTTATCAAAAACTATTGGATGGATGCACATATACTGTACATGGTTCCCACATGATGTACTGTAGCTTCCTGACTTTAGACCTTTCCTCTCGTTCTTCCAGTTGGTTGCGAGTATAATGTCTAAACAGCTGTTGGATTGATTGTCATGAAATATGTTACACATATTCAAGTCCCCTTCAACTGTTATCAGATTGGATCCCTTAAAGGGATGTAGCTTGGGGCTTGGCTGAGGGTGGTGACTGTTTTGTTGTGACATCACAAAGTTACAGGAAGTCCTGACGGCTCGTTTTAAGGCTCAGTTTCTGAATACAGGTTGTGTAGATTTCTCTGTGGACTGAGGCTTTGATACTTTCACAGTATTAATATAGAACCTAGACCTGATTTATAATCAAAGAAGGACATGGACATCTACCTTTATACAATATGGGACCTTTAACATTTCATCTCGTGCCATCATCAGATCAAAATTTCAGTTTGTCCTTTTATACTTTGGTTTAGGATCAAACATTTGCTAAAACATTAACATTCCCATCAGCCTCAGCTGTAGTTTGTGTTTTGTGCTAATTAGCAAGTTTGCATTTAATTCATTATCAACGTAGTAACTGATACTTTGTAACCGTACTTAACCGATTTTAATTACTGTAGCACAACACTTTACCTTCATTTTGTTTCTGTATTTACTGATAAGAATATAATATTGGAAATCTTCTCCTTATTCATGCAAAATAGAAAATCTAGTTTGTAAGAAGTCAGTAACGGGTGAAATGCATCATTAAATATTAGCTTTATGCCAGTTGTCAATAAATATCTGCATTTTTATTTCAGGGACACCAGTTGTTCCAGCAAAAATACACCCTGTGCTTGAAGACGCCACTGATGGAGAAATGTCTAGTAGATACTAAATCCAAAACAGATGGTACATGCATCAGTAGATTATTGAAAATGCTTTGCATGGTTTCATTGGAAGGAAACAGAAGCAATATTGACACTGTTACCAACGATAACTATTCTGTAAACTTAACGGTTGTGAACTTTGTACTGTAAACACACTGCTCTGTAAACAGAGATATCGAACATCTCCAGTGAGCCAGCCAGCTGTGCTGAGCCCTCCAGTACAAACACAACATTGGATTAGTGGGAATCAGTGTGATCAATGTGATTTCTAATCCATTTTCTAATGGCTTCATGTAATTGATCCAAAAGGTCTGAGAGGACAAAAACTCCTTTACTTACTCACTCACTCACTCACTCAGACGTATGTAAAGACAGAGAGACATTTAGTTGTGATTATACTCTTACTGTAATGAGGCTAATCAGATAAAGAAATCTAAATGATAATATCGCAGTCCTTTATTAGGTTAATATTGATTATTTGAGTGTATGTACCTCCACCCAGTGACTAAGCACTGGTTCATTTCTCCTGTATCATCCCAGACCCGTCCTGAGTCTCCCTCTGGACCCCCTTCCAGGCTCATCCCCTGGTGGATGAGGCCATCACCCAGCTGCTCCACAGTCCGCCCTCCCATTTAGATGACTCTGATAGCACTGCGCCTCTAACAGCGTACTGCTGCCATGCAGAGGCTCCTGTTGTGTCCTGGATTACAAACTATCTTGCCAACAGCCCGCGGTTGGTATGATTCCAGGGGCCACCTCAAGGCGCCGTCCTGTTATCTCTCATTTGTCTTCTTATCTCCAATTTGAGCTTCACGTCGTCCCAAGTTAAAGAAAGACTCCTATGAAACGTCAGTTACAGGATTGAACACTGATGAGAACAGGGATGGCTTCAGGTGGTGTCTGTATGGATTCATATTAATCATCCAGGTAGTGAGATGTCAAACATAGTTTAAAACAATCCAGTGGGGTCGTTACTAAATGGCTGAATGGCTTCTTAAAGTCTGCTGTCAGCTGAAATTCCTCTGCGTTTGTCTCCGTGGAGGCACCAGGCCTCCTGATGAACGAGGACGTGTTTGAGGAAGGAGTCACTTTATAGCGATCTAGTGCATTTGTCCTTGTTTACTGAAGGAATGCGCTGAGGTTATGTAGACGGATCAGACGTGAAGAGAGAGAAGGAGGTATGTGAGGGGGAGTCAACATCATTCAGACAGTGAGAATACAGTGGTAAAGGACTTTGTAGCAAATTAAAAAGATGCACTACAAAGCTCCTTTACCACAGATATCCACTTAGCACCACAACACAGGAGTAAGGAGCCGCAGTGTGTGACTTTCCATATGATCTTATCCTTCAGTGGCATCCTGCTTGGTTTGGTATTTTCTCTGACTTCTAATGGCTTATAGCAGGTTCAGTCCAGTGAGTTATAACTGAGGCGGATTGTCATATTTAACAACAGCAATAATCCTGTCAAATGAGTTTAAAGTTTTCCAAAAGTCTCTTTTTTTTTGCTGACATTATTAGACTATTGGCTGTATATCACATGAAGCCTTCATCTCGCATCAATACCACACTTGTACTTCCAATAATGTTTTCTCTTCGATCTGTTATTCGTTTTGTGCTTCTCTGTGTTTTGCATCTCTTTGTAGTTGTTCTGCGTCTCTTTGTAGTTCTGTGACTCTTTGTGGTTCTTTTTTTGTCTTTGAACTGAGCTCTGTGACTTTCTAAAAAAAAAAGAAGTTTTAACAGTAACTTCGATGGAGTTTCTGGCCTATTGGCCCCCCGAGACCCTCGGGCCCCTTGAGTCTGTGCCCGGTAAGCAAGGTCAATAATCCATCCATGACTGCAGCCGATACTCGCAAGTTAGTTTCTTTTGTGCACCGTTTCCTGAACAACACGTCGGCATCAGGTCTTTGCTAGCAGCTGAACTTAAACAAGAAATGTGAATGTGAAAGTGTGAATTTTACATTTTATATGAGACAACATGTTTCATTTAAAGGAGAGCTCAAAATAATGAATATGTCTGTCAATGATATTTCATTCGTCGCCTAGATGGAAGAATAAAAGCCCTCAGTAATCATGCTCATTAGCGGCCATGATCTTTTCCTTGTGCACTTTTCCAAATTGCACACGCACCTGCATAATGATTCATGCAGTAATTACGCATGTTTCAGTCGGTGTGAGTTAATCTTCCTTAAAGTACTGACACTGTAACTTTGTAGATTTTCAGAGAGGCAGCATCGTTCCTTCTTGTGTCCATTTGAGGCCAGTTTATTGATGTGTCAGGACTTTTGAGTAACAACTAACTGGAGTGGCTTTATACATTTCACATGTGTAAGCACAAAACGGTTTTAGGTTGAAGTGGTGGGCTGTGGCTTGTGAAGTTTGGAGAAGCATCTTGTATGTTTTTATTTTGCACGTGTCCCTGTGTATGTGGTTATTTGTTTGTTCGACTGTCATGTTTTCATCAATGCTTGTGCAGCATGTCTGGAAGTCACTGATTACTAATAACTGAAATTACAAAATGAAAATAATGTTGGAATTTACATTCACATGCACATGGTAACAACCACTATCAATAAATCCTCCCTGACGATGAGACTTTCTGGAGTCAGACAGTATTTTCCAAGGCAGATGATAACACTCTGAAAGGCCCACTTCCACATAATGACAATTAGAAAAAGAATTGCTGATAATAGTTTTATACTTTTATGAGGTAAAATTTTAAAGGGGCTATTTGAAGTTTTCTCTGCCGCCGAACGTGGTTCCTTGCTGGGAGCGGGCGGGGGTGATTTCCACTTAACAAGAGCTTCAGCCATCGTTGCCTTTACAAGGCAAGATGTTATAATCCCCTCTATAATAATATATAATATAACATTTCCCTCTGAGCTGCGCTACATCTTCAGGGAAGATTGGAAGTTACAGTGAGTCGCTATCAGAAAAACGAGATGGTCCGGAGCAGCTTTTATTTAAAATCTAATTTTGTGACTTTATTTTCTACTATATTACATATTGTTGCCGTGATTTGAGGTGGTCCATAAAGGTCAACAGATGTCACACTGAAAGTTAATACACTGTTCTTTAGACCTCGACTGATTTTATTAGTGGTCGACACGGACAAATTCCACCACGTACTGATCCCAGCACTGCTGATACATACAGAAACAAACTAGCTGTCTGTGGGTCTCTGACACAGCCAGAAGGCTCCGAGTCCAGCCAACAGTCCACACGGTGGCCCAGTACCGACTACGTGGGGTGGGGTGGGCAGTGGGAGGGGGGGGGCTCACATTATTAACAACCTGCAGTGGTCCGATAACACTGTTGCAGTAGATTAGACAGGCCAGAGCTGGCTGTTCTTCCTGAGGAGGTTCAGGTTATTTAATGCAGCCTGTCTTAATCCCACACACTGTAACTGAAAGGTCTGCCAAAAAAGTCCATCTGTTCCCTGCATATAGGCTCCTCGAATATATATAAACTTCTGAAAGTTTTAAAAAGTTTTTGGGGTCCTTTCATGTCGTGGTTGATTTTGAATGGGACTATAAAAAAAAGACCATCTGTGATTGTTACTTCACTGTAGAGCCGTATATCTTTACCGGCTCTACAGTGAAGTGACAAACATTTGGGCATTAACTCCCAAAGCATATAGTCAGTATACTGTATGTCGAAATCTACAAAGTGGAACTATTGTATGGTTTTCATCAAGTTCTCATGGGGACCAGAACAATTTGTAAAAACACTAATAGAAAATATCTCCTCCTACACGAGCATCTACACTGTCTCCTCCATCGCTCCCTCCTCTGTTACTGGCACACATTGTCATAACGAGGAAGCTAGTTAACGGCGTGCAAAATACTGCAACTGTTTTGGCTCAAGAGCTTTTTCACAGACACACATATCTACAGCACTGCTACAGATCCATAAGTAACAGGAAGTCAGTCATTTTAATTGGCAGCTCGCTTCATGTGGAGACCACCCAGACAGTGAGACCACCAAGGAAAGCTGGTTGGTGAGTTACTTTGAAAATGTAAACTATAAATACTTAAATAGAGTTTATTTTATCAGACTATTTATTAGAGCTCTGTAGCTTTTATTTTGAATTCCTCCTGTTAAATATTTTATTTAAAAAAAAAAAAAGCAGTTTTCTGAACTGCTCCAGTTTTCTCTGTCAATTTGCTGTTGCCGCTGTTGCTGTTGCCAATAATGAAAACTGAATGCTTCTCTAATCTGTTTCATATTAAAAGCTGTTCAGCTGGCAGAATACGGACACTTCTCTGGAAGTCTTTTGTTGTGAAACATCTGCAGGAAATGAAGCAGCTGAATATTAATATAGCATGGAACAACCAGATTGATTAAAGAGTATAAATAAGTCAGGTATGAGTTAAAAAGCAAATTCAGATTATTTGAATTTACAATTTTTGCTTAATTTTTGCATGGGGCTGATTTGCATTTGCTCAAACAGATCGAGGTTTTATTCTGCCACTGACTTTTAATTGGCAGTCCTTTTAGACAGCTCCTGTTGGACTTACTTCTACAGAACAATGCAAATGCAGCACAAGTTCCTTACCGATCAGAGTAGCTGGAATCTGCATAGAGCTGCATGGTGTTGATTCTCGGTTGGTTCAATAGTATTAGTAGAGGAGTGACTTGATTCAGTATTGATATTGACTTCACCAGGACTATGAGTCTTTAGTCATGCAAGCAGCTCCGTGGGGCTGAACTTAGGCACAGTGGTGGTCTGAGCTAAATGCTAACATCAGCATGCTGACAAGCACACAATGACAATCCTAAAATGCAGATGTTTTGCAGGTTCATTATGTTCGAGGGGGGGGGTTGATTCTAAGTGGATTCAGTAGTATTACCAACCCTGTCATATTTCCTGATTTCAATATTAAATCAAACGAGCTTTAACGCGTTACTTACTTATGGCACTGTGTTCCACTGTGGAGCTGCTAGTACTGTGGGTTAGGAGAGAAAATTGGGATCATCAGGGGCAGGGAGTCTTTGTTCCAGAACAAGACTGCAGGCTAGAAAGTGAGCAGTGAATGCTTAAAATGTCAGCACTCAGAAACACAATCATCAAATCACTGCTATTGATCAACAAAGATATATCAAATTTCCTGCAGGTAAACTAATATGGCCCCTGGGCTGGAGGGTTGCAGTCAGCTTTCTGACAGGTGCTTAAACCTGAACAACAGAATATACTGTTCAGTCCATGTTAGACTTTTGGTACATTTAGGCAACGAGATCTCCTTCGTTAGTGTTCCAGGGGAAAATCTTAGTTAAAGGAAACCATTACTGACTGTTGGAAAAAGACTTGATGCCAATCATCGTTTTCTGAGTCAGACACTTTGAACCATCCACCCTTCAATCCAATCCTCTAGAAGGACTTCACAGCACTTCCTGCTGCGTTATGCTTCTGAACATAAACATAGGTTCTTTCAAGTATGAACAAACAACCAATGCTGTCGATCTCTGGAGAGGACAGTCTGCTTTTCATGTTCTTCCTGACAGAAGTGAATTTTTTCCAAATGCAGAAGTGGATCTGGAACGAGATCATACACAGACTGAACTCCTCAGTGGATCTGACTGACACACTGATAGAGAAATCACTCGATTTGGAAAAGAGAAGAAAAAAAAATTTATATCGGCCTTGTTGTTGTACTGTAGTGACAGATCTGTCATCCCCGCCTGATGTCTGAATGATGATTGTCAGAAATTAAACAAAGACAGCATCCTTGTGCCATGCAGTTGAATAGGACCGCTTGCACTTGAAAGCACGCCATTTCAAACATGTCTCCTTGTTGTGAGCCAAATCTGTTGAAATCCTTGGAGGATTCTTCCTCACTGTAGGCTACTTGTTTCAATGTGTCGTCAGTCCCCAGTAGACATACTGCCTTGGCCTCTGATCTCATTTTGTGGCTCACATTTTTCACATCTACATGAAGAAGAAAATGTAACCCTCTGGTGTGAAGCTGCTCTAAAAAAAAAAAAAAAACGAGAAAAGAAAACCGATCACAAACCCTGAACATAAAGAGCCATCAGCATCATGGTAGACATATTTATGTTAACAAAAATGCAAATGGACCGGTTTATTTAATTCAGGGCTTCCCTCACCCTCCCCTGTGCTCATGATTAATGGGACAGACATTGCCTGTTGGATGGAGAACTTCCTTGACAAAACACATTAATACTGAGGCCTGTTTTACATTCTTTTTCCTGGCTGGATCTAGCTATCAGTGAAAGTGCAGGAAAAAAATTGGCCTGCATGCAAAATGGCCTCATCACCACACAGAGATAAAAAAATATAGGCGATATATGGGAGCTGGGTCACCAGTATCCTGGGAACACGGATTTTTTTGTTGACAAACGTGCAAATCGACTTCGATGAGGCATCCCACATCTTCCGCTTTGTTAATGATTAATGAAGCAGACGTCTCATTTTGGACAGAGGACGTGCCTGACAACACACATCAATAATCTCAGCTGCTTTACATTCTGTCCACCTTGCTATCAGTCGAAGTGCAGGAAAAAAAACAAAACATTCGACTGCATGCAAAATGGTTGGGAGATTTTTCCGTTTGAGAGTAAACATCAAAACCAATTTTCAGGGGGAAGCTGGAGCTGCAGCTACCTTTACCTGTGTTTGGTTTTACTGCAACAGGGGCTTTTCCAATCTGAGAATCATCAGCCGGCGGATACTGAGCTGGGAAAAGCAATTGGCTTGTACAAACTGTGGCCCTATACCTCATATCGTGTGTTATATACATTTATTCATTTCATTACCATATTCATGCATTTGTCCAAATGTAGAGTTTTTAAGGTGATGAGCTCAAAATGGTATGATGAGAAGTATCATAAAGTTTAATCAGGAGTTTCCTGAGCTACCTGGTAGTTCATCTAAAGTTGAAAAACAAAGCCCACTCTTTTTTTTTCCCAAATGTAAAAAAATCATTCAGATTCTTTCATCCACTAAACTAATTATTTAGCCGAGTGTAAATGTTCACCTGCATGCAGTATGTTAATTAAGATTTTTTTTGTTGTTGTTTTGTTAACTCACATAGTTGATGTTAAATAACTACAGTTAAAGATCCCCTCGGACGAAAATCAAATGTAAATATATGATGTTTAAATAATACAACAATTGAGGGAGCCTTCCGTATGGGACAGCCGAGCCGTGATGCAATCGGTCTTCAAATGCAGCCCTTGGAGGATGCAGCCCCTGAATTGGGACAGTTTTTGTCAGTAAAGAGAGCGAGAGTTTGCATTAGCAAACCCACAAACACTGTGTCAGCCACTGCCAGTTATAAACTAACAAACAAACATACAAGATGCTACCTACACGAACTGTTCCGGTCTCCTAGTTGCGGTGCAAAACAGAATCAGCAACAAACTCCTCTGAGTCTGGGTCTGACTGAGGCTGAAACATGTGTCTGAGTCTCTCTGATGTTTCCTCCTCTAACCATCTTGATACTCTCACCAGTCAATCTATAGCGCAAGCGGCGGGGCACAAGGAATTTCTCAATAAGGAAGTGAGCATAGATGTGCTACCAGCCCCGTGTAGTTTTTCTTTTATAGCATCAAAAAGCAACAGATGGTGTCTTAAATGGTCACTTGCTACAGCTTCTAAGATACTGTCAGCTTGTTTTATATCAGGCTGGGTAAGTTACCATTTCAAAAGCAGCTCTTGTGATTTGAAAATTGTACTCTTTCAGATTGCAGCTTCCTCAGAGCTTCATTTCCTTGAGACTTTGTAAGTGCAATTTGAATTATTTATCATCTACATGCCATCTTTGTATAATTTCCCAGACATATAGTACGTGAATTCAGCTTTAACTGCATTAATTAAACGTATAATTATAGATCAGCATATATTATAGCTTGGATGTTAGTAATACATTTTAAGCCCGAGTGATCCTCCAGTGGGTCAGCCATTTACAAACTTGTGCTGTGCATGTAAACACTGTTCAAAAGTGACAGAAATTCATTTTAAATTCTAACGCAGATGCAAAAAGTATCCAAAGATACCAAACATGTCAGACTGAATTTTGGGGAAATGTAAAGTAAACCCATAAGACATGCAGCATATTTTCACTTGACAGAACAAAAACACTGAGCGCAGGTTTTGAATATTTCACTCAACATAATATAGCTGGAGTGGAAACAAGGTGATATACAATATACCATACTATCAGACAGAGGCGAATGGGGTTATTTTTTTACATGGGGGGGGGGGGTCTTAAGGGGCTTAAATGGTAAGCCTGAGCTAAGGGAAATGCTCAGAGTCATAGTGTGAAGGTTCATCTCATCTGCACTTCTCTGTGCTTATATTCAGTGACATGAGCCCGAGGTGAACGAGGCAGACTCACAGGGAGTTAACACACCGGGGAAACTTTATTGCTCCTGGCAACTGCAGGTACATGGATGGGTGTGAAGGACGTGACTAATAAGAGTCTGCAGTAATCAGTGGCAATGCAATGAGAGAATGTCTAAGTGAGTAATACAATTTTGGGATAATAAAATTAAGAGTTATAATCAGCCGCTGAGCCAGGGCAAAATGAGTAAAGGTCCGTTAGAGTTATGTTAATAACAGTAAACCTAACAGCAACAAGGGCATAGAAGAAGCAGGGGGTACATGGTGTAAATGGAAAGATCACTATCTTTCAGCAAGAACAGACTGCCAGAGACAAACCACAATCTTATGATCGCTAATAACAGCAACACAAATGAGTGCTAAAATCAATAAAGGTGATGTCATGTACTTACAAGCACAAATAAGTTGTTTTTTTTTTCCCCATATTTGAATTAAAACTAGATGACAGCTTTTTGCTTATGCTGCCAAGTAACTGTCAGATTAACGTCATACGGCCCGCAGGCCCGTCAACGGGCCCATTGTGAGGTTCTGAACATGTTCTGATGGAGTAAACCTGTTAGCATTTGTCAATATAGACAGGCTGCGCCTCCTTAGATCGGTTAGAGGCTGTAGAATTCAAATATTTGGTTTATTTTGTGCTAACTATGAGTAGGCCTACATAAATTTAATTTATTAATGTCTCCCAGCATGGTGTACCAGCAGAGTGTGGTGACTGCTTACCGTTTAGACGTGTAGAACTCCGATTCTCTCTCCATTCATCCGTTGTTTGTATTCCTTTCGTCCGTAACGGTCCACAGGTCACAAAAATCAAAAGGGTTCCTTATAAAAGTATTCCAGGCTGTGAATATCGTAATGAGAAGTCCAAAGAAGACAACAGAGCGATTTGTATCCGGAAGAGAGTGAGACGTAATGACGTGTTCTCACAGTCAGGAAAAGCCTGTTTTTTTCTACAGCTTTTCTAACTGATGCTAGTTTGTGGATAGACATCTCCTCTGACCAGTCAGAGCAAAGTAAGGGGGTGGGCACTTCAGAGGCAGGGCCAATAGGCTGAGAGCCTGCTGCCTGAGTTTCTATGACGGACAAGGATCAGCTCTGTTTTGAACGGTTCCAAAAGGTTTCTTCGGCATCAAAACGCTTCAGTATTGAAGAGTATATTAAAGAGTTAAAGTACATTTCTCCCAGTTTTCCTTTTCGAAAGGTGTATTGACACCAGTGAAAAAATTAACTATAAAGCCTACTTAATTAAACTTTTAGGTCCAGAGGCCTTGAAGCTTCGCAGAGCAGTTTCGTGGTATTTTTATATATTCTTCTAATTGTCAACAAATCTCAAAACCAACAATTCACTGGGCGGTTTGTCCCGGTTCCTACCAGTGATGCGCAGATCGGCTGTGACGTCAGCCCTGTTATTTAGAGACCCACACCCAATCACACATTACCATCATTTTTCAGTGGGATATTACATGTGATGATATTGTGACATGTTACACTGAAGTAGAAAAAGGCAACAGGTATTTCTACAAAAGCCTGAACACAGTCTGACATTAAAATTCTCAATGCCACTGCTACTTCCTGATCACAAACAAATTAATAATGATGTTTGGTTGCTGCCCAAAATAAATGATAAATCATAACTAGTTCAGCAATCTAAATAGAGTCTAATTGATGCAAAATGAAGCTTAAAAAAATGTTCACGTCTTAGAGAATGTAATTAATATTTTCCTCATACATCATATATTATTTCACCCACCTGCAACCCATCCGCTGTTAATCAGAATGTTAATTTTTATGACCAGGCCCGCCTGGTCCGGGGAATTACCGCAGTGTCCACGGATAGAACTGCGATCTGCACTTCCCTAGTTTCTATGGAAGACAAAATTTCATTTTCAAAAACAGCTCAATAGTTTCCTAAAACAGCTGGACACTGCAGTTTTCAACAGACAGGAGTAAATAATGTATTTGTTGGGAACTATTTTCATATGTGGATTGATACATATTTAGTGCAGCAGTAGCAGGATGGTGTATGTGTGACTGACTTAAGTTAAACTGCAGTGTCCGTGTTCATGAAGGAATAAGATAAATCAGGCTTTAGTTAGGGTTAGGACACAGACTGTTTATAGATGGTATTAGTCTGTGAAGCAGCAAACGGTCACTTTTGAATGTCACTGTTTTTGATGATGATGTGTAGTTTGTTCCCTCGTAGGAACCTGTATATGTTCACACACACAAATCAGGATGTGTAAACATCAATAGCTAGAAGAGCACACACTCACTGCAGTTTGAAAATGCTTAAAATAACACATTGCTGTTGGACAAAAAAAAAAAAAATATATATATAATAAACCTCTCACCTTCAAAAAGTCAGGGGCTAGATAAACAGCTGCATTTTAAATTCGACCACTTTGCACTCCGCTGGATTTTGAAAGAGTTTCATGAAACCAGGGGTCGGAGACTATTTCCAGCCCAGCGAGAGCCACACAAACCCTCTTTAGAAGCATGAAAATAAAAAAGATTGAAGTCAGATGCTTTTTCTTACAGCAAACATGGTTTTAGATTTAAGGCTTTGAGAAACACTAAAAGAAAAGATTTTTATACTGTACGTCTTTTCACACTGTTCTCCTTGAGTTTAATTAAGTACATCCGACAGCTGACCTGGTATTACTTCCATATCTGTGGACGGATTTCAGAACAATTTCTTCCTTTATTCAAATCTTGTGAGAAGACCTTTCAGTCTCTCCGTGCCCCTCAAATCCTCTTTATGTGCTTGAGCAGCAAACATAACCATGCCTCCGTTTTTATTAAAATAAAGCACTGACTGAAAGTCAATAGCTGTGAAAATGAAATACTCTCCACCAAAGCCAGAGACTAGAGCATGAAGACTCATAGATGTGATGCCATCAAATGTAAAATCTGGAGCTTTTTCATTTTTTATTCTCTGAGTGATATTATTAGTTATGGGGCAGGAATTTCACAGAGGATCCCTCTGGATTTCTTCTCGCTTGCCTTTAACATCTCCTTCTTATTCGTCCCATCTGGTGCAGTTTCAGATACTGAAAGTTGATGAAAGCAGACATTCGGGTTTTTCTTATTTCCAGCTGTCGCATAATAATATTCATATTAAGAAACTGGGCAGTTAGGCTACTTTATTTATACATGAAGGCTTTCTGAAGCCCCTTTTCTCAGACGCGGAAAACATAACATCGTTCATCTGTCTGGTTAAGCAATGGCCTTTTTGTCAGTCAGACATACAGTCGATGTCTGTTATGGGAAACTTCCCTCGCTCCTTCAAGCCACGTCAAGACCAACTTTTGCCACTTTGTTAACGCAGCAGGGACGCAGTAGGAACCTCCGCATCACGGCACTGGCCTTACGAGTAATGGTATCATTAAAACAGTGTGTTCTCTCTCTCCGACCAGCTGCATCAGTGACAGATTTTAAAACCTATTCTACTGTTAAAGCCTCGATCAATGACTATTCTGAGCGCGGTGGGCGTTCACCCTCGTTTCTCTCTTGGTTACGGATCAAGGTTACATCTCCTCATCCGTTTCATTGTTTATTAGATAGAGAGTATTGCTGCAGATTTCTTTAAGCACGACAGCGCAGGACTCACATTTGCTTGATATTCATAAATTTACCTACGAACGATGATTTAAAATATAAGGAAGGGGACAGCTGGTATGATCTCTTGCCCTGCAGTGCAAGGCTGTAAAAAGAGAACATTCTTACTTTTTCGTGGTTTAATAGTGATTTTATTCTCTTGAATACTTGGGATATACACTCACTGAGCACTTTATTAGGAACCCCACACTAACACTAGGTAGAGCCTCGGGCCTCAGTTCTTCCTGTCACTGATTCCACAGGATGTTTGGAGACTTTAAGATTCTGCTCCGTGTTGACATGATGGCAGCACATCATTTCTGCAGATTTTTCAGCTGCACATTCATCAACCAATCTCCTGTTTCTGCCACATCCCTCCCACAGTTGTTTCTAACCATGATTGATTGGTATTAAGGGATCAAAGTGTGGCAAGAAATCATTCCCCACACCATTACACCACCACCAGCCTGGACTGTTGACACAAGTCAGGTTGGGTCCATGGATTCACGCTGTTGAAGCCACGTTCTGACCCGAACATCTGCTGCCTCAGCAGAAATCCACATTCATCAGACCAGCCTACGTTTTTTTTTTCCCAGTCTTCAACTGTCCAGTTTTGATGAGCCTAGTTTTTTTTTTTTTTTTGGCTCCGTTCTGAGTAAAGACTCTAGAGACTGTTGTGTGTAAAAATCCCAGGAGATCAGCAGTTTCAGAAAAGCTCAAACCAACCCCATCATCACGCCACAGTCACTGAGATCACATTTTCTTTCTCTCTATTTTGACATTTGGTGTGAACATTAACTTGAAGCTCCTGACCTGTATCTGCAGGAGGACAGTATCTGCTGCCACATGATTTGGGGCGACGTGCTAATTGGCCGAAGTGTTATCATTTAAGCTGTGTGTTTAATTTCTATGTGTGCGTGCTCTTCGTGCTGCTGCAGCTTTCATCGTTGATGTGACAGCATTCAAATCGGATTTGCAGTGTTTGGAAAATGTTTCTAGGGCCGACCTAGTCAGATTGCCATTGTGACTTTTGTGTAAGAGACATGACGCTGACATGTTCATTTATCTAACGAGGTGCGTGTATTACAGACAAAGCTGCTGCTGCTGAGATAACTCCCACTGAGAGGCTTGGTTCAACAGCAGCAGAGATACCTCTCTGAACTGTACGAGACATATGAGCCCTTTAAAACTGCAGATTTTTGTCTTCTTAAATTGCCCGCTAGTAGCAGAGGTAAGCTGGGGGAGAGAGACAATCTCCACAGAGCACAAACTGAAAACACTTTACTGTAACTACACCCTGCAAAAGTTGATGACTTCTCAAAACTGAAGATTAGGGTGAAAATCTAAGCTCACACACTGCTGCTTGCCACCCCCTCTCTTTCTGCCCCCCCCCCCTTCTCTCTCCCTTCTGAAGTGTGAACAGACGCTTTGCTGTCTCAGCTTGGCGAACTTTGATCAGCGCAGGGTTGCCAGCCTTCAGTCGGACAAGGTCAGGGGAACGAGATGACGGTTGGTGTGTTGTCGAAAAAGGCGGGGGGGGGGAGTCGCCGCCACCTGTTTGAGAATATATTCAGCTTGAGCTCACATCTACCTGGTCCCTTATTGCCAGCGGGCTTCAAACTGAGTGGAGTCAACAGCCTGCTTTATAGAAGTAGGCGTAGTCATTGAAGTGTCCATTATAAGTGTCCCCAGGTATCCTTGTCAAACTCGCTGCCTTAGACAATAACCAACCTTGGGCTGTATGCAAATCCTCAGTCCGCTGTGAGTTACGGAGCTGCGAACAGCAGACGGGATCACTTATAAGCCTTCCTGTGCATTGGCCTGTGTCAGTGCTGCTGATAAATGGCTGTACAGTTTGTTTTTCTGCTCCGATGGCCAGAATGAAATCAACAGGCAAGCTGTGTCGCCCCCGTCTTAAACACAATCCTCTTTGCTTCCCTCCAGGGTGGAATTTGAATGACCTGATCAATTTCTAATCAGGAAAAGACCCGCAGCCTTTCTCTCATCATAATGGAGTTTCCCCACAAATCTTCTGTTTGGAGACCTGGCTCAGAAATTGTTAAGAGCAAAGGGCAGGTAGAGTGTTTCTAGGGCTAATTTTTCAGATGTATTTCTCACCCTGTGTGCGGTGATGATAGCACTTCATCTGCAACGTGGATCTGCTGTTAGCTAAATATAGCACTATATGTGGAAGCCTAAACGCAGCTGCACATCAGAATTAAACCCGGGCTCTGTTAAAGGGAGAGGTGGCCTTTTGAAAAATGTTGAATATGAAACCCCAGGAGGTGCGCCTGCTTTGTCAGATGTGAAAAAGCCGGGGTCTGAAAAAAACATTCCTCTGTTCTATTTTATCCTGGGAGCTTGGTCACAAGTATGTTTCTAACAGACTGTACAGGCTCTGCAGCGGGGCTCGGTGATAGGACTTCAAATCAATGTCATGATTATTTCAAACATTTACCTCATTTACCATTAATGAACGATTACTTTGGCACTTATCGGACTTTCTCTCTTCTTTTTTGAGCCACGCACTTTTCATATTCAGCAGTGTGACTGTGTCCAAGTGGTTAGACAAATTGGTGGCGTTACCTTTGGCTGTCCATGTTGGATTCACCGCCGTCTGCTAGTCGTGACTGATAAGACTTTTTGCGACATGTCTTTTTTAAAATGGGAGTCTATGGGGATTGACTCGCCCCATGTGGCCATTCGAGGAACTGCGGTTCTTCGTTGGCTTCAGTTTCCAGCCCTGGAGGTTGCTGCTCGCAGCAGAATCAGTATATGTAATTTTCCTAAATCTAATTGAAATGTCTGTTTTTCACATTAGATCAGCACAATCTTTCCATATGGCAACTGCTGAAGTGCCCCTTGGTTAGGAATCACTGGTTTAAATGATATCACCTACAACTGGCGTGGGGGGAAATAAAAAAACGTTTAAAATTTTATGCCTTTAAAGTGGCAGACTGGAGAAGACCAGCAGAAAAAGGAGCGAAATCACAGGAAACTGTTTCCCTAATGTACACTATCTGAAATTGTATTTGTGAATGTGGGCACTGTACCAGTGACTCATTTTGGTATTATCCCAGTTAGTAAAAAAGATTTGTGCATTTGGACTTTCATTTTACCTCGGATAACAAAGGCTGTTTCCAGTTATTGACAGATTCCTAACAGTGGGATTGGTGATTAAGGTTGGTGCCTGTTTGTTCCAGAGCTGTAATAATCCTCACAATCAATGGAGGCATTTCTGGTGTTTGACGGTCTTTTTAAGAGCTGAGAGACTGCGACGCATCCTGTGTAATTTGAAGATGAAGAAGAAGAAGAAAAAGGAGAAGAAAAAAAAACAGAGCAATAAACAAAACCCTGAAAATGAAACACAGCCATGCAAAGAAATTGTAGGGTTGATGTGACAGTTTCATTTTGTAACTATTTGTACTGTGAAATTACAAGAACTCTGAGCAGTGCAGAATTTACATCCACTGTCTGCTTATGGTTAAACAGTATTCAGGGTTCACAGGTTGTTTTTCCCTTAATGTTTCCCAGTGTCACAGAAATGTCCTTTTATTTGCCTTCTAGATGGATCATTAAAGAATGGATGACACATCAGTCACTGACCTCACAGAGTCAACATCCCGACAGTCAGCAAAAGTGGCTGAATCTGATTAAGCAGGAGGCATCAAGCTGACAGACCCCGGCTGTGGATTTACCTTCCTTTGGTTTATGTAAAATCTAAGAAGGAAACACATGGATGGATTTTATTGAGGATATTGGTTCCCATCCACATGCTGTGTTTTCTGGAGGATAAGAACAACAGGTTACGCTCAATCCACCACAGAGAGATGTGGTCAACAGGGTCGCTTTTTTTCTCACACCTTCGGGACTCGAGATTTATCATGATGCTATTTTCGTCCGTCGCCCTCCCAAAGTTCCCGGCCAACTGATTCTGACTGTGACGACATGTCTCTACCCAAGCGGAGGAGAATCAGGACTTTTGCCGTGCTCTTTTGCATTATTACCTTCACGACGTTCCTGTTCAGTTACACTTTCCGAGACCCCTCGCTCTACTTCTTCAAGTACGCCTTTCACCTGTCGGACAACTTTTTCTCCAAAGGGCCATGCGCCTGTCAGCAGTGCATGACGGAGCTGGAGGACGACCCCTGGTTCGCTGAGCACTTCAATCAGTCCATCCACCCGCTGATGACCAGAGAGAACAGCGTCCTCTCTGATGACACCTTTAAATGGTGGCAGGTAAGGATTCTTGGGAGTTTTTTTGTTCGTTTTAAGGGGATTTGCATTGTGATCCTATAGAGGACTGAGAGAAACATCCACATTCAGCCTCTGAGAGCAGATGAGGTGCTGAGAACAAAGCCTGTGCATGAATAATATAAAAATAAAAAAACCAAGATCACGCACACTGCTGTAAAGCTCCCAAGGAGTGTTTGTTTTTCGCCACATTGATTGTTTCAAATCCAAGGGATTTTCACCAGGATCAAGTTGTGAAGCAAACTCCCACGCACAATTTGTTCACATTTAACAAGTGAGGCGGTGGATATGGAAATTGTTGTTTTCTCCCAGCATCTCTCCCAAATCTGTGGACGAGGCGGCGAGCGATAGATGTTTATACCATTATAACTTCAATGTATAGCTGATAGCACAACCCTTAGCTCGGCCCCCTGCAACCTGCCTCCTTCAGTCCGACAGTAATAACACAAACGTTGCAAATATTATGCAAACATGCCGCTGTTCATGAATATGTTTTGACTACAGTTTTTCCCAACAGCTTATTAAGGGAAAAAAAATGTAGCCTTCA
Source organism: Seriola lalandi dorsalis (assembly GCF_002814215.2). NCBI lineage: Eukaryota > Metazoa > Chordata > Actinopteri > Carangiformes > Carangidae > Seriola > Seriola lalandi. Next base: position 77,052 of record NW_019525432.1, read on the forward strand.
ATACCTTTAAACATTAAAACAATACATAAAGTATGTAAGTTTCTCTCTCACAGAAGATGCGATTGAGTTGTTTTATAGGAAGTGTAGTTTGTAAAGTCTGACTCATGTAAGGAACTGAAAGCCAGTGTGCTGCTTTGATTCCCATTCCTTTTTTTAATCAGCTTCTCAAGTACAAATTCAATTTTCCGGAGGTGTAATACTAATTTGCTGGAGTGCTTCTTTAACGGTCACCTCATGGTTTTATTTAGATAAAGAAAACACGCAGTAAATTGTTTCTTTCCAATTAGAGCTAACGAGATAAAGGATTTTCACTCTTTGATTTCGAAATTCATTGAAGTTAGTTAAAATGAATATCCATGAAAATCCACTAACTTTACTCCAGTTTTCAGTTTTGACTACGACCTGACACTGCAGTCGTTATCTCTGCCTCCCTCCCGTGTGATGGATTTTGTCACCTGTGTGATTGCTGTGAGTGTTAAATGACTGCTCATCTGCAGTGACAGGTGTTTACTGTTACTTCCTCATGTCAGACTCCAGGTCCAGCTCCACAGGAAATATCTAAATGGATGTAATGCCAAGTACAACACATAAAAAATGTAACCCATAATTATTTATAGATACAATAGTTGTTAAAATGTTTTGTGGAGGATTTCTTTTTTTAAATCCCCTTTCTTGTAAATTAGAATTCACGTCAGCTATAGAACTAATTAGGCACCAGCGCTAATTTAATTCTGTCAAATCAATATATACTGTACTTTCTGTACATCCAATTATTAAAGTACAGCTCTCTAAATTAGAAAAGCCCATTGACAAATTGTATGTCACACAATTATACTACCTTTGTCTGGAAGCCATCCAGTGCCTTCGGTGTTCCCACATTCACCTCACACCGTGTCCAATTAGAGGCAAGAATAGAAAAATTACTGCAAGGTTGCCTCCTGTCACTATTCATTTCAAGAAATGCTCCTCACAGGGAGCTTGATGAGGCAAGTGTCACGAATCAACGCGAGTCCAGCCAGATGGCTCGGGCTGTGCTGCTGCAAGGCAAGGGCACGACCTCCAGGTGTACCGGGCTCTTTGTTCCAGTAAGATGTCAAAGCTTACACGTTCCACAGCTAAGTGTAATGGCTGTAAAGGAAGAGAAGCTCATCAGACGCGAAACATGTCTGATGTACATCAAGTAATCTGGGTTTCAGTAGAGTTTTAAAAGCTGTATTTCAGCAAGTATTAACCATATTCAATATCAAATAAAATTCATAAATTGTTATAGGATTTCTCCAGACTTGGCACGGTGGAAAAGGCGCAATAAAAATATTTAGCCCATGAGTCACCAAAACTGCATTAAAGCTCGTGTGAGATTGTAGCAGAACATTCTGTATCCGTTCCGTTTCCAGCCGCCACAGCACAATATGTAACAGCATACGGAGCGCACACATTCCTGCATTTATTTACTGTCTCTCCGAGTTCAAAGCCACCCGAAGAAGGCCAGGCCAAAAGAGCCCCCACAGACGGAGCTAAGCTGCCCCTGAGGTTATTTCAGAAATGTGCTTGGTGTCTCGAGCTCCGCTGCCCTTGTTCAATCACTTCTACTTAAAGTGGCCCTAGAGCCACGGCTGTCTCTGAGGCCTGTCTCTGCTGTGTCACCAGTGGTTGCAGTCAGAGAGGCAGCCGGCCAACTTCAGTGAAGTGGTGGAGGAGCTGTTCCAAGTCATCCCTGATGAGGTGCTCTACATGGACGCCAGCCCCGAGCGCTGCAGGTCCTGCGCTGTGGTGGGGAACTCTGGGAACCTTAAAGGGTCCCAGTACGGCAGCCTCATCGACTCCAGTGATTTCATCATAAGGTCAGTTAGTGCTTCAGTCTTTGGTGTGGTTGCAAAAATAACACAGCCACACACTCTTGACATTTGCAGTGGTATTTACTCATTTTTGTCACTGACAATAGAATCCTTTTACGCTCTTGGACTGAACTCTCATTTCCATTTTCTTTCACACTGAGTCTTATTTTTGTAGCTTCGGCTCAAATTTCTGTCGATTGTGACGACACTGTTCCCACCACAGTTAATGACAATTTTCAACAGTTTAACCAGATTATCTAACCCACTCGATTTGGAGATAAAACCTGAAGTTCGCTGCAGAAATGTTGGCACCACTCCTTCAGTCAGAGCAATAGCTGTCAAGGTCATGCTATCTTTATTTTTTTGAGTGGGAATTTTGGGGATTTCAACAACTTGAAGGGTTCACATTTTGCAGTAATGCATAAATTACATGTTTTTAAAAAAAAATGCTTTTATCAGATATTTCTTAGACTCAATATACTGTATATATATGTCATACTAAAAGTGTTTGCATTGCCAGATAAACATTCAATGATGTTCAGTTTAGTATCACAGTCATAAGTCATCCAGCATTTTTACTTAGAAAATGATTTAAATGATCAAAACACAGTATATGCAGATTTTCTATCTGCTAATAGCCCCAATTGTCCTTCAACATTTATGCTGTTCCAGCTGTAATGCTGATGCTTCTGTTCTCTTTACTGGGCTTTCTATTTTTCACTTTGGGGACATTTGTGCCTTTATTCAAAGGCAGACAGTACAGAGGTGACGGGAAATGAGGGCGAAGACATACAGCCATGAATAATTGAACTTGGGTTGCTGCTGTTAACCACTTGGCCCCATATACCGAGCTTTCACTGGACTGGACCTAACTCAAGTTGGTTTTCATTTTTCATTCAGTTGACTTCAGGTTTTAGTGAGAAGGTCTAGGCCGTTGGTTGTTGTGTGTAACACTGATGAGTCCCGAGACAAATATGTAATCAAACTAGCTGCATCATATCCATCATATTATATGCGTACAACAATGTTTTTTATATATAATTAGTTTATTCACTGGCAGACAAACACTAGACAAAGCCTTCATTTTGCTTTTAGTGTAGCGCTCCCATCTCTCACTGTCACATTCATTTGTGCTGTGTCCCAGCCTGCTCTCAGCTCAGAGGTGTGGTTTGAGGTTTGACTTCACACATCTTCATTCTGCACTCGGATATAACTATAAATATTTGAAAAAATTATCTTAACAAAGCATCAGATGAAAACAATGGAGTATGAGTATTTAAATGTTTGTTCCCTGCCTCAGGGCGGCAGGAAACAAGAGAGGAGTTTGTCGCTCCCTGTAATCTGTCACACTAATTGCAGCTCTGCAGAGAATGAATTGGAAAAGATGGAAAACATGACAAGATTTTCTCTGGGGGGAGGTGTGGGTGTGCTATCTGCTGCAAAACTGTTAATTTCATGATAAAATTAAGCTAACTGGGGAAAAAAACCCTTCTCTTTCAGATTTAAGACTTCAGTGTTCATGCAATATCTCCAGGCTGGACAAATCACAGATCTGAGGCTTGGCCGTCTTTTTGCAGGTTTGGTTAAGACTCAGAATAAATACTGATCTGTAGATGGAGCCGAAGGCTGCAGGGGCGGAATATGCAAATTCCTAAAGAGGAAAACAGTCCAGTGGCTGTAACCAGAGACTGAAAACCAGTGCCTTTCAGATATCCACAATGCAATTCACCCAGATCCTCTAAAGCCCTTCTTTATAGACTATTATGAATATTGAACGGCATTGGCCTATCGGCTAGAGCCTCTTGTTTGTTTAGCAGATTGCGGTGGTAAAATAGATTTGAGTCATAAGAGGAGCCTTTGCATCTGCCTTTGACCGACAGAAATAAGCTCTGTGGCTTTTGAATAATGAAAATGTATAAAGGATATGTTGTTTGACGCACAACCAAGCCATCAAAGCTATTAAGATTGGATTCAAATTATGCTTTTTATTCATCTAAAATATATTAATTGACAGACCGAAGCTCATGCTCGCTAAAATTTTTCAGACATCTTATCTTAAAACTCAGCACACAACATACCCATTTCCAGTTTGTATCTGATTGCAGATTAAAAAAAAGTACATTTTAGACATAAAGTCGATGCTTTTATCTAGTAAATGTGAAAATGCAGCTAACTTTATGGAGTTGAAGACACAGAGATAGTGGAATCACACTTCATCTCTCCTGTAGCTCGGACACATAGACGAGATAAGGGAGAACAATTTGGACCAAACAACAAACAAAACTGGCTCGGGAGACGCTTGTCTCGAATCATGATCAGTTAATTGTACTGGAAAGTTGACCATAAAGGTGAGGAACACAACCACTCTATAATTGTGTATAAGTACTTGCATGAATAAAACAGTGAAAACAAATGAGACTCAGTTTAATACTGCAACAGTGGAAACAAAAAGAAGTGGAGATAAAAAGAAATATGTGATTCACTCTTCATACTGAATCCTTTAAACACTTGTACATGTCACATATAAGATTTCTATAGGCACCCTTTTCATAAACATGAAAACACATGCAAATAACTTTTGAAAGAAGATGTCAGTTATAGTGTGTAGGCTGGACTTGTGTTGCTGACACAGTGTTGACATTTGCTGTTGCTATTCTTGCATGAATTGAATAATATAGTCAGTGTTAATTTCATCAAGAAAAACTGTAATTAAAATTATAAAAACCTTTTATTACAAGTTTTGCCAGGTTTGTTGCTGGGAGCAGGCGGTGGTGATTGCCGCCCTCTGAGCAGCACTACATTTTCAGGGCAGATTGGAGGCTGCAGTGAGTCACTAATCGGAAAGTGACAAGAGGAGCTAGTTGGTTAGCGTGCTAACTTCAGTAGAAGCAAATATGTGATAGAGACAAGAGTCAACACTGGTGTTGCTTTCCACCGATGGGGACAGAGTAAAGGAATGACGTTGCAACGGTTCTTCTAGACGTAAACAGTTGTTAATGCTAACCTTAGCTGTGTAGCTATAGCAAAACTTACAAGTAGCTCCTTTAAGTGTTTGTTGACTAAGAGAACTCCCTTGTTCATTCATTTACTACGTCCTATATAACAGACATGTTATATAGTAAATGAAATGAAATGAATATAGCGTACTCATTTCAGACACAGTCGAAAAGTAGTTTGGGTCTGTGGAATAAAGGCGTGGATGCTTTAGAGGAGGCTGAGACAATCACCAGCCTATCAGATATTCTGGGTGAAATGAGGACTGTCGTAAGATTGATGGCTTCATGACGATGTGGCTGATACAAAGATCTTATCAAGAGTAACCAAAGCGCTGCTTAAATATCCGAAAGCAAAATTCACAAAGCATTCTAGCTTGGCTCTTAATTTATCACGGCATGACTTTGTCAACCTGCCGTGACATGTTGCCTCTGTGTAAAGCCACATTACTGCACTTATCTTCTTTGCCAGCCTCCACTGTGACAGCAGCATGGCATTGTCTACCAATTCAATTATCAGATGACAGGGACACTACCGAGACAAGAGTTATTACTTTGGTATTAGCAGAGTAGTTTCCCGCAGAAGCATGCCATGTAAATATGCTGATTTCTCTGTCTTTGTCATAGCCCGAGCTTCACATTTGCAGTCGTGCTTGGTTGGAAGGCATGGTGCCGAGCCAAAAGGTCACCCTAGCTACACTGGAACAATCAGTGCACGACTAAGGTGTAGAATACACATTTCACAAAACATGGGCATCATATTTGAGGGCAATACTCTGCCCAGAATAGGTTTTTCAGAAAGTCAAATCACTCACATCTCTTCTGAACACGGAATAAATGATCATATGCAATTACATTCTCTCAGTACGTCTGTATGCTCTATGGGCACACCAGCGTATTTCGTATGAAAAGAAGTAGGCTGTCTTGGATGTGTGATTGTCTCATCATTCATATTTACTCTGCTGAATTGAGGATCAGTCAAGCTTATATTCTACACGATGATGTAAGCCCCTGCAAATAACTTCATTAAGATGGATCTTAAAGCCAGCAGATGTAATAGGTAGGCACATCACATTTGTGACTCAAAATCCCTGTTTGAAATTGGCTTTTAAACACGGATTTTCACACAACTAATGTGCAAGCTTTCCAGCTTTAGCCGTCTTCTGAGTTTGCCCCACAACTAGTAATGATGATCTTTAAACCTGTTTACACGATTCAGAGAGTGCACTTTTTCCTTTCTCAGTGAGAGTGTTGTTACCATAATCATATGTTCCCGAGGGCCCACGAATGACCACAATACGCCTCACAAGTGCCTCTTACTCACCAACAACCTCTGACTAAGGACAGATAGGCTGCTCTCTGTGTTTGTAATCAGTGCCCTGAAGCTCGAACAAAAGTCAAGTCCTCAAAGCTTGTTTTTGCATTATTCCTCCTGCTTATTATTATTGTTCTATCAAATTGGAGCAGGGCAATAAAAGACCTTAATAAAAATTTCGAATTAATTACTTCATTTTCATGTGAGCCCGGTCAATGCTGCAATCACATCTGTCGTTTGCTCAGTGAACCTATTTGTTATTGTGACACAAAGAACAATGGAGTTCAGGAGCTTGATTGCCTCTTGGGCTGCACACGTGTGTCACCAGGGCACTGTAAGAAACAAAGGCCATCCATCAAACGTCCATTTTGTGACGTGAATTGAAATGAGTTTATAAGTGCACAGAGCGGAGCAAGAATAAAACAGAAACCCCGACATCAGTGGCAGTTAATGTTTCCTTCTGCAGGAAATTGAATCAGCCTTGATCATTTAAGTGCAAAGTAAGCAGGTAGGTATGTTAAGGAGAAGAGCATGTAGACACCTAAAGGAGCTATTTGTAGGTTTTGCTATTGCTATATAGCCAACGTTAGCATTAACAGCTGTTTACTTACCAGTCTAGAAGAAATGTTGTGAGCTGACCATCAAACTTCAAAGCCACCCTTTTGTTTTGCTTCTATTTCAATCACTTTTTTTCTTCTACTGAAGTTAGCATGCTAACCAGCTAGCTCGGATCTGGCCAGCCTCATCTCTTTCCGATACCGAGTCACTGTAGCGTCCAGTCTGACCTGAAGAAGTAGAGTTGTTCAGGTGACGTATTATAAGCTCTTGTCATGTAAAAACATCGATGGCCGAAGCTCTCAGCAAGACTGGTAAGTAAACAGCTGTTAATGCTAACATTGGCTACGTATGATAGCAAAACGTACAAATAGCCCCTTTAAGGTGGATTCATTCTTGATGCTATGGTATGTCGTAGGTAGACTTACTACATGGATCGTACCACTGGAGCACTAAACAACTGTATCGTACGTGATCAGGTAGTATCGCGCTGTACTCGAGCTACAGTGTAGCTACAGGAGCTACCTGAAGCTATGCTGCAACCCGTAGCTAATGCACAACTAAAAATCCAATCTTTAACATATTATGCTGCAATTTGCTGCTTTGCTTCATTAGCCTGTCAGATTTCTAGCAGGCACAGAATTTGAAAAATCAACTATTTGTTCAAGGAAAGTTTACTTAAACTAGGGCATATTGCTTTTGAATAACTCTGGCAATCATTCTTCGTTTTACTGAAGATACAGCTACAAGTGAGCCCAGCATCGCAAAGTAATAAAGAGAAGGATCTGTATCTGGGCTGATCCAGGCATTTTTTAGTGGATTGGTATCGACTTCTTTCCTGACTGTAATCTGTGTTTTGCCCACCTCGGCCTGTTAGTGTTGCAGTGTGTAGCTCTCCTTTATGACAGACGGGCTCCACAGTGCAGCATTCACATCCAAGTGAAACTCAGATTGTATGAGTGGTGAGAGTCTGAGTCAAAACACTGAGGTTGGCAAAGTACATGAATTCACTTAACTCTGTCGCTAATTGCCATTAGCAAAGGGCAGGGTACAAAACATTCATGTAGGCTAGCAGCTAATTGTTTTTAGCCAACAATGACCGTCTCTTTCACCAGATAAAATGACAAACATCGCCCACGGCACATCATAGCTGTCACTAACTGCTGTGAATTTCATGAGTAAATTAGCATTAATTAAACATGTCTGTTGGCTGGTTAAAGTCCTCTCTGTTAGTTCTCAGCCAGAAAGAAGATCAACTCTTTAACACCACTGTACAATCAGCTTTGTGTTTATTAATGCATCAAATCTAATGTCTTCTCTCTAGCTGATTGCTGCAGGTCAATCTCAGAAGTCTTACTCTGCAGTTAAACTTTCATTTATTGTATCAGTAATTTAAATTTTATATTTCTGAACCAGTGTTGTCAGTATAAATGGGCTCCAGCTGTTATTTCAGTGTGTCAGATACATATTTAATCAACATTTAAATACATTTAAAATCGGCATATACCCAGTATTAAACGACTCGGACTGAGGCCAGAAAACTTGATTGCGACATCTCTTCAAAAAAACACAAGATGTCACAGAACCCAGTTTAGTTGTATTGTATAAACCACACTGCACTTTTTTCAAAGTGAAACCAAAGGTAGGTCACCGCAGGAAAGACTTGCACATGAAATCTTAATGAGTTTGAAATACTAAGTAACGAGCACTTAGACTCGTTAAGGGAGTTCCCACATTGTAACAGATGAGGGCTTCTTTAACGAGCTGTGAGGTGAGGTATGGTGAGGGTTTCACTAGTGGGTTTACCTATATAGGGAATCAGGCAGTCAGTAAGAAACATTCATTGTTGTTGGCAGTCTGGCATAGAGCTAAACCTGCAATGAGTTTTACACCCAAAACTCTATAGTGGATACCTAATAGATCAAGAATCGATTGCAACATCCTGCTATATACCTAAAGGACTTACAGTTCATTACACAGCCTTTCTCTTGTCTCGGTCTACATCAGTCCACATCTTAAGAGAGTGGATAACGTAAGCTGTGGTTCGAGGACAACTGTAAGCCATCTGTAGCTAACAGGCACCGTTCGACACTCAGCGCCACATTGAGTGCAACTTTAGTATTCATCCTGTTAATCACAAAGCCTCAAGCTTCAAAACCACACCTGAGACCCTGCGCCTTCATCTCATCTGTTGCCTCATTCTGGCCCCACCTCATAAAAATGTATACAGTGTTCATTCCTCATCATGATTATCAGTCGGCTGGAACCGCGTAGACACACTCCGGCTTAGAGAGGAGAGTGGTGGTAACAGCAGAGAAGTGCGGTGAGCATGTGAAGAAATGAGACAGGACTGAAACACCACTGACCTTTAAAGTGTTAGTTGGCTATTACATGCTGCGTGATCCGGCTGCACCGTGAAGCACAGGGCTGTGTTATAGAGAGTACCGTGGTTCTTCGCTTTCAGCATTTTGAGGGCAAATGAATAATTATCAGGCAAATAATGTCCAACAATCTGCTGGCAGGCAAACAGCCCTGACATTAAACATGATATTAATCATTATTAGCATCACAAAACGAAAAAAAAAAAAACAGACGATTCCCAGAGAGAAAAGTCTGAGACGTCAGACCTAACTGCAAAATCAAAGATGGCCTAAATCCACGATGATCTCATTGATGCTTTAATGTCAAAAGTGACAAATGACTGTGAATATGAAGACATAAACAGTAGTTTCCATTAATTAGTTAACCAACACTGACAGAATCTCTGCACTCTCTGATCGATAGCCTAATAATCAGAGTGCATTGTCATTTTTTTTTGTCTTCAATTATTCAGCTTGACATTTAGTGTTCATGTTAGCTGATATTGTGTTGGGTTTTTTTTTGTTTTGTTTGTTTTGCCCTAACCAATCAGTAGCAAGTGACATATCCAGCCAGCCACTGTCATGTGGAGTCGACACAGAATCTCTCCTATTTCTCTCATTGTTTAATTCAAGCCTCATTGCGGTTTCCCTCATTTGCAATGATGTCGAGATATATAGAAATACACAGAGTTAAAAATTCAAAAGAGGACAATATTCAGTGAAAGCAATTGCCGAGCCTCAACCTCCAGGGCTGAAAAATGAAGCCAACATGGAGGTTTGTGCTTTAAACGACAAATATATCTTCTCATGTATCAACACTTCAAATGAAACACAGGAAAAGTGTCTAATATGGGACTTTTAAAGAAAATGAGTTTTTGTGGCTGATCAGAGATGTGTTTTTGGGAGCAGTAAAGCTTTGGCTTATTGCTCGCTCAGGCAGGAGTCGGCAGCGGGGAACTTCTTGTCTGAAAACATATTTGCATGCTGGTGACCAATCGCTGCAGCCCGGCCGCTGCTAATCACTGATCTGCCTGCCATCAAATCCACAAATGATTTACACACAGGGGCACGAAACAAAAGATAAAAGCGGGCACACGTTTAAAATTACAGTTTAAGGAACATTACATTTTAAATCAACTAGAATTATTTCTTTAATGTTGTCATTGATTGCAGCATTGGAAATGCTTTGAGATAATGGTTGATAATTGATCACCTCCACCCCTCCACCCCACCCCACCCCTGATTCCCCTGTTTTATATTATCTGTAAATAACCAAGCACTGAGCCATGATATTAAGAGAGAGTATAAAGGTAATCGAGCCTTGCACAAGCTGCAGCCTAAAATCCACACTAGCAGGTGCACTGATAAATTACACCCGCACCTCCTTACGCAGGAATGACACCAAGCTGAGCAACGATACATTGATGTGAAATGGAATAAACAATTAAAACTTCTGCAGTCAGTGATGTTTCATTCATGCATTTCATCTGAAGTGAAGTCATCAATGTTTTCCGTGCAGTCCATCTGATCTGACGCAGGTTCTTGGTGGTATTCACCCAGTCTTTGGTCAAGCCGTGTCTGAAAATACAAGCAGACATTACTGTTTGCCTGTTTGCAGTGAAACACTTTTCTCTGAAAAACTTTAATCATTGCTTTAGACCTTCATACAGTTCAACCTGACTTGTATATTTAAGCCTTTAAGAGTCACTTAAAAGTGAGTGAAGTTGATTGAAGCTTAAGACTTGCAGCCCCCGTATCGTTCTGCTCTAAATCACTGGTTGAGAGATCTGTCATTAGTAAAAAGTGAACACTCTGAATTTCCCTCTTCCACTGACAGTGAGTCCTGCTTTCTCCAGAGCGGTGTCACAGACCTGTACTCGTCTCTAAGCTATACGAGAGCCACATCAAAATCTTTACACGAGCTAACGTTCGAGGGTTGATCCTAATTATTCCACTTTAAAATCTAAGAAGCAACCTCCGCCTGACACTGTCGTGGTCTGCGTTATCCTGAGCGGTTGTGTACACCAGGTAAAATGCCTCCAGCAAACCATCTTGTTGGCGAAATGGGCTTTTCAAATTCTCAATACATCTGCTCCAGTTTGTTTCAAGTCCATCTGGTACAAATTTCCAGCGCCTAGACAGGAGGGTTGAGGGAGTTACAGCAGAAGTTGAATATTGATGAGACCAATCTGAAATGTTCGCCTCCTTAGAGCAGTTGACACCACACGCCTCCACAAGATTAAGTGAAGAGAGCAGCTCACTGAATCCACTTAACAACTTAAGCTAACTTCTTGAGTGACCCCTTACAGACTTGCATTATCGCAGCATTGACCCCTACAGTGAGTGATGGCAAGACCTATACAGTCTTCTCAAATCTCAAGAGAGGCGAATCCAAGAAGTTGAAATCAAAGATGTGTCCATTGTGTTGTGTGGAATCAATGACAGTTTGTGCCTCAGTGTTTTGTGTTTGACGACATTAAATTGGATTTAGGTTTGGTCATTTTTGGGAGATTGAAAAAAGGAATAGAAATAAGAAACTTAAGGGAAAGTCTATTACTTTTGTGTATAACTTGAGAAGAACATCACATAAAGTTCCATCAAAGCCTAGTCTCCTGTACACCTGCATAAATTGTGGTAATTACTTACATATCAGTATCATGAAGAAGAAGTCAGATGAGTGTCTCTGAAGCATTGCAAGTGATCAAATACATTTAACCGCAATGGTTATTAATAATGTATGGGTGTAATAGCAGAGGCGTAAATCAAGAGCCGAGAAAAACCAACCTTACCTTTAAGCACTGACATAAAGTAACGTGATGGTACAGTAGAATATCCCTGAATGTGCTGAAGTAGTGATGAATTCCTCACTGCCGTACTTTTTCATTTGCTCTGGACACTAAGGATCCATTTGCTGAGCAATTCCCACATCCCCCATAGTTACCATTAGGGGAGGAACCCAAGAACATAGTGCTGTCAAAAAAGTGTTCTTTCCTACTGAGATACTGCACCGTAAAAAACCTCTTGCCAATATCTTCGTCTTCCATACATTGCAGTTTTGTTTTTTTTTTTTAGCTCGGTCAGAGCCACGAACCTGGTTGGTTTTGATGAGTGTGCTCATCTCTTAAAGCCACTGCCAGCGTTGGCCAGAGCCGGCTTTACTTCCCCCGAACAGCTGACAGAAAGAACAGTACTTATTGCTTGTTAATGGTCAATCGCTCTTTTTCTCCTCCTTCTTTCCTTTTCCAAACAGGCTGTGCTGTGAGTTTTTGTAGATGCGATCGTATAAAACGACACATCATTATTGTGCTAACTGCTCTTCCTACCACCAACCCCCCCACCCCCCCCCATAATGCTACAAGTGATGATGCAATATCATAATGATCAGTGCTGTGTCGATAATACCCACAGACACATCTGGTGCGGCAGCTTCATTACCGCTGACACAACACTTCTCTCCTCTGGGGCCGCCTGGCCTTCCAACACTTCACAGCTGTACCATTGCTTCAGTTTGATGTCGCATTAAAGACAGCTGTGCATCATGTCTCTACTTCCCTCTTGTTTTCATAAGCTGATTTAATGTATGTTTTTAATTCAGTTTCTCTTTCATTCAACCTTCAATTCGTGTTTTTTTTTAATCAGGCGCAGGCTTCAATATTTTTGGTTTTTGAAGATGAAAGGTGGATAGAAAAAGCTGTGAAAGCCGAATATGAAGCACCTGATTCTGCAATTTGCCTCAGCTCTACAGAGCGCCTTAGCAACTTTCAGCTCTTTCTTTTTGTTTTGGATTTCGCAGCGCTCAGCTTCACCAGCAGGCAGACACAGTTAGGGACAAACTTTTGAACACAGAGGAGCATCTAGGAGTATGTAACTTTGTGATGTCACAACAAAGCAGTCACCGCCCACAGCCAAACCCCCAAGCTCCGCCCACCCGGACCCACAACCCAACCTTGCAGGATTTGGTTTCTCTCAGTGTTTTACCTGAAATCTGTTATATTTCTATTAGATCACTCTGAAAAAAAGTCAGCCAATCAGAATAGAGGCTCAGAGCCTCTTCTCTCCTAGTTACAAAATGCTTCTTGTGGGAGGTGGTTTTCAGTCCTGACAGCCTCCGGCAGGAAATGTCAAGTTGTTCTATAGCTGTCATCTCAAGAGTCGGTAATGAGCAAGGTAACATTGCTCAGACCAGTGCTCCCAAACAGGTGATGCTACTCACACGGGGGGTCAACTCCATGATTTTCCTCCTCTGTGTCACCACCTTCCCCTGACGAAACCAAAAGCCACTGTCAAACGATGTTCCCACCAATTACTGCTCCAGCCAGAGTGAGTATTGTTGGACATAATAATAGGGATTCCTCATCTAGCTTGCCAAGCAGTAATTGTTGTGCTCTAAATGGACAGTGGATTGTTCTGAATTGCTGATTGGATGTCCAAAACACGGTGAAAACAGGACAAATTGCTTTTTGTATTTTTGTTTTTTTCCCCTCCCCATCAAAATGGCGATCATGCCTGGTTCTGCTCGTCTCGGTGTCAGTGACCTTTGTAGATTTTGGGGATTGATATAACAAAAGCCATTTTTGTAACCTGGGTGAAAAAACTCAATTTGAGCTGTCCCTCGAAAATTATGAAGATGACAAAGTAAAAAAAATAAGAGGAAAGAAGGACATGAGAAAAATAACCCAGTAACCAAAATGTCCCTGCAGAATGAACCAGGCTCCCACCAGTGGCTTTGAGGGGGATGTGGGTGCCAGAACAACTCATCATGTCATGTATCCAGAGAGTGCCATAGACCTGGACAACACCACCAGTCTGGTGCTGATCCCCTTCAAGACTCTGGACCTGCAGTGGATCATTAGTGCTCTCACCACAGGCACCATTAAACAGTAAGTGTACTTATCCAGCTTTAAAGCTGCTATAGTCAGTGTTTTTATATTAAGAACGGGTCAAAAGTGTAAAAAGGGGTTCGTAGTGATGAATCCGCACACATTGTTTTGGTTTGACAGCCCACACCTTTATTCGGTTTTGGTTCACTTTCACTTTTTCATCAGTCTCATTTGCAGCCACTGTCTGCTAGCTTTCCCAGCACCACACGACCAACAGTCAAAGTTAGCAAGTAACTGGTGAACGTAGCGAGACATTTAGCAGCTAAGCAAGACAGACTTAACAAGAAAATTAATACTGGACTTGGAAACATGGCTATAAATTAATGTTGCGCTAATGCTAACGTTTGGTAGCACTTTAGCCATATGATTGTAATAAGGTGAAAATATCTCAATGTTGTGTTTACAACCTGTTGCACTTTGACAACAAAATCTTGAAAGAACAAACAATAGACTGATTTAAAAAAGTAAAAAGGATAAAGAAATGAAAAAATTACATGAAAAAACACTAGTAAGATATAAAATGAATTTGTCCAATACAAATTCATCACTCAAGACGTGATAATTAAGAAAATTCACACACATATTTTTGTTTTTCATTTCCATTTGGTCCATCTTATTTCATGTAATTGTAAATAATGGTCATTGTTGCTTTCCCAGAATATCATTATTGGGAAAAACTAACAAATATAAATGAGCTTTTATTGTAATTAATAATGTGTGGAGCAGAGATGCTTCCTGTACCACCCCATTTGTCAATGAAACCAGAGTTCAAGAACTTTTACTGTGCTAGAAAATGACTCGTCAATGCACCATGATGGTGCATGTGTTGTCCTCCCAGATTCATTTACACTCATTTCAAATACCAGATTGCCATAACAATCACACTCACTCAGTATATTTGTCAGACTGCCATAACAGGGATAATCACTCCGTTTTAATCTTTCAGTAAATTTCACCTTCAGCTGCTTCATTCTCAATGACCCATAATCATTAGCTTGATTACTGGACATCCAGAGCAAAAAATTAAGCCTCTGCCAATTAATGCAGCTGCCAATAACCGAAACACGCCAGTGTGTTAGATGGTGGAAGGACGAGCAAGTCCAAACAAATTTTTCCTATAAATGTGCAGTTGTCTTCCAACTCTGCCAAAGCAATCTTTCTGCATCATTAAATTTCACTTTACTGGCAGTACTGTCAGCATTACCTCCGCAGCCATTTAGATCTTCACTGGCTGTTGTGAATTACTCTGTTACATTTTCTAGACTTGTTAAATAACACGGGGGTCTATGAAAGGACAGACCCCCGTGTGAGGGGACACAGGGGTAACTGTTCACACACCTGACTTTAAATAGTACCCGTCCTGGAATTAAAGCACTTCTCTATGGAACAATGTCAAGCCTGCGTGTGTGAAAGGATGCACCTTTTTAACATTAGGCTGCAGGATGTACTGTAGCGTACACCAGAGGCAAGACAGGTGATTTTTATGTCATGCCACACAAATCACAGAGGAACTGGTTAAACAGTCTATATCATCTTTCAACTGAAATAAGCCACACTACTGCAGAGGCAATAGCTTTGATTAACCTTGCTTTAATTGGAAACATTTCTTTGAATTGTATCTTCCTATGAAATCATAATATTTCATCTCAGCCATTATGGCGTCAATGAAATCTGCACAGGCGCAGTGCAGAATTTGCATGTTTAAATGTTTAATTTATCAGCTCAATACGATTTGTTTTCATGAAAATGGTGCTCACACAAGTTTTGCATGTAGAACCGCCTCTATATCTGCTTCCTGTTGCGGTTATGCGCCGTTGCGAGGCTTCGAAAGAAGCTTTTCATGTGCAGACTGGGATGGCCACCTCACGGGAGCTGCACACACCTTTATTCAAACAGCCTCTCCCAGTTTTTTTAAGTTTCAGCTTTGAACCGTCTTCACCAACCTGGAATGATGAACGAGTCCACGCTGCACGTCCCCCATGTGATGAATGATGCAAAATACAAAAAATAAGACAGTGAGCGTGTCGACTGAACAGCACTTTGACTTGCTCGACATGACTTTGGAATCTGCCCGTGATATTCAATCAGCTTTCCCGAGACAGTCGTAATGTTCCTGACACTGGGCATTATATTTTTAGACATGCCCTCAGTACTGTGATTGTGGATGTGGTACCAGTGATTGCAGACTCTCACGCAGAACTGTGTTCAGCAAAACAACATTTCAGGCTATTTTTAAGGCAGTTGAAGCCCAGATTTTAAGTCCCTGGTGTTCTTTGTGTTACAGCACGTATTTACCTGTCATGTCCAGGATAAGAGCAAACAAAGATAAGGTAAGTTTTACAAGAATTATACCTGCATACATTTGTAACTTTAACAAAAAAAAAAAAGATAACATAAGATTACTTTTGTTTGAATATGATGTTTTTGATAATAAGAAATCCAAAAGTGTGTGTACACCTGAACCACTTATATGTGATTATTGAACATCTCATTCCAAAGCAAATGGCCTGATGTGTGTATCAGCTTTTGCAGTAGCGATACGCAGTAGTATCACATGCTGATTCATAGTGCTATTAACAGTGGTGGAAACTTGCAAGTACAAAATTGAGGTACTTATGAGTATTTTCATTTTTTTCAGATTTTACATGTGCAGAGGAAAATATTGTATTTTTTATTCCTCTGCTTTTATTTTATATCTTTAGCCACAAGTTACTTTTCAGATTATGATTTTACATGCAAAATATGTAACGATCTTAAAATTAAAAGTAGCTAAAAAACTGGCTGCACATTTACAAATTACAACATTGAGTAATAATATTTAATAATAGAATCTGATAATACTTTTACCTGAGGAGCTATTTGAACGCAGTTTTTTTTTTTTTCTTTTTAAGACTATGATTCTACTTTTTCTTAGATAAAAATCTGACTGCTTCCAACACTGGCTTTTTCACTTTGACAAGTGCTGTGTTGCTGCTGTCTGACGGGCGTATGGCACATCAGAACAGTGTGTCACTTGGTTTGACTGACACTCACCGCTCATGCCAGTATACGACACTTCCTCAGCCTTACATGTCACTGCTGATTATGGTCTGTTGCTGCTGTGTGCCACATAAACATCTCATGCCACTGGTCTCCTACTGACAGCTGTTACAGCATGTACCGTGTAAAACTGGAAACTTCTGTCATAACGTTATACTGGAAGATATCTATTCATAGTTGGCAGCTGTTACTGAGTCGTTGAACACTACACTTTTCTTTTTCTTCTTTTCCTTTTTTTTAGTGTTTGATTAATTTAGTTATATGATTCAATATTAAATCATGTTGTTGGAAGCTAAATGTATACATTTATTTATGAAGATAAAAGGCAGTATAAAGCAATTTCATGCATTGAATGAAGCAGAGGGCAGTGGCATAAGAAGAGGTATCCGCCAGTAGAACACCAGCAACAGGCCACATGTCAAAGTGACGTTCCCTTAGGAATCGGTATGTTAAAAAAAACAGCTGTATAAGCCGATGCCACTTAAACGGGAGTGACACACCATTGACCACTTTTCAATCTCAGTCTAAGTGAAGTGTGTCCCTTAATTTGAACCGAGGGGATCAGTCCAAACCATTAAAAAACAGCTCCAGCCTCAAGCTTCTCAAAACAAAGCGCACTACATTTCTGTCGGTATATGGAGTATAAAATGCTATTTCATGTTTTTAAAGACACAGAGACGGTTTTACATGCTGGTTGTCTCTTCACACTTTCAACTGTTGCAACAACCTCTACACCTGCCTCAACAAAAGAAAAAGCTTTCAGTCGGCTTCAGACTGTACAGAACTCAGCTGCCGGGCTTTTAACAAGATCTGAGAAAAGTGACCACATCACACCGTTTTCAGCCTCCTTGCTCCGGCTCCCGGTACATTTTTTGGAATTGATTTTAAGATCCTACACTATTGACTTTTACAGCTCTTCACGGCCTCTGTCCATGTTATACATCTGTCCTCTTAATTGCATATGAACCAGTTCGTAGCCTGAGATCCTGGAGCAGAGGTCTCTTAGTTGTTCCCGAGGCTGAAAACTAGAGGTGACTTCATTTCATTGACTGCACAGATTTCTTGATTCGAATAGATCTTTGCCGGTGAAACTGTAATTGGTTCTGTTTTTATTGACTGGCTAGAGTCCAAAATTATTTATGGATTCATTGATTTTTTTATTGATTGCCCTTTTGTTGGTGACTCTGTGTCCTTGTATGACCTGCTTGTCTTATTTTGCTGCTCTTTGTAATGCACATTGTAACATGGGTTCAGAAAAGTGTTCCTTAAATAAAGATTATTATTATTATTATTATTATAAAGCTTATATTGAACATGTGTTCTTTCTGTTATTTCTTTTTAATTACCAAGTGTTTTATGGAAGTATAAAATAATAAGCAGATTCCAAACTTGAACCAAAAAGCTGAACGTCATATTAATTCTTTTGCAGGTGTTGATTTACAGTCCCACATTTTTCAAATACGTGTACGAGTCTTGGCTCGAGGGTCACGGACGATATCCTTCAACCGGCTTCCTTAGCTTACTGCTCGCCATCCACATATGTGACAAGGTAAGGTGGACGGCGGTATTCAGTACATGACCTCCACAAAACAAGAGCTGCTTTGAATTCTTCAGCGAAGTGGAATAACTGTACAAGGACAACTTGTTTGATGTTTTATGAGATTGCATTTTCAGAATAAAAAAATTTGTTTTGGAAAATGAGGGAATCAAAAACATGTGGAAAACTGAACAAAATCGATAGACGAATAAATGTATAAAGCTTGTGCAGATGATGTTTTACTGCAGTCGTGACACAGTAGTGGGTTCTGTTTCTCGTCTCCTCCAGGTCAGTGTGTTTGGATTCGGGGCTGATCAGTACGGAAACTGGCACCACTACTGGGAGGAAAACCATTTGGCCGGAGCTTTCCGTCACACGGGAGTCCATGATGGAGATTACGAATATAATGTCACCCTGCTGCTGGCAGACAAGCACAAAATCCGAATGTTTAAAGGCAGATGATACCCAGCCCGTATGTGCAGTGGGCTGAACCCCAAATGAACCCGAGCAGCTCTTTTAATGTTTATTTTTCCTTCACCTCGCACCGGAAGAACCTTTTTCATCGCCATGATTTCCAAGAACATTTTACTTGTCTGTCCAGATTTCTGTTCTTCACTGAAGCTACTGTTTGAGAAATCAAACTTCTACTGACAAAGCAACAGTTTTTCTTTGTTCCCGGACACAGACCGCGACAAGACAGAAACAACCACTGCCACTTGTTTCAGGACGTTTTCATATTAGGTACAATTGCTTTGCACCATGCCTGAGTACCGTACCCGAATACACTTGCGTATCTGCACGCTGTGATACAGTAGGTGGCGGTGTGCACCTAGTTGTTTTGCAATCTGCCAATAAACACAAAGAAGAAGGAGAGTACACTTGAGTTACTAAACTAAAGAACATTTCTTTATGTTGTCGCTCTGGTGTGGAAAGGCAGAAAATACTCTCAAATTATTCCATAAATATTGGACTTTTTGTGGTAAATGGACTGCACTTATTATAGCGCCTTTCTCGTCTAAGAGACCACTCAAAGCGCTTTACAATACTTGCCACATTCACCCATTTACTCACACCAATACACACAGTCATAGAACAGCCATCAGGGGCAATCTGCGGTCCAGTGTCTTGGCCTTACACATCGACACAGCGACTGGAGGAGGCGGGGATCGAACCGCTCACCTTCCGATTAGTGGACGACTCGCTCCTCCTCCTAAAGTGCGTGTGCGCAGCGTCCCGTAGGGATGTGTGTGTTTTTCGTCTGCACAAATTTCAAACAAGCATATCCTTTCGGGGCCAGATGGTAGTCAGATGGTAAATAATAGTCCACGTCCGTGTTTTGGTTCAGTAGTTTTCACACATGATACGAACCATGCCTCAGTGCACACGGGGACCGGGAATGTTTAGTGGATCCGTGCTTGGGTACGTTACAGTGTCAAAGCCCCGTCACTCAAATAACGTCATGGAGTGACCAGAGAAGAAGACGAGACAATGGTCTGGTTGGCAAGCATGCTATACATAAAAAGCTTTAGTATGTGTACACTCTGTATGTTCTTTTTTCTTTTAACTGGCGACCATTGTGGCCACCTGAAGCTTTGTGCGTTAATGGTCCCTCACACTGACAGCTGTAGTCAGACAAAGTGCCATAATTGCTGCATTGATGTATAGACTTAGCGAAGGGGATTTTTGTACAAAACTCATCACTGTCATTTATGCAGAGAAATATAACCACTGTCTGCTGATCTAAAAGGTGTAGGCTGCACTGAAAGCTTTTTACAGTAAGTGCAAAGCGACAGGCTTCACAACAAAACACATCATCGACTGTGCTGTAAATATCCCTTCAGTATAAATTCCCACCAAATGGCAGTGACGGTGTCTTACATTATAATAACGGCATGTATCAGAAAAATCAGTTCTGCTTTCATCACTCTGATTCTGAATCTCACCACAGAGCTACGCATCTTGCGTGTTTGACTGAAAGCTCAACAAGGCCAAGGGACACGTAAAATCAAACCCAAAACAAGCCTCAAAGAATATACACTCAGCGAGCATTTTATTAGGAACACCACCGTGTAGATCCTCCCTTTGCTCTCAAAACAGCCTCAGTTCTCCGTGTCGTTGATTTCACAAGATGTTGGAAACTTTTCTTTGAGATTCTGCTCCTCGTTGACATGATGGCGTCACGTCATTTCTGTGGATTTGTCGGCTGCACATTCATTCTGCCAATCCCCTGTTCTACCACATCCCGGAGGTATTTCTGCTGGATTCAGGTCTGGAGACCGGGGCGGCCGCTGGAGTACACGATGATTGATTTGTATTAAGGGCCCAAGGTGTGCCAAGAAATCATTCCCCACACCGTTACACCACCGCCTCCAGCCTGGACTATTGACACAAGACGGGTTGGATCTATGGATTCATGCTGTTGACACCAAGTCCTGACCCCACCATCTGCTGTCTCAGCAGAAATCCACATTCATGCCCACTGCAGCCTCTGATAAATGTTCTTGGCTGACAGGAGTGAAACCCGATGTGGTCGTCTGCTGTTGTAGTTGACATGTTGTGCTTTTCTAAAAGCTCACCACAGTTGTAAAGAGTGATTGTCTGAGTTACCATAGCCTTTATGTCAGCTTTAACCACCTGGACATTCCCCTCATCAACAAGGCCTTTCTGTCCACGAACTGCCCAAAACAAATGTCCAAATACCTGAAAAACTAATCAGTCTTACATGTACTTTGTGTTTCGCACTAATTAACAAATAGTCACATTCTAATAAGCTAAATTAAGATAGTAAACATGGTAAACAATTTACCATATAGAGTGCTGCAAGGATGATGTAATTTTGTAGTTAGCATCTCATTTAGCCACTCGTCAGAAACCTTGTGTGTTAACTACAGACTTTATTTCAGCCATCTAACCAAAAACGCATTTAAAAAAAAAAAAACCCATCGACTACGAGACGAGGGAACTGGAAGTGCTAAAATGCAAACTAATTTCCACATTTTAGAAATCATTTTTGCAGTGCTTTATTTAGCGTTGTCAGTTTGAGCATGTTAGCATGCTAACATTAGCATTTAGCTCAAAGACTCATAGAGCTGCTAGCATGTCTGTATGATGTAAACTCCCTCCAGGTTGTTAAAATCAACAGATCTCCTGAAAAAGTAGAGCGGACCTGACCACAGCTCGAAGGTAGCTCCTATCCCTCATTAACTATGACCCGTTAGCTTTCAGTGTTACAGTGCAGCTGAGCCTGTGTCACTTTTAGCATCAAAACTGTTCAAGAAATCTAAGATTGAATATCAGTGTTATTCTCTTACCTGCATGTCTCATTCCAAACTGAGTTGTTTTGGGGTTGTTTTTTTTTTTTTTTTAAGTGTCTTGGCCTTAAAGGACTTTACTGAAGACCTGAACCAAGGTGTGGATTAAGAGGACAGCCATAGTGAAGTGATCAATGAGATTTTCATCACTCAGTGTGAAGAAAAATGATAGAAAGGTTTTAAATGCTTGAGGTGTCACACAGACACCAGGTTCTTCATCAAGTTGTGCACAGTCATAAATCATGGACAGCTGACATGACACAGCCTACACAGGGGTGCCTTAGCATTAAAATCCACAATGTACTGCACACTTTTAATGTACTCTGTGACATGCAAGTGCCTTTAATTGGAGTTTTTTTAAGACTTAATTTTACCATTAAATTTAACTGCATTGTAATTATCTTTGTTATTCCTTGATTTGTCAGTAAACTTTACAAATTTATGTTATTGTTGTGTAAACAGTGTAAATTTGAAAGAACTATATGCATGATAGATACAACAATATAGCCATTTAAGAGATTCTTGTTTGTGCCACAGAAGAAAATGTTGGGTATATACAGTACATGTAGGGTAGGTATGTGAAAAACCTTTGGATTAGCAGTGAGACACAGTGGCTTCGGAAAGTATTCAGACCGCTTCTCTTTGTGCACACTTTAATATCTTGTAGATTTAAATTTAAATAAATAAAACTGCCATTTTTTCCCCTCAAGCTTTCAATCACGACAAAGTAGAAAAACATGCTTTAGAATTTGTCTGCAAAATTTATTAAAAATCTAAAACTGAATAATGAATCAAGGGTCTGAATACTTTTGTAAATGGCAGACTTCAAGTTGCAGTTTTAATACATTTTCAAAAAACTCTAAAAACATGTTTTCACCTGGGTCACTGAGTGTAGACTGATGGGTAAAAATGGAAATTGTTATCCATTTCCAAGTGAAGTGGTGTGAATACTTTGTGAAGCCACTGTGTGTTTTTATCCAGGCTTGAAATTATTAACTGCACTTGCTGAACTTGTAGATGTTTGAATTCTGTGTTTTATTGCTTCAAGAAAACACATAAGCTCTTCTCCTGCCCTCACGTTTTCATTGTCGCTGACAAAATCTGTCGGATCTGAAATGCTGTAAGTGTTGTTTCAGATCTGTTGGGAGCTGAGCTCGGCGGTGCTTCTCTAAAAGGCTATGATTTGCTCCATGTGCCTTGTTCCATAGTGGGACATTTGCACTGTCAGTGTCGTCAGTGATCTTTTACCTCTCTGTGTGAGAGCAGGCTGATAGGAAGAGGAAAAACCACAGTATTTGTTCACCTTGTATGCATATCAGTTGCCACATAAGACAATAGTGATGTGCATTTGTTCTGCAGGGGACACTGTCACCTAGTGGACAAGATCTCACGTATCAGCATTAACATGGCTTGATTGGTCCTTTCCAGGGACTGATGTAATGACTTAAAACTTTAGAAACTGTATTCATTTTTAAAATGTTTAAACCTATTCACAAAACCTGCAACATGCCTGAGATGGATTTGCTTTTACATCCAGGTGAGGTCTACAGAACAATAATAATAATAATAGTTATATAAAACCCATTAAAGCAGCTCTGTCTGAAAAATCACATTTTTATATTCATTGTATATTTTCTCCAGCCTGAAGAAGTCCAGGTCACTGGCTTGCTGCTTGGTACTTCTTGTGTGAGAGAGCTGGATAATGAAAACCTTGCATTATTCAGTAATTCAGTTATCTGTGGACTCCCACAATACTGTAAAATACAATTGCGGCTTCTATTTTTTTTGCTGAAATGTGTGAAAACAACAAGGAGGTTAATAACTTATAAATAATACATTTCACAAGCTTTATGCAAATTTCGAGATGGGAGTTTGTAATTGAGATGGGTAAGTAGAGCTTGCATAGTGGGCGAAGTGAAATGGCATCCCAAATCTATTTCACATGGAGGATATTACAAATTGATGACAGATTAAATGAATTAATCTTTATTGCACTGGACAGATGCAAAACAAGATAATTATAAATAAAATATGTCCCTCATTTGCAGAGGAATGCATGATGTTTCTGACGTACATAGACACTAACTTTATTCTAAAGAATATCCGCGGTCGACAACCTTGAACTTATTTCTTCTTTTTCTACTATTGGAAGGATTCTGTTTTTCCCTTTTATAGATACTCATTTCATTTCCATTATTTCAGTTGTTTTCCTTTTTAAAGGATGAAATTGGGAACACGGCCATTAGTCAGCTTTAATTAGTGAGTGAGGGGGGTGTTCATTCGAGTCAGTAATAAGTTTGTTTATTCTGCCATTACAGACCACAATGACTAGACCTAATAAAAATGAGTGAATGCCAGCAGGTTTCCGAGGTTCTTCTTTCTTCTGTCTATTTAATGAAAAATAAAAATGACTCTCTGCTTTCACATCAGTGTTGTGCTGTAAGAATCAACATAATTACATAAAGACATGATGCGACACCATGGGGAAATAGCATCTGCCATAAATATTGAATGGTGAACCGTGTTTCGACAGGATGTATGTGTTTTATGATTGTGTAGTGAAATGAGATTATTTAAGCTACAGTTGTTATCCCTGAGGAATTG
This sequence comes from Seriola lalandi dorsalis, assembly GCF_002814215.2. Classification (NCBI taxonomy): domain Eukaryota; kingdom Metazoa; phylum Chordata; class Actinopteri; order Carangiformes; family Carangidae; genus Seriola; species Seriola lalandi. The sequence goes on from NW_019525432.1 coordinate 101,481, forward strand.
GCCATGAATTCTGCTGCACATTCACTTTGTCTTTGTTTTTTCCCTTTTTTTTTTTTTGTTCATGATGAAGCAGCTCGGCTCTTTTCACAGCTTGACTTCTAAGTACAGCTGTTTTGTGGGTGCCGTGGGAGAAACTTATTCAATTTCACAAATGATTGTAATTAGTGTGGTTGCTGAATCAGCACTCACACGCTTTAATAATAACATTTAAACTTTCATTTTGCCCGAGACACTCATTATTTTTGTATCTTATTCATAAAAAGCACAAACTTCTTTCAAACGTCAAAACTAAAGACTAATGAGAATTAACAGATACATTACGCATGAAAGGCGATGGAGTCCTATTCACTCCCACTGTATTTATAGTTCAGCCTTTATGCACTGTACATGTAACATTAATTTTTCAGTTTGGCCTGCTGATTATCTATGTATAAGATCATGATAATGGACAAGGAAAGATAATGAGCTACACAATGCACTGAACTGTAAGGAGTCTGCTTAGCCATCACTTTATTTATATCTCAGCCAGTGAATAAAGGCACACTCCAATCATATTTCAAAATGCCCAGTATTGAACTTTGGTCAGCTATATGAACACGTAATGATGACAAGTACTCTAATATGGGACGCTGATCAATCATACATAAGCCCATAATAAAAAACATTTATAGTGTATGAGATATAAATTAGATATGAACTTGCTGGAATCCAGTTTAAAAGCATTTGATTTGCTGGATGCTCTGAATTATACACAGTTCAAATGATGACAATAAAATGATGACAATAAATGATGAGGTCTGGTTGTGATTAATGAATTGAATTTGAATATCGGGTCTCATTCAGCCCGAGTGTGTTTATAATACACTCATTATTGCACAAGAGTTAACGAGTGGAATGGAATCAATCCATCGTAAATGGTGCAAGGTCGTAATATTATGTCTTAGGTTATAGTGCGCGGAAGTCCATTGGACATGCAGCCATTGTGTGTCGTTACATGCATAACAAAATCCATTTAAATTACTTAATGCTCAGTACTGCATACTGATCAGCCACATAATTTCATAGAGGTAGCAGTCATACAGCGAGTTACAACAGCGTTAAGATCCTGCAGTGCTGCCACCATTGCACTCTACTTGCACTATACAGCAGATTCAATTAGGATCATACAAGCATCATAATCATATGATGTTGACATGAGCTTACGTATGTTCTGATGACGTTCAATCAGCGGAGGGAAAAGTACTTAGATCCTCACATTTTAACTACAGCATAAACTATTACAAGTAAAAGTTCTGCATTAAGAATTTTGCTCTGGTGAATAAAAGAACAGATTTATTATCAACACAAAATAAAGTGCTCACTGTGAACAGGTAACCCCTTTCCAAGTGTGACATTATTATTTATGATTATAGTAAATGATTGTAGAATCATTACTGAAGCATTAGCATGTAAACAAAACATTGCAGCAGGTCGGTGGAGTTCACTTCAACTGCTTTTTATATACTGTAGTTTAATCAATGAGAGGTAATCAAGTTGCTTGTTATGTAAAATATAAAGTAGCATGAAATGAAAATAAAAGTAGCAGCCTGATAAAGAAATGTAATATTGTAATAATTACGAAAGAAAGAAAGAAAGAAAGAAAGAAAGAAAGAAAGAAAGAACAACAATCTGAACAATTTTGTGACAAAAAGGCAACCTCCATTTGGTGATGAAGATCATGTCATATGATTAAAAGCCCCAGAAGAGCTTCTAAACAGAACCTGTGGTGGGATTTTCCCAACTAATATAATTTAATATTATATCAGTGTTGGAAAGTAATGTGTACATTTATGGTGAAAATACTGCACTTTAGTACAATTTTGAGGTAGTCATAAGACTACTAATAATAATTACTTGAGTATTTCAATTGTATGCCATATTATACTTCTACCCCACCAATTCAGAGGCTCATATTTTACTTTTCACTCCACATTTACTTGATACCTTTAGTTGCTATTTTGCAGATTCAGATTAACAATACTAAACATAATCAACATATAGAATAGGATGTATTATCACACTGTAGGTTCAAATTGTACTGATCTTTGGGAGGGGAATTTAAAGGCAACCAAGCAGCACATAAAATGATTACAATTAGCACCAGCTTCACCAGCTGCAGGATTAAAGCGATGTGCATACAAATGAACCAGTAATTATAATCCAAACATAGATTATGAAGTGGCTATTTTGCATAATGAGTAGACTAGAAGCACTCAGAGTGCTACCACCTCCACCAAAACCAGTGTTGAACGTCATACACCAACATACACCAGACTTCAAAGAAAAAAAAAATTAAATTCATGGTAAATGATCTGAATCTGCCCTAAAAAAAATGTAATGGGTTCGTCCCTGGTCCATGTCTCATCCTTTCACCAAGTTCGGTGCAAATCCGTTCAGTACTTTTTTGTTTAATAATGACAAACAAACAAACAAACAAACAAACAAACAAACACACACATACAGGTGAGAACGCAACCTCTTTGGCGCAGGTAATGAAGGCGACACACACGTTAGCGCCGTGGACTACAGCGACCATGATGACTCAGTGAGTCACTCCACTCGCTAAAAGGGGGTGTTCCCCTTTAAGACGTACAGGTGACGGCGATGACGCCACCCGCCGTTCAACAAGCAGCACAACAAGGAAGTCTTCGGAGAGTTCAAGTCGTGCAGACGGAACGAATTCACGAGCAAATGTTTGCCTCGTAGCACAGGTAAGTACGGCTCTAAAACCCTCTGTTGCGTTCGCCCCGTTCCGACGCCGAAATGTGAATCTTTTTTTTTGCGGGTTCGGCTTCATCGTCTGAACATGGCAACTGTAGATACTGGTTTCACTTTCAAGTTCGTAAAAAAAAAAAAAAAATGACAGAGCAGATACGGACACGAACTTATGAAAAACTACGCAGTTATATATATTATAAAAACACACACACAAAAAACAAACTACTAGAGCGAAGGTGACTCCGTTTGGAAACCTTTGGGGTGGAAATGTTGCTGTAGCAAACTTAAAAACACCAGCGTCATGTTTTGGTCCTGGCATGTTGTCAGTACTATACAGGCCGAGCTTCCTGTAAGGTGGCCACATTTGGTACCGTGTAGGCCATGATCACTGTCATGGCAGAAGACTTTCCAAACTCTTATTTACACGTGACTAAAATCCTTAAATTAGCTTCTTAAACACATTTAGCACAGAAATACTGTCATTCAGAAAGTATTCAGACCCTTATTACATTCATTTCCCCAGTCATCTATCTATACTCAATACCACATGATGACAAACTGAGGCAGATTTTTTGATTTTTGCAACATGACATTTGAAATTTAGCTCCCATTTCTCTTGATGATCTTTGATCTTTGTTTCTACACCTTGATTCGAGGCCACCTGAGGTCAGTTCAGCTGTGAGTTACAGAGGCACATGGTTGTCCACATAAAATCTCACAGCAGATTCTTCTGACAATAGTGTTAATAATCTCCCAAAGCTAAAATTGACACATTTAAATTGCATCTAAATGGCTTAAACTGAAAAAAAGTACATCCTCACTTTTGATAAAAACTTATGAAAGAGGCATCTACTATAAATAATAAAAAAAAAAAAAAAACCCCAGGTTACAGGTTTCACATGTAGCCGAGAAGATAAACAAAGACTTGCATACATGTTAGAACCACTAAGACCTGCATGTACATTTTATGTATTTTATCAGGATGCCAGTCGAAAGCCCGGAGGACAGGACAGTGGAGGTTCTGGCGCTGCCTGAACAAGTGGATGAGGAACTGCTGTATCTATACTTCGAGAATAAACGTCGCTCTGGGGGCGGCCCACTCTTCTCTGTGGAGAAGAAGGGTGACCGTGCCTTATTGGTGTTTGAAGATGCGGAAGGCAAGTTTGTGATTTATTAACCTTTGACATGAGCTGCTTTCAAAATCTTCTATGTTCTTTATTTAAAAAAAAAAAACAACAAAACAAACACACATTTGAAGTAACAGCTCTAAGAACAGAAAAACATGAGTGGAGACAGTGCAGTTTACCATTAATATACAGCATGCCAATTATTTCATTTTCTCTTCCTGTTGCTTTGACAGCTGCAGCCCAAGTGCTGTCTAAAGGGCACCACATTCTGCATAATGTTGAGCTGTGTGTGAGAAAGCCTGCCTCAAAGGACCAATGCAGGCTGCTGCTGCGGGGGATCAACCCCACCACCTTCTCTGAGATGATAGAGCTCTACGTGGAGAACATGTTGGGCTTGAACGTGACAGAATACACCCTGTACCCCTCCCCGGGGACAGATTTCATCCTCATCCACCTCAGCCAACCCTTGTCGAAAGGTCTCTTAAACGCACATGTTTTCTTCTTTCTCAAAAACAATCTGATCTTTCCAAAATGTTCAGGTTGTCATTTTCTTACTGTTTATATGTGTTTTTGCTTTACAGACTTCCAAAACCTTAGTGCAAAGATCTCCAAGAGGACACTGGATGGGGCCAAGGTAACACTTGAACAGCTTGAGCAAACTGACTCAGTTCTAGTGGAGAACCTGCACCCTGGCACCTCTCCGGACATGCTCACTCTTTACTTCGAGGGGAAGCGAGGAGGGGATCAGAAGGTGAAGGAGGTCGCCATGCTTTCAGAGGGTACAGCGAAGGTGTCCTTCGTCAACTATGACTGTAAGTTTTGCGGCGTACAACCTTTTTAAAAAACTCTTGTTGCACATTTAAAGCTTCCTTCATAAACAAAGTGTCTGTTCTTCTTGTAACAGCTGTGGGACCTGTCCTCGAGCTCCAGCACAAACTGGACGGCGCTGACCTGCTCGTGAAGCCATACTTTGACTTTCTTCAACCAACAGAAAGTGCAACATCACAAAACTCTGCAAGTGGAAGCCGAGATATGACTGAGAGAAACTCAGAGGATCTGAGTGATATTCAGATGCAGACCGCTCCCCCCATGGTGGTCACTGCCAGCAGCCCGTCCGGCTCTCAGCCGACCTCGGAGCCTCTTGCTGCCCATGAGGCGGCAGAGGAGGCAGCAGAGGAAGTTATGGAGAATCATACAGAGGATGCAGAAACACTATCGAGCCATATTCCTATAGCTGACCCGGTAAAATTAGCTCTGTTTCAACTTTGCCCCCTTCCACAGAACATTGAAAAGACTGACCCAGATATCACCGTCCAAATTAAGGAAGATGGTGTGCACGTTGTAGGACCTGGCGGACAAAAGATGGAGCAGATAAAACAGACCGTCTCTGACTTTCTCGGCAATATGTCTGAAACTCATTTCACTCTCGAGCCAGAAAAGGCCCAGTTCCTTGCGAGAAAAGATGTAAAAGAGCGACTACAACAAACCATGAATCAAACTGGGTCACCCTCCATGTACTCCGTATCAGATTCTAAAGTCGCTGTAACATCGCTGTCGCAGAACTCTGCTCAGCAGGCATGTAGCTTTTTGAAATCTCAACTGAGTCACTTCAGCGTACCTTTGGATGCACAATATGAGGGTATGTTATATTGCAGAGAGTGGTCTGAGTTCCTGCGGGCTCTGGGTTTCTGCTCTGTGAAGGTGTCGGAGCGAGGAGGGAATATTGATGTGTTGACTCTGAAAGGGATGGAGAGCGAGAAGCAGACTGCCATCCTGCAGTTTCTCACCACACCCATTGAAAGGGAGACAGTCATCTCTATGGAGCCGGGCATGCTGAAATACATCCAGATCCATTGTCATCAGCTACTGGCCGACATGGACCAAGTGTCTATTTTTCCACTAGAGGCTGAGGATGTCTGTGGGTTAAAGGTATGTGATGCATCAGTATCACATGGCTTTAAAGCTTTAGTTTTAATTCATCTTTTGACATATTTGTCTCTCTACCTCATAGATCCACGGTCATGCTGTCGCTTGCCAAATGGCTGAGGAGGTGTTGCAGGGCATCGTCTCCTCTATCTGCACCAGAACCATCACAGTAAACGCTCCAGGAGTGGCCCGGTTTTTAGGTGAGGCGGAGTGCAAGAGCATCCTGAATGAGATGGAGTCAAAGTTTCAGGTCTACATCAGCCCGAAGCAGGCGCCCTGGGAACCCCTGCCTCACCAGGTAATGAAATGATGAAACAGAGCAAAACTTTTGTTATCGTTTGTGTTTTTGAAACTATGACATGCAACTTGATTCTTCCACGTTCTCCTCTCAGTTGGCCGCTTATTCTGGTTGTCATTCATTTTGACGAGCTGTCTCCCTTGAAACAGTATACAGAAAAGCCTCAGGCCGAGTTCTTTCAGCATAAACATGACAGAAGTGAAACACTGATGCTTACTGTTTCTCCAAAACAGTCCTGCCTGCTGAAAGTTTTAGCTTCATTGTACTTTATTATTTTACTGCTTGGTTTGTTGTCGGCCTCAGCTCACAGATAAAAAACAATGTATATATCTCCGAATGTCCCAAAGAAAAAGTCAAGTAAGCAGTCAGTGCAAAGAGGGTGGCAGAGGGTGGTCAGTTAAAGTGTGGGGAGCAAAGACTGTTTTCTGAAGACCTTTTCTGATCCTTTTGTTTAGTGTAATTATTGGACTCCAGGCTCACCCGTGTTTCAAAAATGCCGAAACACTTGAATCAAACTGAAACTGAATAAAACGAATAAACAGCAGCCAGAAGTTGTGATGAAATATCAGCGCTCACAGTGTGTGTGGTGAGCCATAGAAAAACACTAAACAAAACAAGGTCATTCTGCCCTGTACAAAGATTTTTGATAAATCGTTTTGCACAAATACCAAAATCCTTCATGTTATTCTCCTTAAGACCAAAATGTAGCACATTGACGTTTTTCCTTTTTTGCAACCTTTATAACAAAAAGGTCAAAAGTCCTGAAACTTAAATGAAAAATTGTCAGCAATTGTGACGTTTTCTCAGTTAGTAGTTAATGGCCTAACTTTTGCAAAGTCACTGATATGACCCTTTTTTAATATGCAGGAAATATTCATTACAGTTTTAATTAGCATAACATTAAGTCAGAATCTGCTACTCAACATCAAAATGTGAAGTAATTCAGGTTTCCCTGCAGCAGAAACATTCAGTGTTCACAGAAACATTGTATTTTTTATTCCAGGACATTTTTGAAACTGCATGGAAGATGATGTCGCACAGAAACTTTCAGAAAATGTCTATGGATGCTCCTGCACAGTTAAAATCAGATTCAGTGCAAACTGATAATAATGGAGCTGCTGACAAAGGTAATGTCTCTCTCTTTATTGATTTCTCATGATCCTGTGCAGTTTTAAAGAGTCTGTTTGCTTCTGTGCAGGCCTTTTAGAGGAGGCGAAGAGAATCGTCTCAGCCATTGATGAAAGTCTCGAGGAGGGTGTTTCCAATTCAGAGCAACTCATGGATGACATGGATAACATGGACCTGTACTCGGCAGAGGAACCGACCAGCCTGACAGACCAGGACTCTGATGTGATCGTTTTAGATGCTTCCCAGCTCTCAGCTGAAGGGAACGCTGCCGGCGGGTTAGCCGCGGGCCTTTCTAGCGATCTGGAAGAAGAGGCCCAGCTGTCTTTAGCCATCCAGTACTCGATGGAGTCAAGCCATTGGTCCCTGGAGGATGAGGACGAACAGCTGAAACAAGCCCTGGAGCTGTCCAGGAAAATGATCCAACATGAAGCCTCTTCTAGTGGTACTGACAAAGGCCCCCGTGGGGGTCAGCTGAACAAGGTCACTGATGTTTCCTTAGAGGATGCCATCAAGGCGGCTAACACTATCCAGATAGTTGTGTTTGCAGGTTATAGCTGTGATCTCATTCGTGTGGACATAGCCTTTGGGAAGAAGGTCAGCCAGAGACAGGTGGAGGAGAAACTGGAGCACAGGAGTGTGAGGAACATGTCTGAGTACCACAGGAAGTGTTTGGAGATGATCAAGAGGAAGCATGCGGTCGAGATTCAAATTCAGGGCACCATAATCGCTGTTTCTGGATTCAAGGACTTTGTGGCCGGAGGAATTTGTGACGTGAAGCTGCTGATGGAGAAAATCAGTAATGCTGTTTCCAACCAGGAAATCCTGCGGACTGTCCAGTGGGTGCTGCATGATCCAGCCTCCTCAGACACGACTCCATATTCACCAGACGCCACAGTTTTCATCGAGAATGCGTGGAGGATGAAGCTGAAAAAGGTTGATATATTGTTAGACAATCAGCCCCACATTATCAGTTTTGAAAAGATGCAAGAACACAACATAGCCTCGGGAAAATACCTGAAAATCTCCAGGAAGATGCTCGAATTAGGGGATTTGAATGAAGACATACCAGGTAAATGAAACTTAAGAGGTCTAGTACTTTTAAGTATTCTGCAGAATGATGCTTCTGTGTATGGAGCCCTACAACTGACAAAATCTAAGATTGTCAGACAACTCAAAAATATAACTGAATGCATCATATCAGGAAAATGCTTCAAAAGAAATGCTAAAATAGATAGCTAGCTAACACAGCTTTTATCTTTATAACATACTCTTTGTTCTTTGTCTTTTAAGTCATTTTCTTTCATTGTCTTTGTCAAGGACATATGGACTTAATTGTGTTATCAGTGACATTTTATAAATTTGTGTAATGTAATATTTCTTTTCCCCTCTGACAGATGTTAGTTGCTGGTTGGCACACTAATTTAAATATTAGACATCATAATGTAACTTCTGTATTTCAATATATACAAATAATTAAAAAACTAAGTTAGTCAAGCATGACATAACTAACTCTAACTAGCTTCATCATTACCGTGTCATTTTTCAAGTTAATATTATCATATCAGTATGCATCAAAATCTTTGCTAGAGGGATATTGGTGAGAAAATCGCTGTTGGTGTTAGCTTGAAATAGCTCTGGCAAGCTAATTTTATCTGTTCATTTGCTGGCTATAAGGCTTTAGCTACTTTTACTTAAGGGTTTACGCAGGACAGTATATGGATGATAATGACTTGTCTAAATAGCAGTATTATTCATTGACGTATTTAAAAAAAAAAAAAAAAAACCATTTTGACCTGCCTGATAAACTTGTACTGCTTTCTGTCAGTTTTGGGAGTTTTTAAATGATCTAAAGGGGTTAAAAAAAACTAAATTACATCTAATAAAACTCACTGAACTGATAAAAACTGACTCATTTGTTGACAGAAGAGGAATACTCTCTGCTGTCAAACCTGCCCGAAGCAACCAAAGTCGATGAGGAATCTGATGAATTTCAGAATGTTGTGAAGAATTTCTACGAGACCATCCAGGAATACCACAGCAAGATCAGAATCATACAGGTGAAAAAGAAAAAAAATAGCCTACATATTTTGCAACAGATTGTTGTTGCGTGTCTGTAATAACATGGCTGTTTTTTCTCCAGGTGGAAAAGCTCATGAATCGACTGCTGTACAATCAGTACAAGTTAAAGAAGGCAAGTGTGCTGCAGCGAGCCACGTACCCAGAAATCGAACGGACTCTCTACCATGGTACGAGTGAGACGAGTGTGAAGGAGATATGCGTTCATGGATTCAACAGAAGCTTCTGTGGAAAGAATGGTAAGTTTCGGAATAACATTTGGCTCAGTTTGCCTCATCTTGGTTATCAATCTCTTGACATCATGGTTTTTCTCCCCACAGCCACCGTCTACGGTCAGGGGGTGTATTTTGCTGTCAACTCTGCGCTGTCCGTTCAGGATCAGTATTCACCCCCAAACTTAGATGGATACAAGTTTATTTTTGTGTCAAAGGTTCTAACAGGAGACTACACTAAAGGTTGCCATTCAATGAAGACCGCCCCGTTGAAGGAGACCGGTGATATTCCTCTCAGATACGACAGCGTTACAGACGACATCACCAAGCCGTCGATGTTTGTCATCTTCAATGATACGCAGGCTTTTCCAGAGTATCTCATTACATGCCAGAGAATCCACCGCTGAAGAAACTGATAGCTGTCAGATAATAACCATTAATTTGTTGTTTTAATGTTTTGCCTTGATTAGAAAAGTGCATTTGATTTATAAAGGGCTAATGTGTTATAATGTACAGTTGATATTTTTTTCTTTGATCAAGATTACTTCACACTTGTACTTTACTGTTGTCTTTATGAGTTGCTCTACTTTCAGTTCCTGAGTTTGATTGCGAGAAACTCAAACAGTTGAATTCAAAAAGCACATTTTAATTAAGTAACTTAAAACATCCTCTGTCAGCACAATAAGGTCTTCAAATAGGTGTGACTCAGCTGTTATTGCATGACATTGTACTTGTAACAGTCAATTTTGTATTTTCTCGGCAGTGAGCATACACGTCAATGTTTACTCTCCTTGCTTAAACTTGAAAGCATTCGAAATATGTTGTATTTGTGATTTTAAAATCAACCATAAATGATCTGTTTCATTTAGTTACTGGTCTTTCTTACAGATAATTGTATTAATGTGAATATTTCTTTGTCTGCTGACAGTGCTGGAAACCCTCCTATGTTAATGTGTAACTATTCATTAGTTTATGCAGAAAAGTTTTTATTGACCTGAATATGACCTTATATATATTATATATATTGACTTTCAGGTTCAGTTGTAGCAACCATACTGCAGGTTTTTTTCTGCCCATGTGAATATAATTAAGTGAACTCTGAAAACAGAACTCTAACTCGAAATGTAGTTACAGTAACTACTTGGTGTGATTTAAAAAAAAAAAAAACTGTAGTCCCATGTCCACTGCCCTGCCATGAAGAAAATGTCATTTAAAAAATGATCACCCTGGTAACAAAAAGAAAGAAAATTAAGCTTCTAATAACCTGCATTATTCTTCATCACGGTGGAGCTAATTATGATTTTTTCAAGTTTCAAGCTACAGTATCATTACCTGGCCTTGCACATCTATCACATCTGCTGTGCACGCTAAAGGAATGTGAATTGTTATTTTAGTAAAATAATCTGAGCTAGGCCTTATGTACTATGTGCAAAACATGATGGAGCTTGATTGTCATATTTCCATATTTCCATATTCCTTTACCCTTCCTCTTGAATTGAGAAACCATTAAAAGATTTGTGGGAACATTCTGTGGAATCAGCCATTAGTAAACTTCAAAACATATATAATAATACATGATTATGTTTGATTTTCTATACTAAAAAAAAACTTAAGTGTACTTGGGTGTAATTTGTGCACAACATTGTTGTTAAGGCTTTTTATTAAATTGCATCACACTCATTTGTTTTCTATATGTAAAAATGTAAAAATAATACATTTAAAAAGTATTTTCTGTTCATTCTGTCCCTCCGCTAAGTTGCAGCAAATAGTCTGGATCTGGAACTTCACTTACGGAGACTTTGTTTTAAAAAATGATCAGATAAATAATTTATCTGAGGCGCTTTGCTTTGAATAATGGAACAAACCTCATATAGTAAAACATGATGACATGACGATAATTTCCATATAATAATTTTACCATTGGTAAGAATTTTCACATGTATCCTGAAACTATAAAGATAATAAAGAACTGAATACTTTTGAACTGTGGGGGCAGCAGTACGCCCGCCTCGGAGCAACAAAACTGCCAGAAAAAGAAAAGCCGAAGAAGAAGAAGACTCACGCAGTCGCAACACAGCGAACACAACGACAGCTAACTGCTAGCTTACCTGGCTATCGGATAGATAGCTTAAGTTAGTAAACCACAAAGTATGATACCCTAAATGTGAACAGAGGGAGGAACAATAAAGCTACAAACTCTGTTAACGTGTTTGATATAGGTACGTCGACAAGTTTAATTCATGATTTGCAAAGACATGCCAAAACTTATGTCCGGGGCAGAGGCTGTGCCATGCTAGCTAATGTGCTATCTACAAATAGGGAGTTTAGCCCGTTGCTAACGTCCGTTCATACATTCGTTATCCGAAGCTAACTCTTAGCTGTACTAGAGGCTCACAGTGGTCATAACAAAGTGACTGAATGGCTGGTGCTGCTTGTATGTTTCATTAAATTAAACGATCTATCAGAGTAAAAGCTAATAATCTAATTAGCAGACAAAACCTAACGCTAACGCTGCTTTTGGTTGTTTATAATCGAGCTACCGTTTATTTATCATGATAGCATCTTTTTACATCACTGTCATAAATACTTAAAGCAGGGCTTCAACTTGTGTTAAATAACTACAGCTAAAGATAGTATTGTGTATTTGCAATCTGAGGGAACTACATACTTGCAAATGTGTTTACTGGAATGATAACGTAAAGCAAAGTCCAAACGAAATCTAAAAGTTTACTCCATGTTTCAGCAATAATACGTAACAATAAAATAAAGCTCAACGTTTCATGAACGGTGAAATTGTTTAATTCGGCGTGTAAGTTATTTACTAAACTGTAAGCTTAATAACTAAATCTCAGTTCAGCATTTTTTCACACTGCTGGCTGGTTACCACTACCCACTTCAGTTTACTCATGAGGAAGACTACGAGAATGAATATTTGATTTATCATATGTATTTTAAACGGATCAGTGGTATAATGCAGAGGTCTTGACATGAATTTTCTCACCTGTCAGATGCTGAGGGCAATCATCCAGGATGTATGCTGTGTACAGACAAGCCCACACCCCCACTGCAGTGGAGTTTTCTGTCTACTGCAACTTTATATCCAGTAAGGAGAAGAACTTGGTCGTCGCAGGAACATCTCAACTCTTTGTCTACAGGATTATCCACGATGTGGAGGTAATGATAAGTTTCCACTTTCATTGTTTCATTCTTTCAGGCCTTAGAAAACAAGCTCAAATCGTTGGTGAGTTAATGCGCTAGGTATAACATTTCTGTTATTGTTTCAGAGTACATCAAAGGCTGACAAGTCCTCAGGTAAGTCTGGACTTCAAACTCAAAACAAACTGAGTTCACTACTGATAAATTAAATAAACCTATATGAGCGTATTAGCGGTCCAGCTTCAATCTGTCCCCCTCCTGCAGATTCCAAATCTCGTAAGGAGAAGCTGGAGCAGGTGGCGTCCTTTTCTCTCTTTGGTAATGTTATGTCCATGGCCAGTGTGCAGCTTGTGGGCGCCAGCAGAGATGCACTCCTTCTCAGTTTCAAAGATGCCAAGGTATTATCATCTAAGCTGTGCACTGCCTAACTGACTTTTTAACTGCCTAAAATTGTTTTTGTACTGACCTCGGGGTGTGTTTGCTCTCTCACCAGTTGTCTGTAGTGGAGTATGACCCCGGGACACATGACCTCAAGACGCTGTCTCTTCATTACTTTGAGGAGCCAGAACTCAGAGTATGTAGCAACAAGAACTTATATGATGTGCGAAATATCTGCCTAAATTGTAGTAGATGTTTACAAGTGAATGAATTATTTCAATCATTTGGACTCTTTTTCAATTTTCAGGATGGGTTTGTACAAAATGTACATATCCCCATTGTCCGTGTAGATCCAGAGAATCGCTGTGCTGTAATGCTCGTTTATGGCACCAAACTTGTGGTGTTGCCGTTCAGAAAGGACACTCTAACTGATGAACAGGAAGGTGGAGTTGGAGAAGGGTACGCGTGCATTCCCCTAAATATTCTGCTTATTGACGTCTTTTAGTGTTTGGTGCGCACTTGTGTCCCAAATATTTATTTGTCCACTTTTATCCTTCTGCTGTTCGAGTTTATACTAACACTCAAAAGCTGTCTGACCGTGCTGAATCCAAAACTGTCTGTGTATCTCATCCGCAGACCTAAGTCCAGTTTCCTGCCCAGCTACATCATCGATGTCCGCGAGTTGGACGAGAAGCTGCTAAACATCATTGACATGAAGTTCCTGCATGGCTACTATGAGCCCACGCTGCTCATCCTGTTCGAGCCCAACCAGACTTGGCCTGGGTCAGTCCAACACACCATCAGCTATAATGGCGACTTTCTGTTTTTTATCTGATACTCTGAGCTGCTAACAAGAGTGACGTTCTGTTTGATTCACCCAGATTTGATTCAGTGTTTAACTTCTGTTGTTTCTCTGTCTGTCAGACGTGTGGCTGTGCGTCAGGACACTTGTAGCATCGTTGCCATCTCCCTCAACATCATGCAAAAGGTCCATCCCGTCATCTGGTCCCTCAGTAATCTGCCTTTTGACTGTACGCAAGTCATGGCTGTTCCCAAACCCATCGGTGAGTTCAGTAAATTTTCTCTCTTGTCACTGCTTATCAACTGTGTGGTCGCTAGTTTCCCTCTTTGCCATACAGGTAATTTCCCCTGAAGTGTTGGATATAAATTTACACTTTGTGAGGAAGTGTGTTGTGTTGTGAAAGTGTTTGGTGTGGCGTCTCCTGAGAGTTCTGATCACGTATCAAATCTTTCTAGGTGGAGTGGTGGTGTTTGCTGTGAATTCGTTGCTGTATTTGAACCAGAGTGTTCCGCCATATGGAGTTTCCCTCAATTCTCAGACAGCTGGGACCACAGCCTTCCCGCTGCGTAAGCATTATGATCTGAGAACACACACCTACACTATATCGGGCCTTGTTAATATACAGTGGGTTCCAAAAGTCTAAGACCACTTTCCCATTTGATATTTTTTGATGTTCACGTGTTTTGATTACGCAGGTGTACAGGATGAAGTGAGGATCACACTAGACTGCTCCCAGTCTGACTTTATCGCCTATGATAAGATGGTCATCTCTCTGAAAGGAGGAGAAATGTGAGTCATTGTGATTACCAGTAAAATACATGTCAACGTTGCTGACAGTTCATGAATCGTCTGTGACTGTTTTCTTGTCGTCTTGCAGTTACGTGTTAACCCTCATTACTGATGGCATGAGGAGTGTGCGGGCTTTCCACTTTGACAAAGCTGCTGCCAGCGTCTTGACAACTTGTGTAAGTTCTGCTTAAAGCTGAGAGCAAAAATGATCTGATGATACAGGACGTCTCTGAAACTATTACCCTTCTTTTTCGTTTCTGTTGATAAAAACAAATGGTAGGAGGTATTAGAGTTTGATTGACATGGGGTTTGAAGGCTAACACTGGTATTTTAGGATTAAAGCTGCTGAATTCTGCAGAATTTAAGAATTCTTATGTCTGACTGATATTTTAGGATAAAAACTAAATGCTCAGTCTATACTATGTTTGTCAGCTTTTAGAGGATTTAGATATCGACAATCGTCCATACTGATGCCTTACACTGTGGGCTTCCCTCTTCCAGATGGTAACCATGGAGCCCGGCTACCTTTTCCTCGGTTCCCGCCTGGGAAACTCTCTGCTCCTGAAGTACACAGAGAAACTTCAGGAGACTCCACCAGAGGAGGGCAAAGAAAAGCAGGACAAAGAAAAAGAGAAAGAGAAGGATAAAGATAGACAGGTTTGAAAGCCATTGTGTCAAATGTGAATTATAATATTGTTCTTGTGAAGGACCATTTTTATTTTCACTCGCTTTATGCTTTTCTTGTTGCAGCAATTATTTCAGATAAGGAACTTGTCAGTCTTTCAAAGTAAATGTGCGCAGCAGACAGTGTACACACTGAAGGATTGTTGCTCTGTTTGACAGCTGGTTGTCAACATGCTCTTTGTTCTAAATCTCTGCTAATGAATTCCAGGAGGAACCGCCGAGCAAAAAGAAGCGAGTAGAATCGTCCAACTGGACTGGTACGTTCAACTTCAATGTTTGATATGTGCCAGAAAGATGTGTGAGATCTTACAGCTTTATATCGTATTTGTTCTGACAGATGAGGTGGATGAGATCGAAGTGTATGGAAGTGAGGCCCAGTCAGGCACTCAGCTGGCCACCTACTCCTTCGAGGTAGTAAAACCCTAAAGCTTTATTGCTTCTTATGTAAATGCAGATGTTGTGGAGTGTGACTGAGAGCTCTCCTCTGTGTTTTGTTACAGGTGTGCGATAGCATACTCAACATTGGACCTTGTGCGAATGCGTCCATGGGTGAACCTGCCTTCTTGTCAGAAGAGGTACAGATATTTGAAACACATCCCAGAGTCTCTGTAGATTGGTTAGTGCTGCACAGAACTGTATTAGAGGTCGCTGACTTCACTTTCCTCCCACAGTTCCAGAGCAACCCTGAGCCTGACCTGGAGGTTGTAGTGTGCTCTGGCTTTGGCAAGAACGGTGCACTGTCTGTGCTTCAGGTAAAATCGTCCCTGTTGACTTTGACTGTTATTTTTATGCATGTGTGTGTAGGTAGATGCATGCCTGTTATTACTGCACCGTCTTAAAACCTGTGGTCGTGAGGGCCGTCTGCCGCAGGTCCAGTGACAGTGCTATAGTGAAGTCTGGGTCTACCACGGCTGCCTCAGAGATCGACGGAGTAGCCTGTAAACACCCCAGACACAAAGTTGACACACTTAAATGCACAGATTGATTTCTTGTTCTCTTGTTTTATCTTCCTTTAAAATGCTTTGATATTTTTCCATTCTGTTCTCAGAGAAGCATCCGACCCCAGGTGGTCACTACATTTGAATTGCCAGGTTGCCATGACATGTGGACGGTCATCTCAAGTGAGGTCAAGGAAGACAAAAAAGTACTGTCTATTTCTGCCTAATAACTTAACGGTCCCATATTTGACACTTTTCCAGTGTTTTATTTGAAGTATTGATCCATAAGAAGATATACTTGTGGTTTTTCGAACCAAAACTATCTCACTGTAGTTTTACATCTCCTCTTACTTCTGATTGGCTGACTGTTTTCTGAGTGATCGAATAAAGAATAGAGCAGATTTCAGGAAAACACTAAGAGAAACCAAATCCTGCAAGGTTGGATGGTGGGTTCAGGGGGGCGTGGCTTGGAGCATGGTTGAGAGTGGTGACTGCTTTGTTGTGACCTCACAAAGTTCCAGAAGTCCTGACGGCTGGTTTTAAGGCTCAGTTTCTGAATACAGGCTGTGTGCATTTCTCTGTGGACTGAGGCTTTGATACTTCCACAGTATTGATATAGAACCTAGACCTGCTTTATAATCCAAAAAGGCACAGACATCTCACTTTATATAATATGGGACCTTTAAGGTTTTCACTAATTAATGATCAAAATTTTCCGTCATATATAGTGTCACCTTTTATTTTTTACTGTAAGATGTTTCTTGGTCCTTTCACAGCCTGCAAAAACCGATGAGTCAGAGGACGGGGCTGAGACAGAAACCAGTGAGGATGGTGAAGAGGGAGAAAAAGAGAAGGAGGAGAAGGAGAAAGAGGAGGAAGAGAAGACGGATCCTCCCCTGGAGGATGATATAAAGAAGCACGGCTTTCTCATTCTAAGCAGAGAAGATTCGACCATGGTAAAACAAAAAAAACAAACTCTTCATCAGTACATATCTGATGTTGTGTAGCTTTTATTTGAACAGATACAAATATAAAAGTTTTAAAAACAACTCTGGTTTAACGTTGGAGAATCTGGATGTTGTCTAATACAACTCGATTGTCTTTGTATAAACTAAACCTGCGTCTTTGTGTAGATCCTTCAGACTGGTCAGGAGATCATGGAGCTGGACACCAGTGGTTTTGCGACCCAGGGACCCACTGTGTTCGCTGGAAACATCGGTGACAACAAGTACATCATCCAAGTCTCACCCATGGGTATTCGACTCCTGGAAGGAGGTAAAAGAAATGAGAAACGGTCCCAAAACAATGGTGAAACTTGGTGACAAAATGATTTTTACATTTGGTTGTTACAGTAGCAAACAAGTTGAAGTTGGAGATCTGTGATATAAAGAAAAACTGAAAGCATTAAACGTGATGCAACCAGCCTCATTTACTGACATGCTTTCTCTCAATCCTGCTTCCAGTGACGCAGCTCCACTTCATCCCAGTGGACCTAGGCTCTCCCATAGTGCATTGCTCCGTGGCTGACCCTTACGTAGTGATCATGACCGCAGAGGGGGTAGTCACCATGTTTGTGCTGAAGATTGACTCATACATGGGGAAGACACATCGGCTGGCTCTGCAGAAACCGCAGATCCCCACTGTGAGTCCATCAGCATTCATAGTAGGGTATTATTGAGCAAACACGCCCCCTGCTGGTCAAAACTGAAGCTGTCAAGCAAAAGTGTCTGGTTCTGCAGTTTCAACATTGTCACTCATTTGAATTTTGTGCTTCAGTGATGGCAATATGCAGCTGCACAGCATCATTACACTCCCAAGTTTGGAGTCTTTTAAATAGCTTTTAACACTAATGAACTCCTGCCTCTCGTTCCACAGCAATCACGCGTGATCACGCTGTGTGCGTACCGAGACGTCAGCGGCATGTTCACCACAGAAAACAAAGTGAGCTGCTCCGTCAAAGAGGACACCATCGTCAGGAGTCAGTCTGAGACAGAGACCATCATCCAGGACCTCAGGTGAGAATTCACGTCACCTCCTCAGTGAAGCAAACAACCAGTTGAGAAAACCTCGTATTTGTCCGAGGACTGATTGTTGTGAAATGTTCGTGTAGTAACACAGTGGATGATGAGGAGGAAATGCTGTATGGAGACTCCAATGCCAGCGCAGGGCCTGCGAAGGAGGAAATGAGCCGCAACTCTGCGGCAGCATCCTTTGGAAGTGACGGCGGCTCGGGGAAAGCAGAGCCCTCACACTGGTGCATGATCATCAGGGAGAATGGTGTCATGGAGGTACGGCACATATGTAACATCATAAGATTATATACAGTATATTCAGAGATGCGTGTTAATGCTATTCCTACGCTCCCCTTTTTTTAATGGCCCTTGTTTCTGTTTGAACAGATTTACCAGCTGCCCGACTGGCGGTTAGTGTTCCTGGTGAAGAACTTCCCAGTCGGTCAGAGGGTGCTGGTTGACAGCTCCTCCGGCCAATCGGCAACACAGGGGGAGGGTAAAAAGGAAGAAGTAACACGACAAGGAGAGATCCCATTAGTCAAAGAGGTGGCTTTGGTTTCACTTGGAAACAATCACAGCAGACCGTATTTACTGGTGAGTTTGTAGTTTGAGGCCCTTTGTGCTGAGTGTGTGTGTGTGTCTGTTTGTGTTTCGCTTGGTTAAAAAGCTTCATTAAGAGAAAATGAATCACTTAAACTGAATTAAAACAGGGTACGACAAAGTGTCTTCTTGTTTTCTAGGTTCATGTGGAACAGGAGCTTCTGATCTACGAAGCGTTCCCGTACGATCAACAGCAGCCGCAGAACAACCTGAAAGTCCGCTTCAAAAAAGTAAGGAGCTAACGCTGATAACGGCGGACTAAATCAAGCGAGCTGTGGATGAAGTGAATCTTAAAAGCGCTGCTCTGCTCTGCACAGGTGCCCCACAACATTAACTTCAGAGAAAAGAAATCGAAGCTCAAGAAAGATAAGAAAGCGGAGAGCGGCGCCACCGAGGAGACTTCAGCTGTGAAAAGTCGGATTGCCAGATTCAGATTCTTTGAAGACATCTCCGGATACTCAGGGGTAAGTAGGGCATTTCTTTACACTTATTTCAGGACTCCAGCCGAAACATCCACGCTAGGAGAGCTTTACATCCATGTCCCTGTTGGCTAAACTTAAGTCATTTTCCACATTTTCCTTGTTGGCGCAGGTGTTCATCTGTGGTCCGTCTCCTCATTGGATGCTGGTCACCTCTCGGGGAGCGATGAGGCTTCACCCCATGACCATTGACGGCTCCATCGAGTCTTTCTCCCCCTTCCACAACATTAACTGCCCCAAGGGTTTCCTGTACTTCAACAAACAGGTACATATTATATATATTGAAAGAAATCTCATCACGGCGGTTGTGAAGTGGGAGGAGCCGCAAGTTCAGGAAGTGATTTTGTCCACTCTGAATTCCCATTTTAAATTTTTACTTTAAATGGGAGCCATCATGTAACAATGTTTAAGTTTTAATTTTTATTTCAACGTGCTAGTTTTGTTCTGCTTTCTAGTTTCTACTTCCCTCAACAGTTTTCATTGTGTGTGTCACGTGTGTGTGTTTGTTTCCCCGCAGGGCGAGCTGAGGATCAGCGTCCTGCCCACATATCTGTCCTACGACGCCCCCTGGCCGGTCAGGAAAATCCCACTGCGCTGCACCGTCCACTACGTCTCCTACCACGTCGAATCTAAGGCAAGGCTCCTCTTACTCGACCCCACACAAACACCAGAGGCACCAAAGCGGCGACGTGACGCAAATTCAAGCTGTAACACTTTCCCCCGGACTCGCACACCTCCACTTGCATAACGTGATGCAAAATAAAAGCGTATCGATCGAGCTGCTTTGAAAAAGTTGAAGATGAAAGCCCTCTGGCGCTAAAGTTTTCTCACTGTGAGAGGAAAAAAAAAATCAATGAGGGTGACTTTGAAAGGATTAGGCTTTGATGTGAAGTTTTTGTGTGTGACTGTGGATTTTTCCCTCTCAGGTGTACGCTGTGTGCACGAGTGTGAAAGAGCCCTGCACTCGCATCCCCAGAATGACCGGAGAGGAGAAGGAGTACGAAATCATAGAAAGAGGTCAGATGTGAACACACACACACACACACACACACACACACACACACACACACACACACACAGCCCCAGCAGATGAATTCATGTACTAAATCAACACAACCCGACATGGTCCAGATGTTCTTTTGAATGGATTTTAAACTGGATGTTTATTGTTATAATTAATTTTTCATACAATTGAATCATTAAAGTATTTATTCATACTGCCACTGCCTGGATTGGCTGAGGCTGGACATTTCAACCATTTATCCTTTTCTTTCAGCTGTTTCAACATTTTTAGTTACACTTAGCGAATTATTTCAATAGTTTGAATTACTTTTAGTTACTTTTTTCAACTGTTTTTGTTACTTTTTGCTACTTTTTAAAATCTTTTTCAAAATGTTTATACAACTATTCATTACTTTTAGCTACGATTTAAAACATTTCTGAATTATTTTTTAGTTATTATTTCAGCCATTTATCCGTTTCTTTTCGCTAACTTCATTTTACAGTTTACAAATTACTTTTACATACTGTTTATCTTACTTTGAGCTATTTCAACTGTTGTGAGTTATTTGTAGCTGCTACTTTAATTGCTTATACATTTCTTTAGCAAAATATTTAAACTGTTTATACATTACTTTTAGCTACTATGTAATCTATTCATTCATTTTAGCTAACTACAATATTTCAACAATTCATAAATTACTTTTAGCTATAATTTAAAACATTTATAAATTTCTTTTTCTCAGTGTCTCACATAAATTACTTTTAGCTAGCTAGTGTTTTTACTATATTTTTTCAACTATTTAAACTATTTATAAATTAGTTTTAGTTAACTAGTTCAACCGCTATTTCCACCAAACATTTTCAACCACTTATTTAGTCTTCTGTACTAACTTGCTAACTACTTTATACACACTCCCAATGGCAACAGGTTGTGTTAATGCATTACAACGGATTCAGGTGGTCGAGAGGCGTGTCCTGCGCCGTCAGCCTTCAGTAGCTGGTTAGCTATCTAGCTGTAGCAGTATGTGGATATCTTACTGATGTTCTCCGCTGTCACCCCGCAGATGAACGTTACATTAATCCTCAGCAGGAGAAGTTCTCCATCCAGCTCATCTCTCCAGTCAGCTGGGAGGCCATTCCCAACACACGGTAAAAGCTGTTTCCTTTCTACACTGCGCCCCCTTTTAAAGAACAAGGGTGGAGTTTTCAAAATCAATACAGATGCCTGTTTTTAATAGACATAGGCACCTGTGAATTAAGAGGTCCACACGACTTTGTGTTTTCTCATTTGCTGTGGGGCAGGTTGACCTGGAAACTTTGTGCTGCTGTTCAAGAATTGTGAGGTTTAATAGAAAATCTTGGGTCATTCATCCAAATTGTAGACAATTATTTTAGTCTCACATGACCGCTTTCCCTCATTTCAGTGAAGATCAGTTGGAAATGTTGGGTCATTTGTCCAGGTCCCTGGTCATTTATCTGCACTGCATTATCATTAACTGCTGCTGTGGAGCTTTTCTGTGAGGAGCTGAAGAACATAAACAAGTCTGGCTCGCAGTGTCTCGCTATTATATGCCAGGACTGTTTGTGTGGGAATATGTATCATTATGGGGTTTCTGTCAGATGGTTCAACGCTAGGCCGTTTACTGACGTGCAATATTAAGCTGGGACAACTTCAGCTCTGTGCCAGTGGAAAGTGTGTAAATGTGACAGTCCATCGTAGAAAGCCACATGACAGCGCCATTAGGAACCAGATTAAGAAATACACTGAGTCTAATAAACCTGTGTTGACACTGGACTTGTATGAAGATAAATGCCACTTCACCAGCCACAGATTGAGCCGGGAATAATGGGGCTTTTTTCTCTGATGACCAGCTGCTGGATTGTTGCCGCACTATCGGCAAAGTAATAACAGCTCACACTCACTTTTCTTATTAACCCCCGACGAGGAGGTTATGTTTTGGGTTTGTTAATGACCGGAGTACTGGAGTATGAATGAACCAAATTAAATGACATTTGGGGCCATGGGTTTAGTTTTTGATGCAGTTCTGTACATTTTAAAAATGTTTTTTAACAGTTCAAGCTCTTGCATTTTTGCCACTTCTCCTGAACTACTGAACTTGCTCTATCTAGATGTAAGACTAAAGACTAAAGGGGACGTAGCTTTGCTGGAACAATCTGCCCGATGAACTAAGATTCTCAAAATCAGTATCTTCTCTTAAATCGCTTCTGAAAACAGTTCTTTCACAAAGCTTTTGGATAATCTCTTAAATATTTCACATTGCTTCCTTGTGTTTATATTTTTATTGTTTTTATTGTTTCATTTTTTATCTTGACTAAATTGCCTGCATGTGTTTGTTGTTTGTTTTGTTATTTTATCCTTGTGAAGCACTTTGTAATCTCAGATTTTGATGAGCGCTCTATAAATAAACTGTATTATTATTATTATTATTATTATTATTGTTATCTTGAAAACAAATCACTCTCATGTAGGTCATAATTGTCTGTCACAGTCTGGATCCATTTGCAGATTAAACGTTCTCTACTATTTTCTATTATTAAATAAAACGACAAGTGTAGATGATGTTGCAGCGTCGGAGAGGAATGCTCCAGGCATGTAAACACGACCCTAAGTGACCTTTTCGGTCTTTGCTGTGTGTGTTGGGTTTTGAGCACTGCCACTGCCAGTGTTGTCTAACTCATCCTGCGTACACACCGATGATGGGCTGAAGCTGCTGCTGCTTTGCTGACATGCTGTCGTCACTGCTCAGCCTGTGCAGACACGGTGCAAGCAGACAGCTGTAAAATGCATGTAAATACGACATCCAGAGTTCAAATCAAGCATGTATCATACTTCTCTCTCTCTCATATTTCCTGTGAATCCTCTAGTACCCCCCCAAACTGATACTTGGTAATGATATACTGCATATAATGTATAATCCTAATAATCTAACATAGGAACACACTGTATTGTGAACAGAAGCTGGTAAGTGTGTGTGCCTTCACGTTACCCCTCTCTGTCTCCATAAGGATCGACCTGGAGGAGTGGGAGCATGTGACCTGTATGAAGACGGTGGCTCTGAGGAGTCAGGAGACAGTGTCAGGGCTGAAGGGCTACATCGCAGCGGGGACCTGCCTGATGCAGGGGGAGGAGGTGACCTGCAGGGGCCGGGTGAGCAGCACACAGTCTCTCTGTTTGTATAAAATGGATCACAGTAACGACATCTGGTGAAAATGAGAAATAAAAGCCTCTCCTTTAGCTGCAAAGCCTCAAAAGAACTGAGGCTGCTTCGCTTCCATCATTTAAAGGTTTGATTCTTGTGTTCAGATTTTGATCCTGGATGTGATTGAAGTTGTGCCAGAGCCGGGCCAGCCCCTCACCAAGAACAAGTTCAAAGTGCTGTACGAGAAGGAACAGAAGGGACCGGTGACGGCTATGTGCCACTGCAACGGATACCTGGTCTCAGCCATCGGACAGAAGGTGTCACAACATCACAGCAGCTGCAGTTCACTTAGCTGGAATTAGTAAAAACACTCCTGCCTCACACTGTTTCCAGCTACAGAACAATAAAACTGGACTTGAACTTTATCTAAAAAAGGTTTAAAATTTCATTGCATTGTGTTCCCCGCACAGATCTTCCTGTGGGTGCTGAAGGACAACGACCTGACGGGCATGGCCTTCATCGACACTCAGCTCTACATCCACCAGATGTTCAGCATCAAGAACTTCATCCTGGCTGCCGACCTGATGAAGAGCATCTCGCTGCTGCGCTACCAGGAGGAGAGCAAGACGCTGTCGCTCGTCAGCAGGGTGAGCGACTTACTGTCAAACCGCTGAAAGACACAACTATAATTGAATTCAGACCCACGAGTTCAATTCTTTCTTCTGAAGAGTTAGAGTTGAGGCTGAGGAGAGGTTGCAAACAGGCAGGCATTAGTGTTTTATTCAAGAGCAGAGGGAGATTAACTATAACCTGTGGGCTGCTGTACAAGCAGTGGAGTGTTTATTGATTAAGATGTACAAGTGGGTATTGATGGCATCTCTCCTGTGGGTGTTTGGGTTCAGTCGAGTTAATCTTGGAGAGAGCAGGTCTGGCAGCTGGAGATAACTCGGGGAGCGCAGTCGCCTTTGTTGGGATTTAACTGTTTTCTTATTGTTTTGGCACCAGGATGCAAAGCCCCTGGAGGTTTACAGCATCGAATTCATGGTGGATAACAACCAGCTTGGATTCTTGGGTAATGCTTTTAATGCCCCTTGGAAGAAAATTCAATTAAGTTTGCAAAAGAAAAATCCTTCTTTTCTAATTAACCTTTTATTTTATTTTCCTCTCAGTGTCAGATCGAGACAAGAACCTGTATGTGTACATGTATTTACCTGAAGGTAAGTCATACTGTCGGAACTACATCTTCAAATGTAATGTAACTCGGTGTCAAAGTGCACATCCAGTCATGTGATTTGTGGTCTGTGTGTTTGCAGCTAAAGAGAGCTTTGGAGGGATGCGTCTGCTGAGGCGAGCCGACTTTAACGCCGGTGCTAACATTAACACTTTCTGGCGGATGCCGTGCAGAGGAGCGCTGGACGCTGGCAGCAAGAAGTCTCTGACCTGGGACAACAAGCACATCACATGGTTTGGTAAGACTCCTGTGTCACATGGCTGGAAATAGGATGTGTGACGATGGCGGGGTGGTTTTTTATAGGGACTATTTCTTTAATAGAAAGTAGTTCCAATGAAACCTGTAGACATTGTGTTCTGTTGAGACAGCGTCTGAAAGCAGATGTTGGCAACACTGTCCTTGGTATCTATCTCTCTCTCTCTCTCTCTCTCTCTCTCTCTCTCTCTCTCTCTCTCTCTCTCTCTCTCTCTCTCTCACATATATAAACTAACACATTGACAACGGACCTGTCAGTCGGACTGACAGAAACATCGCAGTGTTTATTTGCATAGAGAGCGGGGAAGTGAGATCCAATCACAGGTCACTGGAGACATGTGGAGACGCATTCTGATGCCAGGTGTGGACTGACGTACTTAGAGCTGTCGACTTGTGATTGGAATGGCCCGAGACGCATGTTAATGCCAGGTGTGAACAGGGCCGCTGATACAGAAGGAGACAGAGCTGAGCTCTGTCAGGGTGAGATTTGGATGTCAGGAGGCGGAGCCCAGCTCTGGTGGGCTGTGGCCCGGTTTAACTCTGCATCTGATGAGCATGTGCCTCGAATAGGATGTAGAGAAAAGTAGATACTTTGCTACAGCGGATTGGGAAAGTTAATGTTCTTTCAGGTCGGTAGACGTGGACGAACACCATCAGTTACACTGAAGAGAACAACAGACAGAAGCGTCGCCATGTCACTCTTTATCTGGTCAGGCAGGTAAAAATTGCTCTCGGGGGATAGTGATAATTTGGACAACTTTTTGTCTCATTTACGTGGTTAAACTATTAAAAATAGACTTGAGATGAAACTTACGGAGGCTCTGAAGGGACATATTAACAAAAACAGTTAGGCTTGTTTGAATCTGGCTGTGTTGAACACAGGCAGTCGCTGTATACTATCTGTATTTTAAAAAAAAATGTCATTGACTTTTGTCAGGCATTGATGGATCTAATTTATAAAAAAGGAGCTGAGAAGAACTCATTCACACACTTTCATTCAGTTTTTCTAAAACACATGAAATTCAAGAATAGAAATCTTGTTAATGTCCCTGGTAAGAAGTCTGAGCTTCAAACACCCAAATGTTGGATGTGGACTAAACCACGTTTCTCATCTGTGTTCCCATAGCAACCCTCGATGGAGGAGTCGGCCTCCTTCTCCCCATGCAGGAGAAGACTTACCGACGACTGCTGATGTTACAGAACGCTCTGACCACCATGCTGCCTCATCATGCTGGTCTAAACCCAAAAGCCTTCAGGTTCACATCTGCCTTCAGTTCTTTACTAGTCACATATCAGGTGTCACTGCTACTTGATGTTTGACTTGCTATAACTGTCCCGTGTGTGTGCCGTGTCCAGGATGCTGCACAGCGACAGACGGAGCCTGCAGAACGCTGTGAGAAACATCCTGGATGGAGAACTCCTCAACAAGTATTTGTACCTCAGCACCATGGAGCGCAGTGAGCTGGCCAAGAAGATTGGAACCACTCAGGACATAGTAAGAACACTAACTGAGAGGAAAGAGAAAGCGGTCGAGTTAGTTTTCTTGTTCCTGTTTTCATTTTATCCGTCGTCTCTCTTCAGATCCTGGATGACCTCCTGGAGATCGACAGAGTAACAGCTCATTTCTGAGCCACATTCCCACGTCTCTTCCACTGAAAGCTGTTTTATATCATCAGGTGGAAACCATGTTTTGTTATGATCATCTCTGTGAAAACCTTATTTGTTTTTCTTACTTGTTAGACAGAAAAAAAAATGGGAAGTTGTGTTTTCTTAGAATGTTTTGTATAAAAAAAAGGAAAAGAAAATCGATAAAACTAATTACACAAGCCTGGTACAAGTTTTGAGTTTGTTCACATTGAGCTTCGAGTGATTGAGACAGGAATGCTTTACAAAAAGGAGGTAGAACATTTTATTAACATTGTTAAATAATTTAAAAACATCTAACCTGCACATTATAGTCAGTTGAATATTTCAGGGGAAACAATTTGGAGATTTAATATTTCGCCTTTTTGTTTTTGGACAGTTTATCTTGTGGGGATGCAGCTTAACATTGTTTCGTTTACCACGGTACAAATATTACACATTCATGAAATACAAGGACCCAGTTTGATGTATTGCTAAGCCAGGGTGATACAGCTGTGACAAAATAACTCGAGAGAATAAATAGGTCAATTTTTACCAGTTTTTTTAAAAATAGCTCAAATTTGGATTTCAATAACATTTATTTTACTAAGATAAAACTAAAACAAATTGATGTAAATACTAAAAACTGTGTAATATCCTTAATTTAATTTAAAAACATTACAATAGGCTTTTACGTTTTGACACTGTGGCCTCTGGGAGTCTAATCTTGAGTGGATTTGGTGCTTTACGGTCCTGAAGTTCAATACATTCTCACCCATTTTGAAGACGACATATGTATTACAGTCCGGGATGTGATTTGGCGTGGAAACACTCCAGCAGCACCATTACGAGCAGCACTCTGAGCTGCTGCAGTAAGTGAAGGCTCCTTGCTCTAGGATTGCATTAACTTGTGCTTGGAAACGGTCCTAACGCTGTGCTCCTTCACACGTGCACTACCTCAGGTACTCGTACATGTCAGCGTCCAGAGATATGAGACCGAAGTACGACAGCAGGCTCAGGAGTGAACGCGTCAGACTCATCATCGCCATCTCCGATCTGTGAAGGAGTCGCGTCATTAACTTAAATATAGAAATATAAATATTAAAGTAAATATGAGTGCTTACCTCAAAGCCAGCTCAAACTTGAGGCTCTCCCACGATGTCCTCACCCAGCGGAAGACCCAGAGCCTGGGCAGGATCCCCGTCCTCTCCGCCTGAATCTTCCCCCAGCCTCGAACCGCCCTGAAAAACAACATGTATATGGAACTGATAATCATCAAGACTCTCTAGCAACAGGGTAACCACACTGTCAACATGTGGACAACACACTGCCTTACTTGGTTCTTTTGAAGTTTATCTGGACTAGCGCCACTACACCAGCCTCAGAATGAAAACCAGCTTGTTTGTTCAGTTAGCTTGTACCTGTTGTGAATTTTATTTCCCGACACGAATCTCTGTTGACCTCCAAATACTTCAATTTAAACATACTGCATCAGAAATTTTGGAATCCGCTTGTAAACACCAACTGTGTGTGAGTTTTTCTCCACCTGTGTGACTCTCAGTGAGGTGATCAGGTTGTCAATATTTACTCAGTAAACTTTGCCAAATGCCAAAGTGCCCTTTAGCTGTTAAAAGTCCTGGGAAGGGACAGAGGTATGTTGAAACTTTAATGCACTTTGTTACCTATATGGATTTTGTGTCATAGCACCGAGTCATCACTTGTCCCTCACTCGCCACACAGTGACCGCCGCAGCGTACAGACTGACCTCTTGGCCATGACAAAGTAGCGATCCACCGGCGCTCCCAGAGTGATGTTGATGCTTCGGACCGTGTTGATGTTCCTGAAGACGAGCAGCATGGGCCGCGGCATCGACTTCAGCACCTGCATGATGCTCTCGAAGCGGTGGATGGCCATGTCGCGCATGTAGGTGGTCTCCTCTCTGCTCAGGATGTTGGACAGACCCAGCTCCCGCATGTTGATGGGTCTCTGCAGCAGCATCTCGCAGAACAGGAAGTACTCTGCAGAGCGAATTACATGAGGCATTCCATTATAGTTTCATTGTGTTGCAGCAGAGTAGATCTGAAAATCAGTGTAATCTACAATATTGGATTCTAATATTCTGACAAATTTCTTACACATGAACAGGAGAATATAAAAGATTTACTGACACACGACTGAAGAACGACGTAAAGTTTCCTCACCTTTGACCCCGAGCGCTTTAGAGTACTTCTCCATTGCCGCCTCATCTCGCAGGACGATGGACCTCCACAGTTTACAAAGGGCCACTCTGTCACTAAGGTCAAAGGTTACACAGTTAAGAGGATGAGACGGCAAAATATTCTCAAGAGGTGTAAACTGATTCCTCCAGCTCTTACTTTTGAGTGAGGTATTCATACAGTCCGTGGTCCAACAGCACCAGCTCTGCCTTGTTGTCAGGACCTGGTCTCACCAGAACTGCCAACACAGAGAGTTCATGATGATACTGAAGATGAGGAACCAGCACCTCAAGATGTAGAGGATAGAAACACTACTTATGATCATTTAGACATAAGTAACATCACAAAAACAAAAAATATCAAATGACATGTTGATCAATAGTATGTAGCAAGTACACCGGTATACCAGCCAATATTTATTTATGGTGAGTTTAACCTACACATACACACTTAAATCTAAACATTTTCCCTTTCATACTGTAACACACGCACATCCGCAAACACTGATGTACCCACCATTTCCAGGGTGAGGATCGGCGTGGATGAAACCAGTGTAGAATATTTGCTCAGCAAATGTTTGAATCAGTTTATCTGCGGTCTGAAAGACAAATATTCAGGGAGGCATTTCAGTCAGTGTTTCTGTGATAATACTCTCCTCTTTAAAAAAAAGTCGTCTCTTTGTCCAGAATCAACTTACATCTTTCAAACTTAACCCTTGACTTTTAATGAGTTCCACGTTGTTGATTTTGCAACCGTTGCAAAACTCTGCTGTCAGCACCCTCTTTGAATCAGAGAGGAGAAAATGAAAATGATAAAGAG
Source organism: Seriola lalandi dorsalis (assembly GCF_002814215.2). Taxonomy (NCBI): domain Eukaryota; kingdom Metazoa; phylum Chordata; class Actinopteri; order Carangiformes; family Carangidae; genus Seriola; species Seriola lalandi. The sequence continues at coordinate 131,150 of NW_019525432.1, forward strand.
AGAGACTTTATGAATGTCCACTTATTCTTGTACCATAACTAATAACCTCACCTTACTAGTTTGCTCCCAGAAGACTTTGGGCACAACGACAAATTTGAAGTGTTTCAGCTCCTGTGCGCACCTCTCAGAATTCCTGGCCTCGTTCTCAAAATCCAGTTCTTGGGCCAATGTGCCCTTCAAGTCCTGCAGGAATTGAAATGATCTCAATACGAGGCGAAACTTCTTTCTCCTTGATATGTCAAAAAGAAAAATACGACTGTATCCTGTACCTTAAGAACCCAGCGGAATCCAAAACTGGGGTGCATGAACTTAACAATATCCAGCAGGATCTCCAGTGCTCTGATATCACCGTCGAATCGATCCCTGAGGTCAATGTACTGCACCTGTGGGGAGCGGGATTTTACATAAAACAGGATTTTGAAGGATTATGTTGAACATTCTTGCTTTTATTTGAAAAAACAAAATAAAATCAAATATTGACTTTGCTCTCAGAAACCCGCGCTCACCTTCACAGCCACTTGAGTCCCATCAAACAGCTCTGCCTTGTGAACCTGCGCCAAGCTGGCAGCAGCTATGGGTTCATAGTCAAACGCTTTAAAAAGCTGCTCTGGGGTTTTGTTGAAATCTTCTTGGAAAAGAGCATCCACCTGTTACAGGCGCAAAAACAATCGTGAGAAACTGCAGGCCGTCCTCTTTCACCCGACCACGTGCCTTTGTTTGTGGTACAGCGCTCACCTCTTTGTACCTCCTGTTCAAGGCCTTGTCTTCCAGTATTTGCAGGGTGCGGATGTACTCGGGGGGCAGGAGGTGGTTGAACGAACACAGACCTTGGCCGAGTTTGATGTATATCCCTCCGTTCCTGACGGCGCCCTGCACCATGCCCTCTGCTGCCCTCTGGTGGCAGGCTGACATCTCAGCCAGGTAGGATGGGCTGCTCTAGCAGGGGAGGACAGACGGAAGACATGATTGTCCGCACAGTATAAACAGCGACAGTTTTTTTAAATGATTTCTTAAGGAACAAGACATGAACTGGACCGTACACCGTGACTTTGATCCCATGTACACTGGGCCACTGACCAATATTTGTGTTAATTATTAATAGTTAAGTTACCTAGTCTTTGTCTGGTCTTTCATTTGTTGTATGCAACGTTTGATATTTCCAAGAGCAGGGGGAAAATTCGGAATAATTTTTTTCTATTAACTGCCTATAATGAACCTAAAATTGTCAGAAAATAGTAACAAAAGTCAGAGTGACATCTTTTTTTATGACAGTTCAAAACTCAGAGATAATAAGTATATAAAAGTAATATAAAAGAGAAACAAGCAGCAAATCCTCACATTTGAGAAGCTGGAATTAGAGCGTTTATTAAATTTGCTTGATAAATTACTTAACTCTAATCTGTTATAATTTCCTGATCATTTCAACATCAACTTAGGGTTTAGCATTAGGAAAGTTAGGTTCATTATTAGGTCACCCTGGCTCTTTTCCCCACTAGTTGGCAGCATACGGACAAGGCAGCCACTAAAACAGCAGTTCAAAGATTTATTTGTCAAAATCAGACCAGCAGTCACACTCAGGAGTTTGACCAAACGTACCATTACATGGAACTTACCTCATCCAGGCCCCGAAGAGTCATATTGGTGGTCCACCAGTAATCCACAGAGATAAGGATTCCCACAGAGAGAGATCTGAGGACAAATGAGACGCTCGCTGAGACTTCAAAAGGTTTGGACTTCGCTTGTAACGTGATGTGAACAGGAATGTGAGTGATTCATAAAATTAGCAGTCTGTTTTGGCGACACTAAACGGTGGTCATATCAATCGTGTTGTTTCTTAAAAGAAACCCAGAGATTCATCTCAGTATCGACTGATCTCTTAGGAAGATAACAGCAATGGCACAAGTTTAATAAAGACCATCCGAAATACCCAGTTACTGTCCAAAGGCAACGTCACATTGACTTCTTCAACATAGCGTGTATTTGTAAAACTCTACCTTATTGAGACAATAGCTGTAAATATATCCACCTCTTAATTATTGCACCACCAAAACATTATTTAATCCCTTTGCAAAGCTATGCACCATATATATACCATCACAATATCTACATTGACTGTCACATATTAAGTTTCTATTTATTTTACTATTTCTAATGGGTAAAATGTTATTTCTATGAGCTTAACATCAGAATTTATTTATATACATATATATACATATATATATATACATATATATATATAGTGTTATCAACAGCTCATTACTGGATGATGATGTGGTAAAACAGAAGTGTAATAATATATGTTTTTTTTATATATAATTGGTGATAAATAATCTACATTAATAAACACTTCAAATGTCTTTATAGTTGCTTTCACTTATATTATAGTGTGTTATATACCATGTATTAAATGTTTTTATACTGCTTATAAATTCTAAACAGGGTGACTTAAAGTCAAGTGGATGGTGAGTGGTGTATAAATATAGATATCGATATAGACAAACCTGCAGAAGCGACCAAATCCTTCAATCACAATCCTCATCTTCCTCTTCTCTCTGGGCTCTGACACTGCATACTGGACACCCACTGCCACAGGTACGCCAATAGAGATCCCAGCAAGCGTCTTCCATAACAGCCCTCTGTGCCTACTTTCCCTAGGAGGAGGAGGAGGAGGAGGAAAACATCCCGATTCATCCAGACAGCAATATCATTGTGGACAAAGGTTAACCCGTGATTATGGCCTGGCTGGTATTTGGTACCTGTGTGAACTGAAGAATCTGGTTGCTTGGAGTGATGAGCTGGGATGTGGGTATCTTCGGAGCAAAGCCGTGTGATGCAGACACAACCTGAACTAAAGAAAACCAAAGCAAAGCACTGAATGAGAATCCTCCTTAACACATTCACATTTATCTATGCGATGCATATTATCTGACTATTTTTTGAAAAGATGAATTTTTGGACATTTTTGCCTTTATTTGTTTGTGAAAGTGGAGAGAGACAGGAAATGTGGGAAAGGATATTAACTGACTTTTAACCAGGAGCCTCTGTAATGAGGACAAAGTGTAGTCCCAAACACAGTTTAGCCCACTGAACTCTGGACTAGTTCACACAGTGTTGGATTTTGTTCTTTTTTTGTTTGTTTGTTTGTTTTTTTTTTCAAACAGGAACTGTTCGATTTTAAACTGAACAGTCGACATACTCTGGAGCCCATACCAAATCCAAAAATGTAAAACCTGGCAAGCATTAATAATTGTTGCATTTCCAGTCATGAGGCCACTCTGGCTACAGAAAAGGTTTGTAACCGATATACAGTGTCAGCACAGCTCTGAGAAAGAGGGTGTGAGTACGAAATCTGTTTACAGCCTCAAAGAGACAACACCATTGTATCCATGAAAAGCACGCCAACTGTGCCACAATGAGCCAGCAGCAATAAAACACTTCATGTTCCGATTTACAACAGCTGCAGTTTTCTTTTTGCAAATGTGTCTGGGCTTGTCAGCAGCAACTGTTTCACTTTTCAATATTAAGATTTTTTGTGATGTGAATTGCTCATTTTTATTAAGTAAAATTATCGATGTTGTTTACAGTACACAATTGTTGGTCATTAATTTAAGTGTACTGTAGTCGTCTAGTTGTGGGATCAGTTCTCCCTGCAGAATCCTATGGCTTTTTGGTGCTGCTGTGATGATCCTATTTCTCCACAGTTGAACTGAAGCTATTTTCATAATCAATTTATCTGCCAATTATTTTTCCTGATTAACTGGTGAATCATTTGGTTTAGAAATGTCAAAAAACGCCACACAGTTCTCCAAAGCACAAGGTGACATCTTCATATTGCTTATTTCGTCCGACCAACCGTCCAAAACCTGAAGATATTCAGTTTACAAAAATGGAGAAAAGCTGAAAGTGCTCACAATTAAGAAGCTGGAACTTTGCGTTTTTTGCTAGAAAGATTACTTACAACAATTCAAGTGGTTGTCAACAATCAATTGAGTCATTGACCTACTAGCAGGATTGTTGCTGACAGGTCTGAGGAACCAGGTATCACTTAAGATCCTACCACTACCAAGCTGGCTTTATGAGATAAGCCCAGATACTGTTTGCGTAACAGCATGAGAATGTGTGTGTGTGTGTGTGTGTGTGTGTGTGTGTGTGTGTGTGTGTGTGTGTGTGTGTGTGTTGGGAAAGGAAGGCAGAAGAGGATGAGTCTAAATCAAGGCCAATATGGCCAGCCGGGATACTTTGTTGTTTTTGTTCGCTGTGTGCATCTGGGGGACAAAATGTCTCCACAGCTGACTAATTGATGTACAGATAGCAGTAGTGTCAGGGACCTGAGCACTGAAACATCAAACAAACTCTCTGTCACTCACACACTGAGCAGCACGAGTCTGAAGACTGTTTCCCATCATTCCAATGAATGACACAGCAGTGAGTGAGGAGGGACAGTTAACTGTGTTGGTCTAACATTATAACACTATGTAATAAACTGCATAGTTTTATGTAAAGACACATTTCATAGACATGACACAGTCACCTCTGAGTCATGGCTGCCAGCAGTAATGGAAAATTTTATAATATATCTTTGCAACCTTGAAAATATATTAATTCAAACGTCAAAAATAATCACACCCACGTGTCAGTTTCACTAGAAAACACATGTTAAGCTCTTTAGTACTTTAACACAAGTCCATCAGTATGTGTCGCTAACACGACCAGCTAGCGGTGCTAGCAGTTAACTATGCTAATTGTAGTAAGCTGCTGGTCAACTAGCTGATTTTACCTACTGTGATTCTCAAACCGAGCTAAAAATTCTTTAGGAATATCGTTATTTTTTACCACTCTGGAGGCCTCCCCTGTCATGTTTTCCCGAGTTTATACAACAGTTCTGCTCAAAGTGATTAATTCATGTCCAGAGTGTACGTCCTCTTGAAGACTTGCAACGCCTTTGATTACTGACCATCTACCGTACCACCTACTAGCATGTCTACTATTGGTTAGCCGAAGAGTGAGCAGGCGGGAGCGAGAGGATGGCCTCCGTCTTACTTCCGTTTTCGCTTGAATCTAGACAAAATACATTTGTTGTTTTTGTTTGTTTGTTTTTAGAGCTTTATTTTGTTCATAGGTCAACTTTCTCTGCCCAGACCCCCAGAAGATATATAGCCGTGGTAATAATTAGCAATGAAACTAACCTTTTCAATTTTCTATTAAAATTAATTTAAAGTGCAAGTTATTATTTTTACAACATTAACTTAGAAACTACTCGTTAAAAGTTATAAAATTATCACTGAATGCAGTGTGAATTAAAAATTATTATTCATTATTCCGACTTTATATGATAAATACATTAATTATTACATGGATTCCTCCAGTTTCCTCCTTAAAATGCATTTGTCTCCTGCTTTGATGTTGAGAATTTCCCTTTTGTGATCACTTACAGATCTCTCCCAGAATGTTTCAAGACATATAAACACACACAACATAATTAATAACGTCCAATATAGTTTCATTACATAGTTAGAAATTCTTAAAATGACATGTATTCCCTGTCCCTTATTGAAAGTAATCCAGAATCTCTGAAAGCTGAACTACATCACTGAAAAGTCTATTACCTATGTATATGTGCTGGACGTCACTTATGTAAGTTAAATATTAAACCATGATTGGCATGCAGACTAATTGTGATGCTACAGAATTATGCTCATAGTCACACATCTTCATGTCAGATTTATGGTGAGCAAGAAGAAAAATGCCCCTCCAGCTGCTGCATGTGAAACTTCTGAGTGAACGAGAACTTTAAACAAACAAAAAACCATCCTTAATAATAATATTTAGTGAGAGTGGGAGGCCAAGCCTGAGTCTGTGAATTCTGTAAAGTAGGGAAATGAGGACTGGGCAGAGATGTATCTTGATAATGCACTCTTCGGTAGAAGGTACTGAAATACGAACGTCATTGATCGTATGGAGTGGAACGAGGCATGCCCTTGTACTATTAATTTAGTTACTTGTTATTCAGGTATCATCTTCTCCTTTTACACAACCTATAAAACCAATTATAAAACTTATCATTGACAGCAACTTATCATGTAGGATACAACAAAACTTGATTTTGAGAGTCGATAATGATAATAAACCTGCTTTAATTTCGCTGACCCGAGCCCACTTAAATACATTTTTGTAGTATAGGCTGATAAACTGGGGGGACATTGCATATTTCATAAGAAAAAAAGAGATTATGACAGAAGCCTACACAATTGCAAAGCATGCAGCCATAGCCTACCACCATCGACAGTGTTACGTGAGACAATAATGTATTATTTCTAAGTTACATCATCTTACATCAGGTAGGTCTCTGTGGGTTAATGGTCCTCACCTCTGGCCGAGTGTAAAGTTGTAACAAAGAAATAAAAACAAGGGAAAGTATATGATAGCTTGACAGCATTTTTGTTGGGATTATGTCGTTATCTTATATAATCAATGTGACGCTGTATAACAAATGTATAAACCCGTTTTGTGGCAAGTGCTGTCAGTGTTGAGAATTAATAACGCCGTCCAACCACAGTAGATTCAGCCAGAACGAAACGGAAACGAGGGTAGGTCTTCAAAAGAAAAGTTGTAAAACTGTTCACTTACACAAAAAGAAACAGATACGCTGGTAAATTCATAACAACAAGACACTCCAAATAATCAATAGGATATTTAGATAACGTATGTAGTGAAACTGTTGTTCACTAAACTGTTTCAATAAATATTATGACGCTCGAATTTCATTTGGGATTTTATTTTGAAACCTAAGTGGAAATGTTGTGTTTCTCATCTAGCTGGCTGCATGGTCTACCGGATGCTGTAGCGACCCGTGTCGCTGCAGTGTTGCGCTTTCCTGTTTACGGGCGGGAAGAGCGAACATAGCTGAGTGTGGAAGCTACTGTGTTTAAATTGGAAGCACATTTGTTTTAATTCCCTTTGATTCTGATGGTTTGCACGTTTTAATGATTCGCGGGGGATTGCGAGGTCTAGTGGGTACGTTTTAAGTGGACTGTTGTTAAAAACTAAAAGGATTTTTGGAGAGTGCGAGGCAGATGGAGGATCCTCCTGCAGATTCTGGCGGTGGTGGCGGCGGTGCAGCAGCGGAGGGCCCCGCGGTGCAGGTGGCAGATATCTGCTGGCCGACCGGGGCTATCCCGCTACGGCTTCTGGAGTGGAAGGTCAAACCCGGGTCTCTTGTTAACGTGGACTCCGTGTTGGCACTGTGTGCTCCCATACCCCAGGAGAAAGGGGCAGAGGCTGCCAGGCTGCCAGAGAAGAAGGTGAAATCGGACCGTGCTGGAGTAGTGAAGGAGCTATGCTGTCAACTTGGACAAGTCATACCTCCCGGGTGAGTCACTATGCCTGCTATAGCTAGCTAATGTTAGCTGATCTGCCCCCTGTGTGGAAAGGCTTCAGGCAGCATGTCAGTTGTAGTTTTGTTTTCGCTGTGCCACCTACTGACTTCACCCGTGGTGTAACGTAAGCTAGCTAACAAGCTAACATAGCTAAGTGTGTGTGCTAAGATAACGTTAGCTTGTTTGCTAGCTGTTCTCAAACCAACACTCACAGCATTTGCTCGTACGACTGTCAAGCGAGAATGTAAACAAGCAGACCTTTGGCTGGGACTTTCAAAATAAAAGTGCACTCTTTTTAGCTAATATGTTTCTGAACTTTTTCAGTCGTTTTAATTATAATGTAAATAAAACAAATTGTTAAGCAGAATTGTAGCAAACATTATATGATTTTATAAGTTATTTTCTTGATAAACTTGCAATCATTCTTGCGTGCTAAAAAAATGACGCCTTTATTTTGAAGGCAAAACCACGTGAAGTTTTGTCTCGTTTTGTTTGTCTTGACTCGGCAGTCCCACGCGTGCACGATATGTGAATGTTGACAGGTAGATAACTGGCTCGAGGCTGCTGTTGTCTGGTTGGTGTTTTCTGTCTGCTTCTGCCTGTTATTTCAGAGAAAGGGAAGGTATATGCTCAGCAGCTACAAAGTAACAAATGGTGTCTCCACCAAATATTTTATTTAGCGCGTTTTTGTATTTTGTCTTATAATAGTCCCACTTGTTTTGTGGAGTATACCTAATATGAAGGGGGATCTACCTAACAGACATTTTAAGCTACAATTTTTATATCCACACCTCTGATATCAGTGAGCATTTACAGCTATGATTTGCTGTCACACCTGTAAGAGTAGGAAGACTTGTGCTGCTTTCAGGTGCTCCATGTAAAATCTTACACCTGACTTTGAAAATCCCTGCTGCTTGTTGTGACAGTAAGCTGCCATCAGTCTGAAACAATTGTAATGGACCGAAAAGTGACTGCTTTTATACTGATGTACCACTAGACCGCAACATATTCCAACTTAGTAATGTTTTCCAAATGCTCTAAAAGGTTTGTTTACATCAGTAGTGGCAACTGTGTGAGTTATGCCAAGTTATTCATTAATTTAAATATAGATGTTTAGTTGACTGGAATTACAGCTTGTTCACTGAAGAAATAGCTACGGATTATTGTCAATATTGACTGATAATGATTGATTAATTGTTTAGTCTGAAAAAGATCAAAAAGCTGAAAAAAGAATGGCTCATCCTAATTTCCCAGTTCAAGGTTACATCTTCAAATGGTTTGTTTTGTTTTGTCTGACCATCAGTCCTAAACCCAAAGAAACAGTAGCATGTCCTCACACTGCAGAGCTAAAACAAAAAATGTATGTGGCATTTTAACTCTGTCTTTTGACTGATGATTATTTGACTCATCATTGCAAATATTTGCCAGTTATTTAAAGCAGTTCACGAACATATAGTGTAAAGGCTCACTGCTAACCTGTGTGTTTCAAGTGTAAGGATATAACATTCAATAAACTACATTTACACTCAGGACTCGATGTCACAAAGAAAACTTTTCATTTGAGAATCCTGCTGAAAGCTGGAAATAATGTGCACTATGACTTGTTTACTGTACTAACAGTAATTATTTACACTCATGTTTCTTTTCTTTTTTCCAGGGGTGTCATTGTCAGAATAGAAGAATGCAGCCACCCGATAGTGATGAAGGGTTTATGTGCTGAATGTGGCCAGGACCTGACTCAGTAAGGAAACACACACACAGTCATGCTTCTTTTACACTTAAGCAGAAGCATCTATGTTTTTATTTTCCAAAGCAGTTTGGGAAAGATATGTCACCAGGTCACCTGACACCTTTCACCCTCATTCAGTGAAAGGACAATTTTAGATCTTATTGATTATTGATGTTTTTAAAGACATTGGATGTTCCTGTGGTTTAAAAACTGACTAACTACACAGTATGACCAAAAATATTTGTGGTAGATTCTGTTTTATTTAATGCCATCAGGTGGCACCAGAGATCATACAGAGAGAGCTGAGTACAAAAGTGTTCAGTTTGATAAAGATGTAAAATTTACAGCTTGTGACTAAGAATCCCTGCCACAATGCAATTTAGTAGAGGTCATTGATTTAAAGCCACATATTCATTAGAGGTATTGCTAATAAAGGTGTTGCTTGAAAGATAAATGGAAAGTTGTTTTTAACTGTCAACACCTCAGTCCATTACTAGCACGTAGGTGGATATCTGCGAGCACTGAAATATTAAACAGCAGGGAATCATTTTGCATGTCATCATAACCTGATTCATGGATTGATCGACAAAAAATGTAAGTGTGAAGTAGCTTAGAAATGCCAACAATCAGCCAAATCACTCGCTAACTGGAGTATTTTCTGCAAACATTTGCTCATATCAAACCAGCAAACAGAGCTAAGTCAAACAAAATTTATATTTGCATGTTTGTGAAAGCTGCCTTTTCTTCTCATTCACATTATGATTAAGGACCTAAGAGATACACAAACCACAAAATGCATAAGTCTCACTGTTTCTCTCTCTCTCTCTCTCTCGCTCTCAGGCTGCAGAGCACAAATGGGAACCAGCAAACTCCCATCTCCACAGCAACAGTCTCCATGGTGCACAGTGTCCCCGAGCTGATGGTCAGCTCAGAGGTGAGTCATATGATGGAGACACCTGGAAGACGAGGCTAGTGGGGCAGATGTACCTCACATTTGTTCCATTATAAGATCTCTGTGTGTGCCTCGCTTTTGGAAGCACAATCTCTCCAAACCCTTTCTGTATCTTATGTATTAATTTGTGAACCTTTTTGGAATTGTGCCACATTTTGTGTCTTCCAAATGAATTGATTTTTATGCCAGAAAATTCATAAATAAGTAAATACTGAATGACAATGACAAAGGCATGCATTAAAAGAGTCAGTTTAGGCCAAAGTTTGCATTCTCTGTCAGTTTAAATGATGTAGTAAATATATAATCAAATACTCCACAATATTTTATTGTATCCAAGATCAGTGTGGATGATTGTTTTTTAAGTTTTTTGTTCAAAGTCAAGGCCTGTATCTGTATCTGTAAAAGGCCAATGATATGCCAGAGCTTGTAATTCAGGACAACATATACACACACAGGAAATAGAAAAAAAAAAGCTAAAACTCAAAGCTGACGAGAATCAAAAGCTATAACCTATATATGTATGTGGATTTATGTTAAAGTTATCTGAATAATAATACATTTAAGTTATTAAAAAAACATGTAGTGTTGGTTTCTCTGATTTTTAAAAAAAATATTTTGTGCATTATCTTCATTCACTTCACCAGCAAGCAGAACAGCTGGGCAGAGAAGACCAGCAGAGACTCCACAGAAACAAAAAGCTGGTCCTGATGGTAGATCTGGACCAGACCCTGATCCACACCACTGAACAGCACTGCCAGCGGATGTCCAATAAGGTATTATTCCCTCTTATCCACATATAGTAATCACATCATGACTGTGATAGAGTGTTTATTTGTCATTTATGTTTTATATTCTGCCACCACTTTAAGATATTATTTTGTTGATATTGCTGTTTTCCTCTGCTTTACCTGAAATTGTATTTCGTAACATTTGTACCATGTAAATTGCCTTTGTGATCAGAAATCAATCGATTAAGTGTGTGTGTGTGTGTGTGTGTGTGTGTGTGTGTGTGTGTGTGTGTGTGTGTGTGTGTGTGTGTGTGTGTGTGTGTGTGTGTGTGTGTGTGTGTTTCATTCCTTATGAATTCTTCAAAAGTCACTTTAATGCTGCTATAATGTCAGTGTCATAAAACAAATGATTGTTTTTGTAGTCAGACCTTTTTAATTTGTGTGCTCGGTGCTACTCGTTGCTCTTTTTGGTTCTCTTCTGTTCCTTTCTTCTGTTATTCTCCCAAGTGACATCAAACTGCTGTCCGTCGTATCATTGCAAAGTCTCTTTGTTTCGTGTAGCAATTGGTGCACCTTTTCATTTCTTGCATTTACTTTTCATAAACAGTTTTCAGCCTTCCATCATTGTTTAACTGAAGCTGTTGACTGAAGTACAGATGTTAACCCTTAAGTCTGTGTTTTTTGTGTTTGACTGTGTCGTAGTTAACGCTCGTTATTTCCTCCAGGGCATTTTCCATTTCCAGCTCGGGCGTGGAGAGCCCATGCTCCACACACGACTACGCCCGCATTGTAAGGAATTCCTGGAGAAAATTGCCAAACTCTATGAGTTACACGTCTTCACGTTCGGGAGCCGCCTTTATGCACACACCATAGCTGGTAATGAGCTGTTTTTATTATTTATTTATATCAAAATGTAGAAGCAAGCAAAGTATTTAGATTTTGAGATTTCAGTGAACCCTCTGCTTGTACTTCCTTTTTGTGTCCACAAGAGGGAGGTGTCCGCTCGGGTTTTGTATTCCAGCTGGTGTTGTGTTGCTCCTTCCTGCCTCTCCTCATGTGGTTTGCAAGCAGCAGGGGTGCTACATTTTCAAATAATTATTAAGCCAGTTAATGTTTCGCATCAACACTTTGTCTGTTTACCTGCCAAGTTTGTGTTTTTCCAACTCCAACCTAGTTTCAGCAGCATGTGGCTGCTAGCTGACTCCTGTTGGTTTCCTCCTAAATTAAAATATTTCAGTTTATATGATTGAAGGCTGGATTATGCCAAAGTGTAGGTAGGGTGTTTATATGCTGTCTTTTTGGTATTCAGGCTCCAATATTTCATCATACTGTAGATAATGGAGGCAGTCCTGGTCCAGTACTGTTCTGCCTCCATATGATGAATGTTTAATGCATTTTCAATTGGATTTTACTACTGGCCCTGATGCAGGCAGGTCGGCATGTTTCATAGCAGGGCTCCAGCTATTGATAGCTTCTCCAGTGGTTATAGAATCATCTTTTCTGACTGCCTTCGTTGAGGCAGGGTACGTCTCTATTTCTGTTCAAGGTTTCTCCAAAGACTGTATATTTTTGTGTATTCTGAGCCTCTCATTGAATCAAGTTTTGAAAACTTTCTCTGGGTTTCTAAGAGAAACTACTCGAGAAAATATAGTGAGAATGTCATGGAGGATGCTGCAAATGATAGTGTCACTTGTGTCATAGTAATGGTGCAGTATATTGTACTATGCAAGTTAAATACCAACCGTGGCCTTGGAGAGGAAGTTGATGAGTGAAAATAACTGAACTGGCATTGGAGCAAGTGTATTTCTTCTTCATATACTCTCTTATCGTTCCTCTCTTAGGCTTCCTGGATCCTGAAAAGAAGCTTTTCTCTCATCGGATCCTTTCTAGAGATGAATGCATCGATCCTTTCTCCAAGACGGGGAATCTTAGGTGAGAACTGCCTTCTTTAAAAGATGACAACTAGATCAATTGCTTGCAGTCTGGTCTGTGGGTGACCCTGCACCCAGTCTACTCTCTGGACATTATTTAACTTTGTTTTGTTTTAAGGCAAAAAAAAAGAGGATTTCCTCTTCATTTCCTCCAAGGTCATGATCACACCGCCTGTTGGCAGCAGTGAATTCATCCGTCTCAGCTTCTGTTTGTACCATGAATCAGTCATTATTGTTAGAGGAGCACAGAGACTCAATGTCACTTATGAATGGCTGTCAGTGACGTTTCCTTACAAATAAAAAAACTGGGAAGATTGATGTGAGAAACTGAAGTGCCTTTTTCTTTCATTCCTAACAAAACACTGTCACCAAACATCACTACAGGCAAAGAAAGTTAAATTACAGCTTGTCAGAGTTTGAAGCTCTAGCACAAAAAATCTGAGCTTTTTGTCAGTGTCCTGTGTGATTTTCTCGACAGGAACCTTTTCCCTTGTGGGGATTCGATGGTCTGCATAATCGATGACCGAGAGGACGTGTGGAAGTTTGCACCTAACCTCATCACTGTGAAGAAATACATTTACTTCCAAGGCACAGGGGACATCAATGCTCCCCCCGGATCACGGGAAGCTCAGATGGCCAGGAAAGGTAAAGTAGTTGCTCATCTTTGGTAACTTGATGCATTTCCCGAAAAAAAACCCTTTAACGACACAGTTGCTGACAGTTTATGCAACACGGAGGGTCAAATGTACAACCGAGGATGTGCAGTCCAGGGATTTATTTCCAGTGTCCTGCACATTCAACTGTGAGAGGCTGAAGTTAACAAGCAAGTCAGTCCAGTGGACTCGCTGATCTTGGGCTGCTCTTAAAAGTTCATGATACTGAATACGTCCATTATATAGCTAGAAATAGATTCTCAGAGTTTACTGTACTGCCCTGTACTGTACAGTCAGCTCTGGCAATAAATACGCTGCAGTAGAACTAATATTGTGTTCATTCTTTAAATTGTGATGAAAAACTTCCACCGTTATGAGATGTAAGATTTTTTTTATACCATAAGTAAATACTGTATTTATGTATTAATGTTTTATAAGTGCCTTTGTTTTATAGCATGGACCAGATAGTAAAACCTGACACCTGCGGCACAGGTCTTTGTTGCTTTTTTAAATTAAAGCACCAGTGTGAAACTCCCCATAAAGACAGCAACAGTGGCTCAATCAAATAGTTTGATGGTAAGGTTAGTTTGTAACCAATTAAATACAATAGATAAATAGTTTCTTAGTGAGAACTCACAAATTTAGTTTCAGATATGTCCAATATTTGTATGAATCAGGACGTCTTAACAGATTAACAGTAGGATGAAGTAAAAGTGGATTTTTACCATCAGCTACGTTAGCTTTGTTGAAGCTGCAGCCTGTGGTCTGAGAGTCTGAGACCAGACTCAGACTGTGTTATTACTTCACACACTTCTGTTGTACAAATACAGGTTTCCACACAAACAGTCAAAAATGTAGTTATTGCAGTTTTTGTTTGACATGTGTAAAGAGTTGTTTGTTTAATGTAAACCATAACAGTGGAGCAAGGTTCATTTATTTGGTTGTTTTATATGTGATTTTTGGATACATTTTCGTATTGAGGTATGTGTCAGTGTTGTAAAAATATGCTTTTAAACACATCCAGCCTTTATTTTTGTTTGCTGAGGTTGAAAAAAGGTTTCAAAAAGCATAAAATTAGATTTGAGATAGTGAGAACGTTTATCTCACTGTTAATCTTAATATAATCTGTTTATTTCTGTTCATTTACCCATTGAGAATAGGCTACACTGGCTAAACCCAATTGCCTCTATATATGTTCCCTCAATATTTGTCATCCTGTCATTCTCACCTGCGAATAGAAACCCAAAATAATCCTAGCAACTGTTTGAATTTATATTTATATTAACCGACTGTTGTATATTAGCCAAATGATTACTGTGTCTGGTTCCTTGGTCACATCACTCTCTACAGAGAATCACCCAGGCCAGGCAATAAATACTCATCAGTTCAGCCAGTACCCTCAATTCACATAATGAGCCTTCTTACCTCCGTCTACAAAATACATCATCGTCGTGAATTAAAAGCACATGTCAAAGAGCAAGGATAGACCGTCTTAAAGGGTTCTAGTTATTTCTGTGTCGAACTCCTAAGTGATGTCGCCTCATAAAGGGAATCCTTTCAGCTACACAGTGTTACTCTCTTCATTATCATAGCAGGAAACATGCTGCTTGGAGCCAGCCAGTGTGTCTCCTTGGGGTCTGTTGTGGGACCCCCTCCCCCCCTTCTTTACACCCACTCTTCTCAGGCTATCACATCAATTAGCTGATAACTGCTGGTTGTACTTATCCTATATTACAACAGCTGCCAGGCTCAGCAATGGCTCTTATGTTGTTGATAAATTCAAAAGGTAAAACAGCGGGGAGCCCACTGGGTATGAATCATAAATCAGATAGAACTCCTTATTGATTATAATGCTGCATGTCTGACTTGAGCCCAAAGCACATTTGAGTCCAATGTAAATACAATAATAATTTTTTTATGATGCATTCTCCCCAGGAAACTCTCTCACTACTTTGCAAGTGAAATGTCGAATATACATTTATCTACACATGTTGTAAAACTCTCCGACTTTACATACACACATTTACATAAAGGATTTTATTAAATCCACAAATCTCTTGGTGGCAGAAGCTGATTTTTTAAGTAGTACTATACTATATATATTTAATTGTAATTTTATTAAAAAATAAATATGAAATGAAGACACTAGTTGGGTTTTGAAATGAATAGAAAATATAAATATTGAAATAAGATTGAGACAGTGTTGTCCAAAGTTGAAGTGTGAAGCATCATTCAGCTATCTAATGTTAGGTATTCTTAATCTCCAAAACTAGCTCAACTTGTTTATTATTAATTCAACTTTGGGGAAGCACAAGAAGCTACAAACACAACACTGATATATAATCACCTTGTTAGCAGTGAGAGTGGAGTCGTAAAAAATCAAAACAACAAACTAAAAATGTGCTAAAATCCTTTGTAAAGCTCAAGAGAACTGCAGAGTCGGGTGGTAGTTCTGTAATTTCTCTGGATTCATCACTGCAAATGATCCCTGTCACATTACACAGTCAGTCAAAAATATTGTTTTGTGCAGCTTCAAGTACACCTCGAAAGGGTCTATATATATATGTATCCCTATATATTGACTTCAGAAGGATCATACAGTATTTGGCTTGTTGTAAATAATGAACTATATATTCCTTCTGTTAATACACTGTAGATTGTCGGACATTCTTCATCTTGAGATGCAGTAATGTCAGACAACAAGGGTTCTTAGTTTTTTGAGAATGTATTAACAGTGTTGAAAAGTTTTGCCCACAGTCTAATTTGTTGTATTTGTATTCTGAAGGCTGGCGTCCACTGGCCCGTGCCTGCTCTAGCATGCCCTGCCGCCTCCGATTATTTAGCTTCCCTCTCCTGTCCATCCAGCCCCATGGTTCACAGTGACCTGCTTCCTTGAATAAGCAAACTTCTTATTGCCAATCGAAGTGTATGTTATGCAGAGTTTACAGTGCACTTCCAGCTCACTGAAAAATTTGTTATTTTGCCTCTAAATCCTTAATTCTCATTTGTTCAGGTTCGCCTGTCTCAATATGAACAATGCTATATGGGTAAACGATCTGTCACGTTGACAGGTTATCAATTGACAATTTTATTTCACGCTTAAACAGAGTCGCTTGCAGAGAAATGACTCAGTGTACCCAGAGGAATCTGATTTGCCTCAAAAGAAGATTCTACACCCAAGAAGGGTTTGCCAACAGGGGCATTCAGAGCAGCTTCCTGAGCTGAAATCTGGGTTACCCCCTGGGCACAGCGTACTAGTGTTAAATGTTAGGAGGGTTATCACGGACCTTCCAGACTGCATTAAGGCTCATGCTTTTCTCACGATGAAAAGGGCCAAAACCATCACTGCTAGTGAAGTTGCACGGATTCAAGTGGTGCATGTAATATTAATTAAGCAGGGGGAGTCAGTACAAAACGTTTAAAAATAAACTGCATCAAACATGATGAAGTGTCTAACTAAAAGTTTGGCTCCTTCCTTTTAGTTGTGGTGAAGATTGAGGTTGCAAATGTGCAAAAAAAATGTAAAAGGTTTTCATAGAGGTCAGAAATATCACTGAATAAATCATTTAGTTAAATGACACCTAAAAAGAAATTCATAATACTTTTCTGTTTGCTTCCAATTAGTTGGTTTAAGAAAAATAAAATGTTGTGCTTTTTAGCATAACTGTCGAAATAATAGCTAAAGCATTTTAGATGGTAAGCTAACGGTAACAAAGTAAGCTAGCTGACACTGATTTAAAGTTCACAGACGTCTTCATAATATTATCTTCATCTTAGAGCCTGTCTCTTTTCAACAAGGACTACAACGGACATAAGTCAGGGACTTTAATGTGGTATTCTTCACATGTAGATTGTGTGTAACCCTTTAAAACTTGTAAGTAGCATTAGCTAGCTAAGTTTGTTACAAGCCTTACGGCACTGTTAGTTATGTTTTTGACTTGTATGATAATCTTTTACTGACATCGTGCAAGATAATCTCTGCTGACTAGTGGCTTCAACCTAGTTTTGTAGGCTTCCTTTGTCAGGATGGGAGAATCTAAAATACGACTCTGATGCACTTTCATGTCTTGTTTCCAGCAGGAGGCCCCTCAAGTCGGCCGGCAGACAGCACAGAATCAGCAGGGACACCTGGTGCAGAAGAGCAAAATAATGGCCTCAGGAAAAGGGCGAGGGACCACAACGTTTCCGGAAAGGATGAGCCCACAACATCTCAGTCTTCTCAGGGAGTACCAACAAATGAACGGACTCATCCCACAGGGGTTTCGGAGGATGAATCAGGACAGAGTAAAGAGTCAGTGACTGAGGTGGTGCCTGGGGCGGGGTCAAGAGAAACTCGGGAGGGGGATAGAACAAATGTAAAGGAGGATGATAGCAACAGGACGCAAGAGGCGCAGGAAGGTGTAAACTCATCAGCGCCCAGCCATGAGTCCAATAACTTGGACTTTGACCTTTCCAGTGACAGTGACAATGACTCCATTACAGAAAAGCCTCCTTCATCAGAGGACGATAGTGAAGGCAATCCTGGACAAGCAAAGAAGGAGGGTGTTACGCAAGAGCCCAGTGATAGGGAAGGGGCGAGGATAGGGGACAGTAAATGTCGGGGGGAAGGAGAAAACAGCTCAGATGCAGCAGAACCTTCAGGAGTTCTTCTCCCAGACCCCGAGCTGGGAAATGGCTGCTCAGATAGGAGAGAGCCAGAAACAGAGTCTCAGAATAGTGAACAATCTGGGGTCACCATGGGGGAGGAGCTGCTGGACCAGAGCATGGAGGAGGAGGAGGAGGAGGAAGAAGAGGAAGCTGATAATGACCAGGACGACCACCTGATCTACCTGGAGGAAGTGCTAGAAAGGATTCACGGCGAGTACTATGCCCGCTACGAGGCCTTCCTGAAGAAGGAGGCCTCCGAGACGCCAGACATCCGCAAGATTGTCCCAGAGCTGAAAGGCAAGACACTGGAGGGCACAATGATAGTGTTCAGTGGTCTGTACCCGACCAACTACCCCATGGAGAGGACTCGTGAGTACTACCATGCCAAGGCACTGGGGGCCAAGATCGGCAAGAATCTGGTTCTCAGCTCCCTAGAACCCAGTCGGACAACACATCTCATCGCAGCACGAGCTGGTATGTAGAAATCCATACGATAGTAGCACTATCAGTGTTAAATTTGACAACAACTTTTTTAAAACATGAAAGGATTACCTGTAATGCTTTGTCTGACTTGGGTACTTTCATTATGTTCCAAACTCTGAACATAGTCGAGGTGTAAATGATGCATTAATGCTTGCTAATGAGGGTAGAATTTAAGGGTAATTTAAGGCTTGTTTAAATGTCGGACTTACTCACGTACGGGCGGATTTGTGTGTCAGAACTTTGGCTGAACATATGTAATTGAGGTTGAGTACACTGTCATCACAGTTAGTGGTCAGCCATTCCAGTTTAATGAGCTCTGGTTAACATCAGGGATGTGCATGATTAGTTGCTACCCTCGCTACGCAGCACCAGAAATACTAGTCAGTTAAACAAATTATTTATATTTTATTAATGTAAAACAGGTTAACTGTTGCATCTGAAATGTTACCAGCTGCACCAGCACACAGCAGCCCTCTTCTCGCCACGTTAGTGCCCACGATGTAAACAACTAAAGAAGTCAGAGTCAGAATCAACTGACATATAGTCACTCCACCGGAGCAATGAGTAATCACATTCAGCGCAGGTAATGTAGGCTTACCAGGAAGGCTACTGGTGCTAGCCACTGCTAATGTTAGCCACACTAGGCAAACCAATAGGACATGGAGTGTTTCTCGTTAATTACCTAGACTGTGGCAGTTAATAATAACATAAAAGATCTCTAACATAATGTTTTGCACCGTTGCTTCATTGTACAGTTTTGCACAGTGCATGGATCCGCTCAGCCCCTCCTTCCACCCCAGTCTGTCCCGCTCTCTCGCTCTCTGACACATTGACAACAGAGCATGTGTCACAGTTGGACTAGTTGTACCAGCCTACATTTAAATTTCCCTTTAATCGACAGGGAAATTGGTCGTTAGGAACATCCCTGGTCAACGTACGACAGTGAGGGGTGTACCACTTTAGTGTTACCTCTGAAGGAGCAGCAGTGAGATGTTCTGTTTTCATTACCAGTAACTTCATACAATTCTCATATGGCATAAAGAGAGTGAATATTAAACACTGAGATTAATATCAGTGAGATGAAATTTTGCTGTCGGACATGCGTGTCATTTCCTGTGAATTCCTCGCACATATGGAGTCAATCTGAACCCAGCATGGAAATGGCAGACTCCGCCACTACCAATAAAAACAAATGTAAAAAGATCTTGATCAGACATAGCACAAAATTTAAATACATGAAAAACAAAACCAAAAAAAAACAACAGATTAATTGATAGCTGCCACCCTGGTATAACAGTTGTGTGACTTCTGTGCTCCTCTCTCAGCTTGTTTTGAAGTTCTTACTGACCAAAAATTGATTAATACTTTGAATATTAAGGCTTAAAATTGATTCTTTCATAGTTCCTTGAGGCTGCTCCTTCTCTGTAATTAGGCCCAGTTGATTGACAGAAACACAGTTCACTGCATCTGCCATTAGAGAACCATGTGAAGGCTGCAGGCTATGTTTGTGTGGCTTTTTTCCCAGATGGTAAAAGTACTTGCACTTTTAAGACCTAGATTATGATTAGGCTTAAAATAATGTACTGTGTCGGTTTACACATTCATTCATTAAGCACCATTGACACCATCTGCAGAAATGTTCATGCATTTTCTGGTAGTTCACAAGATACAAACAATACAACATAGGACTCTTGTCCAAGACTCTTCTGAAAATGACGACTGTATTGCGACCAATCCAGTTAAGCCTTTTGAAAACAAGCACAGGAAGTGGCATCGTTGCCTTGGAAGCCAGCGCCGCTGAGAGCAGCACTTGGCAATCAGTCACTTTGTACATCAGGAGACAAAAATCAGCCAGAGATGGAATCAGCGCACTGTGAGCAGTAGGTCCACTCAGATGGGAAAGAACTGCAGAAAATGGCCATTTTATTGCCAGAAAAGTAAAATTGACAGATATTCATCGTGTGCATCTCACAAAAGTAAATGATTAATTAAGTGTTTACATCTGGACAGCATTTAACCCGTGGATCTATCGAGGAGAAATGGACACTGTGTTGGGAGATGACGTCCCATTAATGCCCATGAAAGTTGCTCACTTGTTAGAGCAGGCTTCCTAACGCTTCTGTGTTTTTGGGCCCATAGAGCATGTGCACTAATGTCTCCCATGGAGTCACATGAATGAGACAAAATAAAATAATCATGCAGCTCTTCTCGACTTATTGGACCGAATGGATGAAATTCTGATATTAAAAAGAGTCATTTCATGGATTTGTGACGCTCAGAAAAATTTATTTACAGATTTACAGCTGCTGCTCTTCCAATGATTGTGTTTGAGAGAAATGTTTTTTGGGCCAGTGAGCGTCTGCTGGCAACACGGCATTAAGATGAAGAGTTTTAACTATGGACAAGAATAGATTTTCTGCGCTGTTACAGGACCAATTGCTAGATGTTTGTTAGGATCACAATAATTCAATTTAGTTACTTAAAGTAATTAGTGCTGCTCGTTTTGGCAAAATTAATAAAACTATCCTTTTGTCCAGTTTGCCAATTTATGGCAAACAGCTCAGGACTGAACAGCCATTCTGCAGACTGTGCACCAACTCAACTAAATGTGCCCAAACAGTGGTAATCAATGTCTGAAAAAGCATTTGATTGTCAGCCATGCATGGCTAAAATAACCTGGGGTTAATGAGCTTCTACAATCAAAAGATTCAATTTGACATCTTTGTGTAAAACATCAATAAGTGTTATTCAAGCAGAAACGCATCTCTCAGTGGATTTCACCCAAACAATACACAGCTTTCTGTGTTTCTCAGAAAACTGTTGAGTTGGCAGAAAAGTTTAACGGCAGTGGCTCCAAAACACAAATCATCGTTTTTAATCTTTCTAATAATATTGACCAGGCAATTATTTTCCTCTTTCTCTTCCAGGAAAAAAAAAAAGGAAAATTGATCAATTATTCAGCAGACCCACAGATTGTGTATTTGGTTATAGCTTCTGATTGTAAGGGTCAAAACCTTGTCTTTATTCACTCCCGTCACCCAGGCACCGAGAAGGTTCGTCAGGGACAGGGCTGCAAGCACCTCTATGTCGTCAACCCCGACTGGCTGTGGAGCTGTCTGGAGCGCTGGGAGAGGGTGGAGGAGCAGCTGTACCCGCTAAAGGAGGACTACTCCAAGACGCCACGGTAAAGGAGCTGTCTGATGAGCCATGGTCTTACAGGCCTCCCCAAACATAATACATGTGAACTGATACTTAAAAAATACCGCAGATGTATGAGAACCTTCATCTAGGATTGTCTTTACTCTGAGATCTTGTTTCTTGTCTGTTAAAGGAGCAACAGTCCAGCAGCTTTCCCTGACAATCAGAGCTCCCTGCATAAGCCTATTTTCCACCCAGCTCCCATCCACCACAGACCTCCACCTCCAGCCCCAGAGGTCCGGACCTACGACCCCGTCACAGGGAAGCTGATCCGCAGGGGCCCTCAGGTGTCACGGCCACCGCCCTATCTCCAGGCATCAGGGTCTTTGTTGCTCTCTGATCACAGAGAGCAGTCTTGTCTCAGGTACTGCAAGAAATGAATTGGATTTGTGCAAAATAAACACGCAGTGGATGAGACTGTCTCAAAAAGAGCTAGTCAGCTATAAGTCTGACATGAAACAGAGCAGCTGACCTAACATATAAGCTTCCAGGAGTTTTTGTCCTTGTGTGTGACCTGTTTTTTCAGGTTCTAAATCTAACTCTGTGTAAGCTTAAGCCTATGAAATGATCTTAAATAAAATATTCGCCACATCATCAAACCTTTACAGCCACTGTACCTTATTTTCAGTTAATCCCACTTAAACTCATAATAACTGACTAGAGCAAATGTGTATTAATCCACTGCTGAACACACTCCTCATATAAAAAAAAAGCATCACTTAATCCATTTACTAAAAACTACAGTTCTACACTGTTTAGCAAAATCCTTTTTTATGTATTCATTTATTTAAAAGAAACTTTTTTGTGACCACTTTTTAAAGATTTAATTCTCAGTGTCACAGACATGATCCAGAAGTATTAAAGAGACGCATTATTGGTTTTGGTCTTTTAATGGGATTTGTCCACAATTACAAAAAAAAAAAGTGGATGTTGAAGTTAAAGGAACTATATTTGAGCCTTTTAGTTAAGACTAATTTGGTTAATATTGTGTTCATATTATTTACATGTTCTTGTTTATTTATTGACATGTTCTGTCTCTTACTTTACCGGTCATCTCTCACTCTATTTCTCCATGAATGTTGCCCCTTGAGAGTTGTGCAGGATTGTAGCAGTATGTATAAAATGTATAAAAGTGGGAGTTATGCTACTGATGTTTCTCAGTTTAATATTGACTGCAGATTTGCTCATAACACATCTCAAATGTATGGCTTTGTCCTCTAGGCCTCATTTGCATCCCGCCCTTCTCTGTAAGCTGAAACAGCTTTCGGTGTAGTGCTACAATAATATTTGAAATACCCCCAACGGTGACCTGCAGCGCCTTCAGTTATCAACTGAGGCACAATAAAACCCCCCCTAACAAAGCTTTTACTGTATGGATTGTTTATAGCATTTGGTTGCAGGGGAAACCCGTCAACCCCCAAGTGTGTAGTCTGTTGCTCCCAGACGAGCCTCTGTGCTTGCGTTGCACATCTTTTCATCTGCACACTGGCTCTTAAATAAAAGCACAATAAAATCCAGGCTACTTTGCACTACTAGGGGAAAATGTCTCTCTTCAACAGAATGAGATGCTTCTCTTAAAATGTTTTATACTCATCCAGTCATATAAATATTTGATTCTGTTGTCATGACCTTGTTTAATCTCCACTTACAGTTTAACAAGAATGATGTGGCAGGTGCAAGGAAAGCTTCACACGTCAAAGTCACCTTTGTGATGTACTACTCTATTTGTCATTGATGTGTCGGTCACAAATGCTAATGAAGAGTGTGTCCTCTCTCTGTGTATTTGTTTGTCATTGGGCTGTCACAGAGACGCAGTGGCCTGACAGTTTTTCACAAGAGGAATACAAACTGTGACTTTACTCTCCTTACTGGACAGTCACGCCGGCTTAAAATGTTTTGAACTGAATATATATGAGATGACACACTGTAATTAATAGTCACAAGCATGAAATTGGCCCACTTTATGTGTGGATTAGAGGCAGTGTGGATGTTTAAGGGAGTTGCATAAACTTGGATTTAATTATCAAAGCATCTGTTCAATTAAGCACTGTCAAAGGGAAATGTCCTCTTTCCACTTTCATGAGATTTTTATCTAATGAGTTTTTGTTACAGAGAAAAAGCCTTTGTAATTCTCATCGTTGGTCTCCAGGTCGACTTTCACTCTTTCACTCTGCACTCTACATCTGCAAATTGTTTGCATTGTGAAAAATGTGCTGAGTATGTACAGTGTTTGCAAATTAATGGAGTTCCCTTGCAGTTCCTGTAAAGTGTACTCTAAAAACAAGACTGCATTTGAAAGCAGCACAAGCTAACAAGATTAAAAAAAAAAAAGAAGAAAGAAAGTCATTATATTACATGTAAATGTATATAAGTATTAATTTTCAGTAATATTAGCACATCTATTGGTTGACTCAGTTGATGACAGATTTGTCAGTTCATTTAAATTTGTTGATTAAGTGGCAAAAATGGCCTCCATACGATTTCAGCCACATTTATATTATTTTAAAAACAGCAGATACCTATGATATTGACAGTATAGAGAGAGGTCACTGATATCTTTCTTTTTCGCTATCTATCTAGCGGTTTGCCTGCAAATAGTTTTTAAGTATTTCGTCTGTTATTTTACTACAGGGGAACTTCAAAGACTCAGCAGGATGACGCGGCGGGGTCCAGCCAAGACGACGAGCAGCCGGGACCATCGCGTCGGAAACGACAGCCGAGCATGTCAGAAACTATGCCTCTATACACACTGTGCAAGGAGGATCTGGAGAGCATGGACAAAGAGGTAAGGAAGGAGGAAACACTCCTGTTGACTCATCCTTCTATTAATTTGTCTAGGAATAAGAACTTCCCGAGAGGCTTAGAAATCTGTAATGTTGTGAGACGTTTACATCTAGAGCCAAACTGCTGCTCCGCACAATAAAACAAGCTTTGTTAATGTCACCATAAACAGCAGATTTGCTGTGTTAAGCTTTTAGTAGTTCTGAAGCTCCAGCATAACAGAGTCCTTGTTGTTTATACTTCTCTTTCACTCTTACTTTAATGTTCTTAACTTTATCTGATAAAATAAATACCACTGAACAACAGTTTAGTGGTATAAAGACAGAAAACAGACTCCTGTTCCTAACTTTATCTGATAAGATAAATTCAAGTAAACAGGTTAACAGTTGCATGGTAATAATAAATATTATAAACCAATGTTAGGCCAAAACAAAAATGAAAATAAACAATAACAATGAATAAAACATCTGATAAAACAACAAAAAAAAATGTCACTAAAATCACCAGGAACAATTAATATAACCCAAACCCTAACCCAAAGATTAGAATTTAAGAGCTATCAAAGTTAGATAAACCCAAATTAAAAGCCTGATTAAAAAGAAAGGTCTTTAATTTAACTTAAAAAAAAAAAAAAAAAATCAAGTGAGTTTGCTGTTCTAAGATCAAGGAGAGGGTACTCAACAAGACAGAATACAGCCTCACCAGAACTGTTGTTCGAACCTCTTAAATAAAAGCAGTAAAAGATCTGAGAATTCTTATTGGAACATAAAATGAAAGGCAGGTGCTGATAAAGGTTATGTACAACTTTATTAACAGGTAACAGGACTTTAAAAATCCGATGCAGGGTCATGAGCAGGGCGCTAATACAATACAATACAATCCCTTTTTTGTGTTAACCAAAATCCTGACTACAGCCATCAGAATTAACTGCAATTTTCTTGAAGACGTTCTATGTAGCCAGTAAAGAGAGAGTTGCTGTAATCTCAGCGAATTGTAATAAAAGCATGTATCATCATTCTAGCTTTGCTTGGAGTTAAAATTGTTTAATTTTGGCAATATTCCCAACATTAAAAAATTATGTTTTTGTGACCTCATTAAAATGGCAAATAAAATGTTTGTCTAAAAGATCGTAAACCGTTCTCTGATGAAACAAACATATAAAGTTGTGTATCATCTGCGTAACGTGATATGTGAAAAGAAAAAAAGAAAAAAGAACAGGACCCAGAATTCTTCCTGGAGGAACACCATAATTGATATGAAATCAATAGGATGCAGAATCAGCTGATCATGTTTTCACCAAAGTTAGCTGTCAGTTTCTATACAGAAACATCTACTGTTAATGTCACCATTATGGATATTTGAATGGTTTAGGGATTTTCAGGTTTGGTTGTTGTAGCCTAATGTTGTAGTTTCAGGTTGGCTGCCTCCCTGTGCTTGTGTGCATTTTTCCATGTCAACTGCTCTTGTCATTTGTTGGTAAAACTTATGGAAAAGTTAGTAGTGCTTGGTTTGATAGTTCAGATCTCACTGCATTGTCATGTATGATTGAGATGTGAAGTTTTGAGCTTGCAAAATTCAAAATTGCATTTGAATACATTTTATTATGCAGCTGTAGTAGATAGCTTTTGGCAAATTGTAATGGCTGACTGAAATATTTAGCATCTATAGCCTTGAAAACATCAGAGCAACACATCCTTTAATTATGCATCCTCTTTACATTTCCAGCCTGTCATCTATTCTGATATTCAAATCCTTACATATGCTATCATGTCAGCCTACTTTCTGCATTTTATAATTTTTTTTGCCATTCATGCAAGGCAGGTGAAGTGATTACTAATGTCTGAGAGCACTGCACCTCCTGCTTGGATAATACTCTTTAATGGAGGCTGGATTCTGCTAAGGCTTCAGCGGGGGGAAAATGTGCAAAGCGGATCCTTGAGATCTGCCAAGAGCCTCTCAGCAGGTGATTATTCTAAAGAAAAAGCTCGTTCACATGGGACATGAAATGTGACAAGCCATGTTTGAATTGAGGTCACATGTTGCCTTGCGGTAATTATTTGGTCCCTTTTTCATTACGTGGAAATATCTCATTGTAAATCTGCAATGGTTATCACTCAACTACTAGATTTTTCCCTTTAAATGACCTATAAATATTAACAGTATGTGATTTTGAATGATTTGATTTATATTATAGTCATCTTAAAGCTGCAATAATCAAAATCTTTATATTACCACTGCATGATATTACAATGTTTAGTGTGAAAGGGTTCACTCATAATGTCAAACCCACAAAGAATTATCAACCAACTCTCCAGCGCTATGGAGCGTTTTGGAGTTCATTGTTTTTTGGTTTTACAGCCCACTACGTTACTTTTGTGTTCGACTCCCACAGTGCTTAACAGCCTCGTTTCCAGGATGTGTTGTTTATTGATGTAAAAAAAAAAAAAAAAAGAAAGTCACAATACAGCCTTTGCAGGTGTTTTCTGGGGTGGGATGCATTTATATTAAGGATGCACACAATACATTTGGGTGAGAAATATTGAATATGAAGGAAAAAGTTTTCTTTTTACAACAACGGTTAGGCCTGTCCTTTTAAAATGAGTCGATGCAGCAGTCAAGAAGACCCTGAGTGACTGTTTGTGCTTATAAAAACAAAAAATATAGTAAAAAAAGCATGTTTGGTTTTTCTAACTATATTTATTATTATTAGTATGTACTATTCGTTTTTCAACTGTAAGCACATGACCAATTAATATACTCGGGGGCGGTACTACACTCAGTAACAAATAGCGGTGGTATCATCTCCTTAAACCTCTAATACAGATCTAACACAGGTTATACTGTATGTCCTGCTAGGAAATGGGATTTTAAGTAAAATTTAATGGAATGATCTGGGTGTCAGTGTGATTGGCCATGCTTTAAGTGACAAACTGACTCCTGTTACTGGGATGCAAAAGAGTCTGCCCGGTCATTAACTCAATTGAATTCTGTAGTTAAGTTACTCTGTAGCTGCAGGCGACAGCTCAGTCTGCTGTGCTATGCCTTTCTGGAAATTGACTTTATTATCCTTATTTTATCTCCTGTAAAATACTGTGCTATTCTGAACAGGGCTTTTGTTTAACATAACTTAATGCCACAAAATAATGTAGTGTGAAATGTTCCTTGGCCTTGCAAGTAGTGCTAGATTACCACAAAGCTAGCTAGCCAAATATGCTAACATTTATAGCTTACATTAGAGCAGATAAACACACCGTTAAATCCATTTCTTACAGTTGTGTTTGTTTTTGGAAAGGCTTAAAAAAACAAGACCCTCTAAACTTTTTAAATGTTGAGCACCACTCTTATTTAAGCCCCATACACATCGCATTGGCCTGCTTACAGATCCATTAGGGAATAAGTGAATAGTCAATCACTTAGTTGAACAAAAACCACAAAAAAAAACAGAACTATTGCACTTCTCCCTGATAAATGACACGGCAGAGTACATTGTGTTGGAACCTAACAATCCTCCCTTTCTCGATTGAAGAGTAACAGTCCTCCTAAAGGTAATTGTTCCTGTTACCGCTCAATTTTGTTCTTCATACAATGCGGCTATGGCAGAAAATAGGACATATTTTCAAAGATCATGTCTGTGTTTGTGCCTATTAGACATCATGACGACTGCAGCAGGAAGCAAACTGGAAACAGTTTCTATTATTAATCTGGAAATGGTACATGATGTCAGTGGTTGGGTCAGGCCTTTTGTATGATTGAGTCACCCAGGTGGTTCAGACTCAAAAAGGTTTTCTCTGTCCCCTTTCTTGGATAATGTGGGGTATCTGAAAAGGAGAGGATGTGCTGTTTGAAAATCATACTTTTCATGATAATTTGAATGAACATCAGCAATACAATTTGATAATGGATGGCTTTGAGTCATTGCTGACAACGTGGTTAAATTGAATGTGTTGTGGGTTTCATCAGAGAAGGGAACAACGTGTCTTTCCACCAAGAGAAATGGATCTTTCCCCGCATATGTGTTGTTTAATGTTGAAATCATGGAGGTCTCCGAACTGTGTAAAGGCTGGCCTCTTATGAAACGTTCGTGAGCAAGAACAGAATTGATGTTACTAATGTGGCAATTACTCATTTTCTGTTAACAGACGAGATCTGTCCTTTTTCAGCAGTAAATGCATTCTCATGTATCTCACCTTGGAACCACAAAGGCCTTCTCTATTTAGTGCCAAAGACCTGTGCTTTTATATTTTTATGAACCAGTACCATTGTGCAGTAAAACAATATCATTGCAGCGCGGCCTTAACATTAATTTTCATTCAATTAAAGGCCAGCCTCTTGCTTATGTAGCACTATCAAAGTGGAAGATCACATTGGTTAATGAGGTGTTCATTGCTTACACAGTGTGTTGTTCCCGGAACACCAGCAGCACTTTTTTGTGTAAATGTGACATTTAAGTGGCTTGAACATAAAGCTGAGTGAAGTTCACTGTTGAACAGGGACGATTTGATGATGTTTTTTTGCCCCATCTGTTTGTTTTTGTTGTATTATAACACACTGGCCCCTCTATTGGTTCAGACAAAGCTCATTTCAAAAATAGTTTGATTTAAAAATGAAAATGTCAGGCTGATTTTTCAGGCACACATTTTAAAGTTGATAAAATAACGCTCGGCTATTAACACAGAAAGATTCTGAATGCTAATGCCACTGTTTCAAAATGACCAGGAGAGGGGAGTGAAGTACACAAAACACACTCGATTGTATCAATTTCATCTTACTTCATCACTTAAGAACAACATTATATTGCTGCACATATTACATCACAGTATACCAAGAAAAAAACAAGGTGAAACTCCTCCAGTCTGTGCCACATAGGGTTTGCAGTTATAGAGCAAAGTCTCTGTGAAACAGAACATGGCTCATAAATGTGTGATTTTTGACAGTAAACAACACCGAAGCTCAGGACTTTCTGTCAGGCTCTGATAATTTGGAAGTTTCTTTATTTACTTCTTCTGCTACTTGCAATTAAAACTACATTGTTCCCCAACATCCTCTGCACTGTAGAAAAGTAAAGGGTCCTTTGTAAACAGACTATTTCAAATGTCATCCTCCTCGGACTGCCTTTGCTAAAGGGCAGTCTGTGACATTCTTAAACGCTCTAGATCTTCAGGGCAAAGGGAAAGAACCAGTCTTAATTGGCTGGAGCAAGGTACGCATCTGAGTCAGGTAGACAGCATCACATAGACAGCATCACATTTAAATGTCACCAGTGGTTACATGGTGGTGTGTGTCAGTTTTACCTGCAGCAACATGTGCATAGTTGCCCAGCAAAGGATCACGGCAGTGTACCAACAGGGTGACCTTTGTTTGTTGAACTTTAAGTTATTATTAGTTATTATTTAAGTTATTATCATTAGTAGCTCATCGTGTTCCATGAAATTTAGAGAGCTTTATCGTTCAGTTTACGTCACAATCAGAATTATGGGAAAGTGGCTTAATCATGTTTAATCCACACATACGTGAGTGTCCGCTAGGGTCTGAGTGATGTAAATGTAGTCATCAGAGGGTGTACGCGAGGCTCTGATGTCTGTGTACCGTCCAATTTACTGTACTGGCGGTTATTATGCTACAAGGGTTCTCTAAGTGATCTAGAAAGTACTATAATAAGAACAACTATACATCTGTGGTGTCTGCAGGTGTCCATGTGGGAGGGAGTATAATTGAGGCTGAAGGAGTTCAGACAGGGTTTTCTGCTTTCTCCATCTTGGTTTATTGTGTTTTCATAGCTCCGTCAATGAACTGTCTCCCATTATTGAAAAGTAATAATGTTTTTTTTCTCACATCTAACAGTTTCCTCGCATTTCTGTTCATTAACAAAAGCAGCCAGTCTTCACACCCAAAGAAACCTTCTCTGATGAAAGGGATCATTTTCTTCTGCTTCTTCTTTCTCTCCATTACTCGAGTTTGAAAACCCTTGACTATACAGCATCAAGTCAGTACTCCATATTTAAAATAATCTACGTCAGGGTCTTTAAATATGTAAACACCTGAGATTTTCATTGTTAATTTTTGTCATCTACACAAAAATTCAGTATCCACTTCACACACCACTTCACTTTTAACATAAGGTATTTAAACATGCATCTTTTTAGGAGATAAAACTCAAGTCAATTTATCTATATAGCTGAAAGTGAATGTAAAATTAGCTGGATTTGAATTCCTGACGAATTAGCATTTTAACTGCCTTCATCTCTGTAGGACAGTGTATTTATCAGCACCTTTCAACTGTTCCGGCACACCAAGTCAGAGTTAAATGAAATGCTGATGAGTTCAGGCTCCAGCAGTCAATGACTATTGAATGATTATTACACAGTCAGGTGAAGATTCAGACACAGGGCATTGTTGGTGTGACACGTGTGACGCCATCGGGGGCCCTCAGAGACGTGGCTTATTAAGTCTGGGTTCACAGGAGATCAGTCACAGTGATCCCAGCGCTCCCTCCGCCTGCAGGTATCGATCTCACAGCCTTGGTGGGATGTAATCCTCAGGAGTTACTGTGGAGGAGGAGCAGCTTCAGTATGAGTCTGCAGAATAAAGAGGCTTGTTAAGATTTTTTTTTTTTCTTATATTATTATGATAACTATAGAATTGCATACCATTGTAATTCATTGATAAAAATCGTACGTCTTCACAAACAGGCAAAGTAATGTGTTTTGTCCATCCAGATGTGAGCCATTGGACCCTGTTTTGTACCTTGCTGTAGCTAATGTGTACCAAAGACTAGATAAATCCAATGTGCAGTATATGAACGCCTTTTTTTTTTTTTTTTGCTCCGCTGCAACAGACTTACAGACGAGTAATTACAGCTTTAGTGTGAAGAATCGCAACCGTCCCAGCAGAGCTTCCACGGATATGAAGTGACACATGGTTCAGAGGATTTGTCTCAGCTGATGATGAGGTTTCTGTTGATTTAAAAGCTTCATTTAATTTTTCTCTTTGCAATAAAGTCCAAAGTTTACTTTAACTCCAGCGCGAGGCTCCTGCGCAGCTAACCGAGCTGCACCAGCAGGTCAATGGTATGGAGTAACGCTAGGGCAATAATTGCATTTGTTTGGCAGAGGATAGCAGATAAGCACTAGAGTTATGATGTGGTCATGTTGTGTCATTTGGACTGTACTGTGCCCAATAAGGAAGTGTTGAACATTACATTTTCTTTCAGTATGCTTGGAACAGCTCCAGTACTGGGTTTTGACAGAAGTTCAACTTTGGCGTCACATGGAGTGCTTTTATATGCAGACGAGGGTCTCAGTTGTCATTGGATCATTAAAATCCCAGTTGTATCTTTGCACTTGGAAACATCTATCCTTGTATCCTTGTTTGATAAACCCGTATAAGCCCTTATATGAGCTCACCTGCACGCAGCTCATCAGAAACCGGGACACTGCTAAATGATACTGACTACAGAAAGAGCAAATTTATGGCAGCTGTCACTTCACAGTTAATTGATAAATAAAAACTCTTCATTATTTTTGAAAGCATCCTTGCTTTACTTTTAGTGCCAACCACAGTCCTGTAAATAATGACAATAATAATTCATTATGAATTGGAGCCCCTGTGGGAGAATTAAGTATACCTAGCCTTACCATAATAATAATAATATATAGATTAATCCATGGTTCCCAGACAGGATGAGCAGAGCTACTGACCCGGTATAACTAATAGCCTAACATTATAACATTATTAAATGCTACAATTGCATTGCGGTTATTGCTGGAATGAGCTCCACCTGTGGGAACGTATATAAATCCACTTCGTTTGGAACCAATAAGAAACAAACAACTTAAAAAAAACTATTAAAATTCAGGTTGGCAGGATTTATTGAGAAGGCAGGACAACATGTACAAGTAAAAGATGGACAGATTTTTTTGACAAGGATGAAAAAACAAAAACAAGCAAACACATCAGTCAAATCCAAAACATGAAGAAGCTGTTCTTGTCAAAACTCCGTTGCTGTTTTGGCAGAGTTAACTTTGATTGCTTAATTGCAGAGTGAAAACTGAGGAACATATGTGAAAAGAAACAAGCGGTTGATGTTCTTGTTAATGTTCTTTGAATAACATCCAGCAGCTCTCCTTTTTTTAGTTTCCTCTATGTTACAGTTCATTTACAGTTTGGGAGGTTTAAGTGCCTCAAACCT
The DNA here is from genome assembly GCF_002814215.2 of Seriola lalandi dorsalis. Taxonomy (NCBI): domain Eukaryota; kingdom Metazoa; phylum Chordata; class Actinopteri; order Carangiformes; family Carangidae; genus Seriola; species Seriola lalandi. Next base: position 163,816 of record NW_019525432.1, read on the forward strand.
TTTCAAGCCCCCGAAGGTCGGATAGAAAAAGTTTGGGAACCACTGGATTAAGTGTTACTGTAAATACTTTGTCAATTAGTTGATTATTTTCACAATTAATCATAAAATGCCATAAGTAATGCCTGTCACAAATTCTCAAAGATAATTGGTTTAACATCATTTTTAACAAAAATGAGAAGCTGGAAACAGTGAATTTTTGGCAACCTTACACTTCTACAATTAGCTTATGCTTAATAAAATAACTGGAAACCTTGTGCAGCATTGTCTCGTCTTCCCATAAAGTAAAAGTAAAAGTGAAGCCGTCAGTCTGTGTCCCTAAGAGTGTGTGGTGCTGTCCATGGTGCTGAACATATTCACACATTTACACAGAGTTCAACACTTTGCAGAGCAGTGGGTTACAAAATATCAGAGCAGTGCTACAGGGTCAGGTGCAGTCAGCCATTATACCGACACAACCAGCACATTACTGCTCCGTGACAAGCCGCTCTGTCATCCAAACCAGACTCCCTCCTCTGTCCCTCAACCTGGAGCGATATGACTACTCCCTCTGCTCCGGTTTCCATTCCCCACACAGTTCCTGGCAGCCTGACAGTAACACCTCAAGTCATCTGACTGTGACAAGATGTCCACTTTTGGTTCTCGCTCAAACAATTAGCGTCCATTCTGCTTTTATTTTTTCCAAAACTGTACAGATTCAGAAAAGTGCATCATTGATATAAAAACTCTCTGAAAGCTGAAGTCTCTGAATGAATTCTCTGAAGTATTTTATGTTCTGTTCCGAAGTGATGTTTTCAGCTCAGCCTTATGTAACCACCCTCGACTAACCTCAGCTGCAGTGTAGCACGATTTTCTGAGATGATGGTGAAAAGAAGCCAATATCTTCCTGTTTGCAGAGCCTCTTAAGAATTCTTGTTCTCAAAAGATTGTTGTATTCTCTACATTTGAGCCCTTGTTGTAGGAGTAAAGTAGAGGTGGGGTAAGGATGTGAATTCTTCTTGCGATTGTTCCCATCAGAACGGGAATCACAGGATGGTATTGGGCTTTTGATGTGAACCCTGAGCTAACTCTCTGGAGTCTAAGGCGTGTAAGACTCTGTGGATGTAGCTGGACATGTCTTGATATTTTTATACATTTCACCTTTAACAAAAACAGTGATCCCAAAGTGCTACATTCAGCACAAACACATTGTTTCAATAATCTGAAAACATTAAGAATTTTGTTGATCTATTTGTTTAAATCAACTGTAACTTCATCAGAATCAGAAATGTTATGTGGTTTGACTAGCTTACACATTAAACCATAGAATTCACCATTTATACATTACAACAGCCATAAAACATGTTCAAGTATTTCAATCATTTACACCTGACACATGAGTTAGCCTATACTAATGAGACTTAATTGTCACAATCCCCATGAGTCTGATTTAGTTGGCTGGAAGGAATATTACAAACGTGCTTTGTATAGCACACAATATTACACCACAAGAGCCTGATGATGACACATGAAATAATTAATCAGTGAGAGGGCTAATCTGAACATTAGTGCATTACAAATAACAGATGGGAGCACAGAGTGAGAAGGTAAATTGGAAAGAATGAAAATTTTAATTACAGCCGCAAACGGCAACAATCGGGGTCCAAGCAGCTTGAGAATATTGGGGCAGAATCCATGAACTGTGAGCAGTGGAGCAAAGATGCAGAGGCAGCATAATGTGCAAAAAAAAAATCAATTACTTTGGCAGATGATGTGATGTGCGATTTCTGTTGGTTGTTTTTGCATTTCGTTTTCCCTGAAAAAATATAAAAGTGATGATGATGTTTTTTTGGGTCTTGTACCAAACAATCATCTTTGTTTACATCTGGAGAATATGATTTGTAGGTTGGGACGTCTCAATGTTGTGACACATTTTACCTTTATTAAAAAAATTGTTTTTTTCTCTTTTTTTTTTTTTTGCAGCTCCTACCATTTGGATATTGCATTTGGCCATATTGCAATTTCGATTATATTTCAATTAACTGTGCAGCCCTACTTTTTCCAATTTTTGTAGTCCAATACGGTACCAGCAATTTTGTTCCTTGGACTCTTAATTACAGAGTGTAACTTGCAGGTAGTGAGTTGACGTTACTGGCTACAGTAGGTTTAACATGATACAGTTTTACGATCTGCTGCGGAGAAGTTTTAGCTGCTGCAGCTGCTTTAGTTTCTTTATGACAGAAGTTTTAGCTGTAAAAACCATATGATATATGATATGATGTGCTGTGCCAGTGCAGATTTGATGGAGGTAAAATAATTCACTTAGTCACTTAGTGAGGTCTGTGCTTCTGATTGACCGGTGTCACATTTTGCTTCTTCCCTAACAAATCGTTTGTATTTAATAGTAAGCACCAGGCTTTCATGCCTACCTCTCTTCTTATACATTTGCATTAACTTCCTTTTCCCCTGGGCCTCAGGTTTTTTGCTTTTTCTCACAAATGCAAAACCCCTTTCTTCCTCCGTGCCCACATTAAATGACCTGTCAACAGTCCTTCTCCACGCAGCAATCACCTGTCCGCCCTGACTACTTGTCACAGATGAAGTTAGTAATTTTGGCAGGGAATAAATCTTGTATGATCTTTCTTTCAGTGGGAATTTGGTACGTTAAATTGTCCCAGTGGGGTCCTCAGTCTGGTGAAGACATGAGCTCCTTGTACAATAACCATAGGAATAGCAATAAGAAATTGGCCAGGACAATGAGCAGTGATTGACTCACTGCATTGAAATGTGTCGTGCACTCACTGCGGGCTCCTGCCTCAAATATTCTGCTGCTGAGTTTTCTCTTCTGATATATGTTAATATACTGAGAAATTGGATATTTTTCCTCTAAAGTCAGACCTGAAGTGAACCTCTGCTCTTCAAAACTCTTACTTTATCCTCTGCCTGAGAGGAGTGAATTTCTTTCTTGGTTTACCTCAACGTATGCTGTGTTGCCTGTATGCAGTTCATTGTTATGTTTTTTTGGTTTGTTTTTTTATCAGTTTTTTACCTGCATGGATTTACATGTCAAATTTTTCTCTTCTGAACTCTTAAATGCTTGTATACATGTAGTCCCAGTGTCATTATTGCTTGGTTATTATTCCGGCTACTATTATGAAGCTGTACTGTTGGACAGTGATGAATAGAAAAACTTTTTTTTAAAATACCATTTCATTTTTGACACATGTAAGACAATAATTCAGGATAAAATTTCAGCTGATTCAGTCCTGAGTAGTGTTTTTAACTTAACCAAAGCCTCGTTTGGCCACTAATTTTCTCTAAGTTGGCCTCAGCTCAGCTGAAGCTCATTGCTCTGGGCAACAGCAGTTCACTGCTCCCACAGTAACAGCTACTCCTAATTGCTGCCTTTCATTTAAAATGAATGACTGTCAGCTTCTTTTGCTGGACATGAATCTTTCAGTGTGAGTTACACCTCGGGCTGAATTTAAGTCTGAAACTGAAATATCTATGTCCATGCATGTCAAATGACAGTAAACATCATTTTTATAACACACAAAACTTCCTCTATTTCATGTTTGCTAGTTTGCGCCTCCGTCCTCTAAATCTTGTACATCTTTCTCCAAACAGATGAATCATTACAGTCGACCACAAATGTTCACACAGTAGCGGAGAAACTGAAGCCTTATGTCAAAAATAAATTGTGTACTCTACTTGCGGCGTGCAGTGATGAGACCAATAGCCCGACTCTAAACTAGCTTTGAGATGGTGCCTTGCTGTGCTTTGAAAAGTTTCATGATGCGCTCTTTGCTCGGCCTTTGATTACAGCCAGGAGAAGGATGCAGTGGGATGTTTGCAACACTGTTTGTGGGGATTGTTAATGGTTCCATTTCTGCTCAGGCTGCGAGACCCTTCCTGAAACAGTGAACGGTGGAATGGTTTTTAAAGTGCAGTGATCAGAAGCAGACACGTCTCAGCCAAGCCGTATACTTTAGTGTGGCCTGCCTCATTGGTATTTGTCGGTAGTAGAGAAGAACTGCTTTGATGCATACACTGAACATGGGAATGTTTTTGTATTTTGCACTCAGAAATAAACTTTTTCCACTACTGCCGGGTAAAACATGTTTGAGAAGATATGTTCACACAGAGGTGGTGTTCTTAATTATTTAAACTTGGGATTTGTAGAACATGAAATTCACTTTTTGTGTAAATAAGTATAAAATATAATGATACTGCTGTTACTGGGCAGATTTTTCCATTTTCTAGTTTATTTTTGGTGTTGTTAGTTCAAACACTTTCTGAGCGTCAGGCCTCTGCGGTGGCGTTTCCAATGGTAGTGGTTGATAGACATCTGAGAGCAGGCATTGCCAGGAGACGTAACACTGACGTTAAGTGTTTTATCTTGTACGACAGGTCCATGTAGTGTTGATGATGTAGTGGAGTTGAAGCGATATCATGACCCATTTTTACTTTCTGCCCACAAAGATATTGCACCAATCAAATGAGAGCTACGCAACAACATCAACATTGTTGTCATTGTCGTCAACATTGGCGCAGCAGAAAGTACAAAAAAGCACATTTTTCAAATTTGAATTTTCTATATTTTTTTTTTTT
>NW_019525432.1:168422-169023 GCF_002814215.2 Seriola lalandi dorsalis
AAAAAATAACACATAGTATAGTAAGGCATAAAAATTCATGAAAACATCATACTATATTAAGGCATAAAAACATAATAGTATAGTATGGCATAAAAAGTCATAAAAATGAAATACTATAGTAAGGCATAAAAAAGACATAGTACAGTAAAGCATAAAAAGTAAAAAAAACGACATAGTATAGTAAGGTGTAAAAATTCATAAAAACAATATAGTATATAGTAAGGCATAAAAACGACATAGTATATAAGGCATAAAAACAACATAGTATAGTAAGGCAAAAAAAAACAAAAAAAAACCCACATAGTATAGTAAGGCATAAAAAGGTATAAAAAGGCATAAAAAGGACATAGTATAGTAAGGCAAAAAAAAACAAAAAAAAACGACATAGTATAGTAAGGCATGAAAAGTCATAAAAAAGACATAGTATAGTATGCCAAAAAAAAGTAAAAAAAAATGGCATGGTATAGTAAGGCATAAAAAGTCATAAAAACTAAATTGTATAGTTTGGCATAAAAAGTCATAAAAATATCATAGTATAGTAAGGCATACAAAGTCATGAAAACGTCATAGTATAGTACGGCATATAAACATCATAGTGTAG
>NW_019525432.1:169073-177914 GCF_002814215.2 Seriola lalandi dorsalis
CCTGTTTCAGTCGGAGGCTCAACTGTGGAGTTGCATAACAGGCAGGATGAGATAAATAAGGATTTTTTTTTTTTAATCTGTGAATCATGCAAAGCTACTGAAGAAGACTCCCAGAAGAAAAAATGTGGAGCTGGAAATGAGCATAATAGATTTAAGATTAAAGCACATGGATTTTGTTGGGATATCTGTTAGATATGGTTATATGGATTTCAGTATATACTTTTTCTGCAGACCTGTACTGTGTTTCTGCTGTGTTAAGACCAGCTTATACCCCTCTGCCCTTTGTCCATGTCCCATTGTCCTGCAAGCTTCACTGTTCAGACCGACAAACAGAGATCCTATTAAATCCTTAGCAGCTGCCACAACAAGACAAGGCCCAGTAAATTTTCACTGTTATTGCTCCTGGGAGAAGGTGACGGGGAAAATGCCGTGAGAAGAGAAACATTTTAGCAGAAAAAATTTTTATTTGTGTTGAGATGAACTTTCAAATTGCGTGTTGCAGACAGATAGAGAACAAACAAAACCCTGGTTACTGTCTTATTTGTATCTCACACTGTAATTTGTCGGTGCCTCGCAGGGTCATTCTCAATGAAAAACTGATTCAGCAAATGGAAATGGAGGGCGACCGACATTGACCTAACATTCTCAGAGCTTTTCCTGTTTTTTTGCTTTTTTTTTTTTCCCTTCTACTACAGATCAGCCTTACCTCAGGCGCTCTTACCTTCTACCTTTACCAATGCTCGCTGTGGCTGTTCAGATAACCACCAACTAGTCTTTAATGAGCCTGGCTTGATGCCAGTAATGATCCTGGCTCTAGCCCCAAGAGAACTTCCCTCTGCATTAATCCCAGTTTTCCCCCAGCTCCATGCTACTAATGAGTCAATAATCGAGAGTCTGCATATTTGCTGTGGCAATATTCTCCTCACATGGTCGTCAATTGGCTAACCTGTTCTAAATGGTCAGTAACCTCGGGGCAGTACGAATGATGAGCTGTTGGAGCTGACAGTTCGGCTGGCAGGATATCCCGCTGGACAGATTCTCTCTTGTTGTTTTGATGGTTTCCTCGTGGCAGACATCTAGTTTGATGAGTTTATTACCCTTCCTCAAATATAACTCCATCTATTGTGGGTGACAAAACAAATTAACCCCTGCTCATTGTGTTTAAGCGATACAGAAGCCTTTCAATAAATACAACCTTTGGTACTCCTAATAAGACCCTGTTTTTCTGAGCCTACGGTTTGGTCTCTTTTCCTGCATTGTATTCCTTGTTACCTTCGGACAAAGCGAGGCAGATTGTTTCCTCCTGTTTCCAGTCTCTATGCTGAGCTCAGCTAATTGTCTGCTTGCTGTAGCTTCATACTTTCTGTTATAAAAGTGGTATCAGTCTTGAATAAGCATATTTCCCATAATGTTCAACTGTTCCTTCAAGGATTCCTTACCAATCAATTTCATGTTATTTGTCAGACCATTGATGATATATGATTTGCTCTTTAATGCAACATTATCACAGTTTAATTCTCTTCTATCAGTCAGGCCCCAAATTTAATCACCTTCCAAGCTTACAGGACTATATGTAGCGCAATTATTTATTGAGAGTAAAGTACTTTCTTGTTGTTATTAGATGCATAATTGCATCAAGGGAACTGGCTACTGCCTCTGGTTCCTGTTGATGATATTTTGCGCCGTTTGAGTTATACCTCTAATAAAACATTTAATTATTTCTATTTAGTGATTACTTATGAATTAAAGTTGTCATGTAATTTGCAAAAATTAATTGAATGTATTTTGGTTGTGGTTTGGTGGACGTCTCATACAAAATAATGAAATAATAATAGGTAGTCAGTGGAAGTAGGGAATATATGCAAAATGCAAGGATATTTTTGTCAGTTACCGTACGTATGTGTGCATGCTGCAAAATGTTAATATGTAAACTGAAAACAAATCTGAAAATAGAGAGTGTGAACGGATGGGTTTTTACTTATGGAATATGCTTTGCAAGATACATAAATCCTGTGATCTGATCCTGACAAAAACCAAAACCATGCCTCACAAAAGCTCTTTTAAAAAAAAAAAAAAAACACAGGTGGACGACATCTTGGGTGAAGAGAGCGACAACGAGAGTGAAGGGCGAGGAAAGGAGAAGCCAGGCAATGAGGAGGCGGAAGATGAAGAGGAGGAGCGGCGGCGGCGGCAGCAGCAGCAGCATCAGCACCAGCAGCAGCAGCAGCGGCGGCAGCAGCAGCAGCCAGGAGCTGGACAGATAGCAGCAGCAGGAGGACTCGGTCCTCAGGCGCTGAGCATGGAAGAGAGGCTTCACACACCAGCCAGCGAGGCCAGTCTGCCAAGTTGTGTGCTAAGGTGAGACACAGAGCTTCATGAATAAATCCACCATTTTATTTTGTATATTCATTCCCTTTTCTTTTTTTTTTTTTTGTGTTACCAATTTACTGCCCCTTTTTAAGTCTTGACTGCTACTGCTACTGTGTCTACGGCCCCTTCTTGAGTAATATGTGCTCCATGGATACAATATAACTTCCTATGACATGTTTCCGTCATCAGTGTCATCAGTGTTAGCACTCTTCTCTTTCACTGTTGATCCTCTGCTCCTTGCACAAACTCCTCCAGGGTGAGAGGGGGTGTTTAAGTTAAATTACAGCGGGAGAGGATTGAGATCCATTGAAAACCTTTGCAAATGCGCTGCATATTTTCAGGTCTTTATTCTCCAGTGAGCACAATCACAACGCACCACTTCATCAGCGGGGCTATGGCTGAAGCCAGACGGCCTGGTCCGTTGCCATGGAGACAAATTCCAAACAGACAGCAGGCAGTCAAAGAGTTCTGAACATATGAGAGTCTCTTGAGTCGAGCTGGCAGACTGCCAGATTCAGTCTCTGCTGACAGATCATTTTGTTATCTTTAACTATAGCAAAAACATATTGATTACCTGAAATAACAAATTTTCCATAAACAACATTTGGAATCTGTTTCAGAATTTATTAAGAGTATTTCTGGATGTCTAAACAAAAACACTGAAATAGATCCCAGATCGCCCAGAATCCTCAAATACAATAAAATATAACATTACAGCCGCCTCTAGCTACATTTACTGTCAAATGGACAGTACAGACATCCCATAATCCTCTCACATGTTGGCCCATTGGAATTTGGATATTGCCCTTGACCATATTGTGATTTCGATAATAATTTCAATTAATTGTTGAGCCCTAATTTCAGATTAGTTTCTGTTGTGCAAAAAAACAAAAATACAAGTCAAACTTTTCCCAAACTGCCAAAAGTTTTACACACAAAAGACACAAGTCTCCCTTGTTATACTGAAAGTACCCCAAGAGACATTTAAGCTTGTTCATGCGTTGAATTTGATTGACAGGTTGCTTGTCGAGCATCACCTGTTCTTTTCTCTTCTTCCCTGTCAAAGCTATATCCGCCTTTTACTAATAAGCAAGTCAGTTTGCCCTATGAATGAAACTTAACCTGAATATTGATAGACTAATACACTTAAGCTGTGTCCAAAATCCAAATTTCCTCCTTCACTTTGCCTCATGTAATACGTTTATAGTAAATATAGAAGAGTAAACACCTGACCTGTGTTTAATAAGTGAAAAAGATCTGTTCAACTGTGTTTCACAAGTTTCCATCCCCCTCCCAGTGCAGTGGTCAAACCCTAATGTTAGACCACTGCACCTCTTTTCCAGACTTGGGTTTCCTGTCTGTTCAGCCTCACTGCTCTGCTCGCCTGAGCTTTGAAAAGGAGGTACCTTGTCTGGAGTGTTTTTTTTGTTTGGTTTTTTTCTACACCTGCATTTACTCTCGAAAAACACCTTTCTTTTGGCTGTGGCTCAGTATCCATGGCTGCCCATGCCTCAGCAAACAGAAGCATGATGAGTTTGTCCTCCCTCTCCTCTTTTGGACATGTCAGTCCATCTGTCAGCTGGCCTGACACCTTTGGTTGCTGCTAATGAGTCAAACCTGAAATACACCATCTGCAGCGTTGTTTACTTGCTGCTGAAAACGTGGATGACCGACTGCGGTCGGTGCAGCAGTGCAGGGGAGCGGCACACGATTAGACAGCTTGACACATAAGTGGAACGGAGTAAGTTGAATTCTGAAAGCAGTGTGCAGCGGTATCGGTCGGTCTTTAGGTCCTTCCATAGAATATATATAATGATTGTCCTCTGTGACTGCTGTCCCTCTACCTCTGTCTCCCCTTTAGTTTTATATTTAATTTTTAATAACAGTAGTTCTCTGACAACTCTTTCTGGTTGTAAAGAATGTTAAATCACAGTGTCTATGTTGTACTGTGGGAGGATGATGGCTACAGGCTAGTTAGTTTGATATGTTGTTAGCTTGTTTGTTGTTAAGATTTAACAGCGCTTGAAAACTATTTTGTAAAATTACACAATCATTTTTTGAAACAAGTGTTTACCTATCAATTTCTCACCTTCTATTGTCTAAAATTAAACACAATGAAGTTTTTAGTATTATTCCCTCAAGGAGAAGAGAGCATAAAAAACAGCTTTTCATGCTCACAAGAGAGAAAGAGAGTCTAAACATGATCTGAAACACTGGATCATATATTTAATTCTTTCAAACCCCACACTCCCAGTTTGTTATGCAGTTGTCCTGTTAAAGGTCCAATATTTTACACGTTTCATGTGTTTTGTTAGAAGTGTTGATCCATATGGATGGAGGATGCTCTGAGCCTCTCTTCTGATTGGCTGACTGTTGATTGAATAAAAAATTAGCAGATTTCAGGTGAACACTCCAACCAAATCCTGCGAGGTTGGATGGTGGATCCCAGGTGGGCAGGGCTTGGGGCATGGCTGAGATTGGTGACTGCTTTCTTGTGACATCACAAAGTTACAGAAGTCTAGACGGCTCATTTTAAGGCTCAGTTTCTGAATATGGGCTGTATTAATTTCTCTGTGGACTGAGCGCTTTGATACTTTCACAGTATAAATATAGAACCTAGATCTGCTTTATAATCAAAGGAGACATGGAGATCTACCTTTATACAATATGGGTGCTTTAATATTTTTTTCCCAAACCCAAGGTATGATAACCCTGATGCCAAGCTTTATTTCACAAACTCAGCAGCATAGCTCAAGTCACTTTTGCATATTCAGGAGATTTCCACACACATTTATCATCAATAAAACATTGTCAAACAAAACACTTTCACATTAAAACACATATTAAATGTCAAATATGAGAAGCATAATACTGTATAGTGAGAGCCTAACAGTGGGGATTATAATATACTGTATGTACTGTAACAAAGGTTATAAGGCCTGTTTGACATCCACCTCTAACTGTCTGCCAGACTGCACTAATGCAATTCTCCTGTCTGACAGAGGAAATAATTCGACTTTATTGTGGCCCAGTAGGCCATTAGAGACCATTTAAGATTTAGAGAAGAAGTCACATCGCTGCTTCCAGATTTAGATGTGACTCTGTGGGACCTCCACTCCTTCAGGAGCTGGCTTAATAGGTGCCACTCTGTTAGACTCTTTCCCTGGCTTCAGCCCTTTCTTATATTTGGCACAAAGTAAGACATACATCTGTTGCTAAGATACTGTAGTGATGTGAATCTGGTGATTCGGTATCTGCTCCTGCCTTTCTTTCTTGTTTTCCGTCTAAAGTAAAAACAACATTGCTCTTATTTCTTCATTCTATACCCGTCCATTGAAATCCATTCAAAGCTAGCACTTTAAAATGCAGCCATATCCACACTCGCATGAATTTACTGGTTTATCTTGTATAAGTTTAGGATAAATGTAGGCAGCTAACTGCAGGCAAATAATGTCTTGTTTATTTTTTTGTTATATCATTTTTTCCCAGCTGAGATCGTTATGACTAAGAATTTACACCCACAGTGCCAGGTTAAAGCAAGTAACAATGGTTTATGAAGAAATGAAGCAGAACTGTGTGTCCCAAGGACCAATGTTTCCACTGTTTGCAAATCAAAATAATTAGCAAACGTCAGTCAAAGATAATTTATTTTCCCTCAAATTGTGAAAAGGATAAGCCATATTCACAGACAGTTCTTAGCTCCTTTATCATCATTGCATGGTCCTTTTGTAAGTCCCACAAATCTTTTCACTCGGATAATTACATTCTTAAAATCCAATAATGCATGATTGGCTTGCAAGAATCTGCACTGGACTGATTCCACTTCTTAAGCACTTTTTTTTTTTTTTTTCGTTTGTTTGTTTGCCAGTTTAAAGTACTTTAATTTGGTGAATCAGTTTTTCAGCTTGAAGCATTTGGCACATGTAGTAATCGACCTCCAGAAGCACAATAGGTCTTTAATTAATAGTCACACAGTAGATCAACGTTTACATGTACAGTTTCAGCATTCTTTTAATGTCAAACTGAAGTTTTACTTAAGTGGTCAGTGCCTTCAACATTTGTGTTTTCCAGGGGTTGTGATTTTTTTGGCGTGGACTGAATACTCTAATTTGATTGGTGCAATATCTGTGAACAAAAAAATGTTTGCAATATCAACTCATGTTCAAGTTTTTTTTGTCGTCGCTTGGTTCCGGCTGTGATCTGAGCGCTGCTCACGTTACTGTGTGACCGTGTACGTTATCCCCTGTTGTGAATTGAATCACAAGAGTAACGTACAAAGTGCTGGTGTTACAGGACGATCAGTCGCTGTGAGTCACTTACTTTCATTACAGCTGGACCAATGGAAGAAAGACAGCTAGTGCTAGTTAGGCCCTCCTCTTCTGTGTAATGCAAAAAAAATTGAATGAAATTACATGAATGAAAAGAGGGTCTAGTGGGAATCAGCGCTAACGTTAGCAAGCTAGGCCAACTAGCCATCTATCTAATTGAACACAAACTAAACTGGATTCTCCCAAATGATAAATCTCACACATGGGTTAAACCATTAAGTGGTTGATAGCTAATGCTACAGTATCTGGACAATTTCTTGTATCAGCAGCCATAGGATTTACCGTACTACCAATCTCTTAATCATCTTCACCCATGTTAAGTTGTGGATATTGAAGATTTAATAAATATTTTCACTCTGTAATCAGAATTCTTTCAATTACCCCTTTTTTTTTCTCCCTGACTCTATGTTGAAGCCCTTCTCCTTATCATTTTTGATATGAAGGACTTTCTCACTGTTCTGGATGCCTTTTGTGTAGATACACGAAGATGCTCTGTTGTACCCCACAAAGCTCCCCTTGCATGACTGCCATATAAAAACAGTTTGTGCATGTGGGAATTAGTATGATGCAGGGCAGAGTCATGGCCTATGTGTTTCCAGCATAAGCCCATCCATTGCCGTGTCCTCTAATTAACTGCAGAGCAACAGAAAGAGTTTACTGACCTTGTTCAATCAAATCAGCCTTGAACTGGCTTAACCCCCAGCCATCTGAACTTGGTGCCTATGTGTGCTTCTTGATATTAAATTGATTTAATGCAATTCGGACACGTCTTAAAGACTCAAGAAAAAGAAAAATTCCAGTAAGCTGTTATTTCACACCACTTGTGGATGTGTTGGTGGTGAAAGATTTAGGATGAGCAGTGGAACGCCAACAGATGTATGATTTAACAAGAAGGTTACAGGGTGGATATAAAAGGTGGATGAACTTTCATCGCCCTCCAGGTGATAAAAACTCAAGGCAGTGAAGTCACAGCTCATGGCCGCTGCTGGAGTGCACCTGTCAGGCTGTAGTGGTTTGAATTTTGATAGAAATATACATTTTTTTTGTCCTTTTTGTGTCTTGGGCTGTAAAATTTCAGCCTTCATGTATAAGGCTTCTTCAATTAATTATTTTTAAAGTAATATGAACATAATGAATAATTAATATTGCCTCTGGGGTAGGAACTGCAAATGTGATACATCTAACAAGACATACTGTGTGTAAGGCTTTTAATGAATGCAGGGTTGAATTTGTGCCCCTCACCTTGGGATTTTTTTCCCCTCCTTGTTTCTTGTTTCTCATTGCCTCCAATTTGGGGATCAGTGTCTTACTAAGGTGGACAAGAGGAAAGACCAGACTCTAGTTTCAGTTCTTTGCTAATGTTTGTGGTGGATAGCCGCTCACTGGCTCTGTGTGCTCAGATTCCATTATTATCCATTATACCAATGAAACTGATAGTATTTTCATATTATGTGCACTTGGTTATGGTGACCAACAGACCAAAAAAATAATTTATTTATTTATTTTTTTTACGAAGAAGCAGCACGACGGGCAAAGACATAAACATTAGCATTAGCTTACTGTGCATGTCATTTTCAAGCTCTGTCCGTTGTGGCTAGATAGCAGTCAAATATTAACCAACAGTTAATGTTGGGGGATAGTAAATAATATTTTCCTCATTTATACTTTTAAGCACATGTCACATCTGGATCAGTCTGATTTGGACACTGAGGACATTCAGGGCTGAGTATAGCTTGTCCTGTCAGTCTAAGAAACTAGCATTAGCTAATGTTAGCTCAGCAGCCAAAGATGAGACAGAGGGCTACCAATAAGACAAATTACATGATTTGATTTGAATAATTAAAGATATTACATAAAGTAGGTAATATCTCTAATTGTGATCCATAATCAATGGATCTAGTTTTCTAGATAAAGACGTATTTTCAAGTTCTTTGAAGTTGAGGTACAGATTCAAATATTTGTCAGTGGTGTGGTGAAGCCTTGTTAAAGCAAAGGCATTTGTTTACTCATCATCCCGTTATATGCCTCATTTACAATATGTTGAATATCAAGTCTTATATAATTTTAATATGATTGTGTTTGTTTAAAATAATACTGTGAGATATTTAGTGTCTTTGGATGAGTTGTATTAAAAGTAGTTTAT
>NW_019525432.1:177973-178519 GCF_002814215.2 Seriola lalandi dorsalis
ATGGTAAAGCATAAAAACAACATAGTAGAGTAAGGCATAAAAAGTCATGAAAACGTCATAGTATAGTAAGGCATAAAAAGCACTATAAAGATGCGTTTCCACATATTATTCTTGTATTACCATTGTTGGAGAAGGGCAGAGGTGGGCTTTGAACCAACGACCTCTAGACTTTGAGACAAAAGCGCTAACCATTACACCACCGAGCCTTTACAGTCTTTTCATCGTAACACATATGAACATACTAGTATATATAGTAAGGCAAAAAAACCCCCCAAAAAAACACATATTATTGTAAGGTGTAAAAAGTCATTAAAACGACATAGTATAGTAAGGCATAAAATGTCATAAAAATGACATTGTATGGTTAGTCATAAAAAGTCATAAAAATATCATAGTATAGTAAGGCATAAAAACATCATAAAAACGACATAGTATAGTAAGGCATAAAATGTCATAAAAATGACATTGTATGGTTAGTCATAAAAAGTCATAAAAATATCATAGTATAGTAAGGCATAAAAACATCATAAAAACGACATAGTATAG
>NW_019525432.1:178569-227489 GCF_002814215.2 Seriola lalandi dorsalis
TTTTTTTTTTTTTTTTTTTTTTTTTTTTTTTTTAATTTTACCGCAATTAGACCCATCTACCCCTCAAACACACACGCTGTTATCACTTCTCCTCACTTTTAATTTCCTGTCCAGTCATTCAGATGCTCCATCACTCCTTTTTCCTGTGCTGTGTGTTTATTTCAGGGTGAAAATGAAAGTGTGAAACCTGTCAGCTTGAGTGAGCGTGTTATTACAACATTGCCAGAACAGAGGTGATGGAGAAGGTAAATGGTTTGTGAAGTTTTCCATTCAGGTCGCCAGACAGCAAAGTGTGAAATTCAAGATGTGTTTCATCTTCCTCTGACCTGCCTCGCGAGACGTCTGTTGAACCTGAGGTTGCTGCGGTTGGCTCGACTGGATCATGTCTGTGTTGTGAATGTGTGTGTGTAAATGACTCTCCAAGCTTCTCTGGGCTATGTTTACCATCAGTGTGCTCTTTGATAGAACACAGAGCCTTGAAAAGAAGATGGGGAAACAAGTGAATAATCCCGCCGCTGTATAATAGGCACCGACAATGGCACTGAGACCTTCTGAAGCATGTTTTACTGTACATGTCAGACTCCCGTGGTTTTACTGCAGCTTCTACATAGCACCGACAGTAGAGCTAATGGGACTTGAGGTTTCAATGCCTGTGGTAATTTGACACTCTTGATGTTGGCAGTGGGATTGGAGAGGTGGAAGTTATTGTCTTTCCTTTTAATCCAAAGCCAATTGCTGCTTTTTTTTTTTTCTTGATTGCTTGTTGAAGAGAGTGACCCCTCACCTCTATCTTCTTCAGTAGACTCATCTGAGATGTAGCAACAAATCCCCTTCTACAGGGAAAATCCAAGTCTTCCAGCTGTTTTTGGGCAGCTTCAGTTGTCAGTTCAGAGCACTTGGTCTTTTTCCTCCCCATAAGCTTCTTCAATCCTCCGACTTTACTGCCAATTCCACAATGAATGCCAGCTTGGCTGTTGCGGACCACAGGACCGTGTCTGGCTGGAGTGTTGTAGCCACATTGTCTGGAGGAAACATAAGCCACATCCATTTTCCATTCCCAGGTGCGTCCTGCAGAACGCCCGCATTCTCCGATGTTGTATGGTGCCGGTACAACAAGTGATGACGTGGCGTGGACATTTCCTGCCAGTGTTTGGAGGAGAGCATTTTTTGTGGTTTGTCTTTACTCCAAGATTGATGCCACCTATCTGAGAACTTGGTTATACCGCCAAGTATAATGCCCCTGGGTGAGGCTCATAGTGCATCCTGTTAAAATGTGTCTCAGTGAGGCAGGTACTTGACAAAAGAATTAAACAGCTCCCCACCACCACCACCACTGCTTCGGGTAATTTTGCCAAGATCCCTTCATCTCCCAGATGTCACGCCAGCTGAGTTTCCTCTTTTCCAGGCTCTCCCAGGTTGTCCATTGTCCCTTCCGTCCTTGATTAATTATAAGACCATGAGATGATGCACCAACAGCATTTATGAATGAATTTTCAACAGGTGACATCTTTGCATGAAATGGCCTGTAATTATAAGCACTTGTAGATCAGTATTTCCTATATTTTCCCCCCTTCACACATGGTCAAACATATTTCCATGACGCGGAAGATGGAAGGTTTTCATGTAGTTGATCAAAGAACAACTGTATATGTGTGTAGGTGAAACTTCTCTCATCTGGGGAGAGTGATAAATGAATTTAGATTACATCCTGGCTAAGTGTACGTTTATACTAGCACATGTTCTCATTAGAGACACATCACTGAAACACACTCACTGAAATGGAAACCTTCTGAGATCTGACTGATGGAGAAACAACCATTTCTTTTTTTATCAGGGATTTACAAAACCAGTTCTAAAGCCCTGGTATAATACAAGACTCTTGATGATGTACAGACAGGGCAATACACGTAAAAGGTTGTTTCAATCAGTTCAACTGAATTACGTGTTATTTCAGATGCCAGCTTTATTTCTTTTGTTTCTTTTTCTTTTCTTTTTCTTTAAATTGACATTCAGCCTGAATCAACCATACATTTCAGATTTCAATCTGAACAGCAGACAGCCTTTCCATCTGTGGTGTCGAATTCAAAATGCTAACACACATTCCTTCTCGAAGTTTATTTTTAGGGCACTAGGGATTTTATACACTGTACATTTTGAATTATAACAGATCATTATAGTTTGAATGATTCATTTCTTTTCTTCGTTCGACCATAGTCCGGATTTTGACTCACAAATTCAGGTCCGAAAAGGAGACCAGTACCCGGTAGTTGGTAAAGGTTTCTGAAACTTTAACTCTGGTGGGAAACATTTAAAACTGCACACGAGAGAGGACAGTGCTCCTCTACAGACACGAGTCCCTCAGCTGAGCCTGAGCACTGGTCTTTAAAAGATTCCTGAAGAGAGGCCAGTGATTAAATCGTGCCCTCTCATTAATCAAAGGCTGGATGTGCATCGGCTCAGCAGAGCATGAAGTCATGTCTTCTTCTCTTTTTTTTTTTTTTTTTTTGACTGCACCCGCTGTGTGATGTCAAAGAAGTGCTACAGTCTGAGAGCCGATTAAACGTGAATGAAACACAGAGCAGCAAAACGCCGCGGACCTACCAACAAGCTCTTTTTCTTTTTTTTCCCTTTCACACTGTTTCTTCCCCGCCTCCTCATCCTCTCTGTTAGTCACTCATCGTACATTTGTCTTGATGCAAGCTGAACTCGTATAAACCTTTTGAATTGATTTTTGACTCCAGTGAATAATAAAAAGCTGACGACGCTCTACTTTTCTTACATTTTAAAGATTAATGGACCTAATTGCCACTTGAGAGCCTCTTGCTTTTCTCGATTCTCTTCATGTGAAGTTTTAGGTTTTTGGGGTAAGTAGGGCTTGGAGGGCAGTTGTTCCCCTGTGATAACCAGATGCTGAGAAGAGCATATTATTATAGATTATTTTATCTTCAGATTATTAACAGTGTAGTCACAGACCTGAGGGCTTTTGGACAAGATTTTGAAGACTACTGATAATGAAGCAAGCCTCCCCTTCCCTTTTACAACCAAAATTACACCGTGTCATTTGCTGCCTATGTCGCCTTCCTTCTTTATCTTTTGCTGCTGCAATAACCCAGATTCCCCTGAGGGATTAATAAAATTCATATGGACCAAAATGTTCCCCCAAATTTTACTAGAGTGAAAAGGCCCAATCATGAATAAAGTTTTTGTTTCTGCTGAACGAATCCCCATGTTTGCTTTGGTTTGGTTTATAAGCTGGAATGCAATGAGGAAGTTCTCTCAAGCTTTTCACTACAGATGTCCTAGTTTGCTCGCAGCATTAGAGGAAATGATCAATGTATGATTTTTCTGACCAATATTGACACTGCAATTCACTTGTCCCCCGGCTTGTGTTGGTCTATTGAGTATTAAAAAAGGTCTGACATGTGCAATTGGTACGAAGCCTTGTTTTCATTCACTCCTGTTTGCCCTGTTACTCAGCACTTCCTGTAACTGTTTCAAATTAAAAGTCCTCTAGCATTTCACTGGACATTAACCCTGTAATTTCTTAATAAGGCTGCAGTAAGCGTTTTGTCTCATTTCTGGTTTCTGGCGTTTCTTTTGTTTCCATGCTTTTCAGATCTGCTAGCTTCTTTAGCTTAGTAGTCACGGACGGCTTCTCTCTCGCTCCCTCCCACGCTCCTGCTCTCTCTGCTCAGTGTGTCTTATGTTTAATTGTTCCTCTGCCTCCTTTAGCGATAATGATACATGTAATAAATGTAGTTTACTTGCTGCGATGGAGGCCCATAACAAGAGGCATACAGCCCCGGAGCCACGGTTCACGCCCATACACGGCACAGCCATATACTTTGTTTATACCTCGTCTTAAAAAAGAATCATGACGTTCAAAGTTTGACAACGGCTACACTCAGGGCAAAAACGGAAAGCTGCCTGTAAGTCACATCTGACAGCGTTTTGATCTTTGACTGACAGCTCCTGGTACGACTGCTGACAGCTCAACGCTGTAATCGCTTAAGATAACGTTAGCTTCAAAGAGCTTTTCAACTCTGACCAGAGTTTATGGTGATAAGCATTAAACAATTTTAAAAATTTTTCCAGGTAAAAGTTCCCAGGTAGAATAGATATATTGTTTATCTAGACGAAAACTTGCACTGTTGATTATTTAAACATCAGAAATCTTTGGCAGGGTGACGAGGAGTGATGGACTTCTATTTTGTAACGTTAACTAGGTTTGCTTGCACCAGTTTTCATTATAGCCTCAACATCAGCGACTTAAGTTTACACTCTTACAGCTTGAAAAAAGGCATTATAATGTATAAAGTGTTCATTTGAGCTGTAATTGAAAGTGGCACATTCAGCCCTAGTAAGAAATGCACATTCACTGATAACTCAGTCGCAATGACGAACTTAAACACTAATTTGACACAGTGACAACTGCCCTGCTTGCATATCAGATAGATAGACAGATACCTAATCAGCATTACTATTTAACTCTCATGAATCTGGTTCAGATTAAGGTTTCCCCATCATAAAATAACAAAGCCAAGGGAAGGAAAGTTTTTCTGCTTCAGTTCTGCGGGACCTCACACTCTGTACCAGCTGCTTTTGTGAATGTCTTTGTTGGTGCTTCATCAGCTCGTTTCACTCATGGAGGCTGTTCTTAAGTAACATGCTGTTTGCGAGTAACAGGCGCCATGGGAAATGTTTCACGTAATGGTGCATGTCCACTTTCTCTCAGTGGATGTTCCTGGTGGCCCAACGATGACCTCAGGGACATTGTGGAAATGGGTTCAACCAAATGGGGCCATGTTTGTTAAACTAAAAGGAACACAGCGCAGTACAGGAGGAATTCTGCCTCGGGCATCTTGACAGATTTTGAGCGGTGATGCTGTTTGTGCTGATTTAGCAGTATTTCTTCTACAGGAGGTTCAGTTGAATTATCAAAGCTTTCCACATATGGGTTTACTTTATGCATTCATAAGTAGTTATGTGATTTCTCATGGCCTCTCACGCTCTCTAGGGCACTGTGCTATTTCTTTACTCTACCTACAGTAGTCACACTAACCTGCTTGAAAATGTCAGCATTTTTCTGCTCCTCTCTCATTGTTTAAAGATTAGATTTAGGTGTCATCAGATATCACCCTGAGCTGGTGAACAGGATGAATGCACTGCTGTCTAAAATAAATATCGTGTCTAGACACCTCGTGTAAAGCTTAGGTTTGCTTTTTCAAAGTGCTTGAACTTTGGTTTTCATGCAAGGCAGAACAAGAGAAAAGATTTGTGCCATTAAAATCACAACGGGATTCATTTTAGCTCTGTCTGAGCAGGCGTTCAGACTGAAAATAGCAGCCATTTAAATAAAAAATGCTCTGTGTTCCTACAGTCACTGGTGAAAAGATGAGATAGAGTTCAGGGAGGCCAGTTTGACTAATAACATCTGTGAGATAAAAGTGCTTATCAGACACCAAAACACCACGCTGCATTTTGTAATACTACTACACAGAATTGTACAACCCTGGAAAGTTATTATCCTGACAGTCACTTTCTCCTTCATCTCAATGGCCGCAGCATTAACCAATGCTGCTGTTGCATGACCTCAGGTTCAACATCGCTGCGAAACCAACTGCATTTTTTTGTTTTGTTTCTTGTTTTTGTTTAAGTTGCATAGAAAAAAACTAAAAAGGCCTTAGCCAGAAATTAATATTGAAAAAAGTTGTAGATGTAATTATCAAAGCGCATGAATATATCTTTTATTATTATTATTATTATATATTTTCTTGTTTGGTTGGTTGTTTGATAGAGACGATGCATGTTAATGAACATCAGTATAAAATACACAACATAAACATGCTGGATTGTAGCTAAATAGCTCATTTACAAGCGTAGGCATGAGACGTGTAATAAAACAAAAAAACATCACAAGTAGCAATAACAACAGATCTGGACTTGAGAGATATGTCTGAATGTAGGACACTCCCTTATTCATGTATAAGTACAAGTGAGACGGGTGCGTCAGTGGATTGTGCTAGAGATCAGAGATTTATAGTGGCTCAGTGTATGGTTCAGCAATCAATTGGTTGAACTGAAATTAATCACTTTTTAATCAGTTAATCCAACAATTTTATTTATTTTAATTATCTCGGTCCAGGTCACATTAATTGATTAATTATATAAGTAGATATTATTGTTATATGCAGCTTGGAAGTACTGCCAAGACTGTGATATAAATGTCAATAAATTCCTGTACTTTATAAGTAATTGTGGGCGTTATTGTCCCTGATGGCTTCCTGTCATTAAATTGCATCCTGTGCATTATTAAAAAGGTCTTTTCAAAGTCTTAAATTTAATTTGGAGAACACTGCAGAAACCCTGGAGAGCACTAGTGTAGTGTTACTGATGGTCGTCTCTTTAAAGCATGGCGTAAATCTGTGGTCAGGCTTAATACTCCCAACGCTCTCTAAGTTGGAAAAGAGTCCATATCTCTTCGCAGCGGGTCCACCGTGATGTGCCAGGGCATGGGAGGATATATTACAATATGTGTAATTCAGCACACCATGATGAATGAGGCCCGTGGCCTGAAAGCAGTTTTTCTATACTGTATCTATAAACAGTAATAATCACTCTCTCCCACCAGTTCTGTTTCCCAGGATTCATTTGTCATCTATCTCATGCTGGCATCATGACTACATTTCATGGGAAGGGTGTATTTCCTGCAGCACGAGCAGCCTGTTGTTTCTTGGCACCCGAGATTCATTAGAGTAAAATTGCTTGTAACATTGGGCAGTCTGTCAGGAGCATAAAGAAAATCACAGCGATCCCTGCAGAACTAATTTCTTTCCCTTGTATTACATGTAAGCTGCTGTTACTCAGAGAAAGAAGAGGCAGTGGCTGGATGAAGACTCCGTTCATCGCTTGTTTCTCTGGAGGACCTTTTTCTCTTTTTTTTCATGGGCAGGAGTTACGTAAAAACCCCAAACCTCTTCTTCTGCTTCTTCATCCACACTCTGACGAGCTCATTTAGAAATCCACCCTCCCATTCAGCTGCTCAGATGTCCCATGTTCCAAAGGAAAGCCTATTCATTCTGCACACATCACTCGTCACCCGCTTTCTTGTTCTTTTCTAAAGTGCAGATTTTCTTCCGGTGGGAAAATGTTTCTCTTCTATATTCTCTGACAGCTCAGGATATTCAGACTTCACACCTCCAACCTGGTGAAGCCTTTAGACCTGGGCTGACGAAACGACTCTGGCTGATTGCACCATTGTCTCATCTGGTCATTTCAGCACAGGACCCACAAAATTTCAATTTGCAGACTTTAAAGCTGTCGACTCCCAAGAACTCTTTGAAAAAGTTAAACTTTATTTCCAGAAATCATCCGAAGTGACGTCAGGAAGCTGGACGCAGCATGCTCGTGTCTGCCAGCCCAGTCAGTCTGTGATGCTTTATGCAAAAGAACCACAGGGAGAAGAGAGGCAGAGGATCTAACAGTCTGACGGGACATGGTTTGTATTTCACTCTTCCTGTGATGCACATGGATTCATGGACAAATAAGGCAAAATCTACAGGATCTACAGTAATGAAACACGTAATTTTGGCCGATAAGAGGCTAATCTTACATCTGAGTCTTCCTTTATGCAGTCTTTAATGTCTTAGTCACCAGCTGCTCTCCACAAAACTTGAGGTTATCTCTCCCATAACTCCTGTTCTCTGATAACATGAGCGTCCAGGACGACGAAATCCACAGAAGAACTGAAATCAAGCTGAAGAGTGAAAGCTTCTTAACTGACTTGAGAATTTGTCTGCGAGACAGATTTATGGGAGATGGGAAACGTTGGGGTTGGTTGGTTGGTCGGTGCCTTGACAGACAAATTCCCATGAAGTGGTGGCGTGGTTTAAAAAAAGAAAAGACATCAATACAAGACTTCGGGGAAGGTTGGGAGAATTTGAGAATTGCTGGAAACCTTTGGGATAATGTAAGAACACAACTTAAAAAAATATACTGTATATAACACAGGTCTCCCAATTTTTAGACATTTTAATGGGAAAACGTCACATATTATAACTTAAACATGTCTAAATGCCGTTCAGCCCAAAACTACACAATGGAAACCTACACCACTGTTTTGAAACCCACTCAGTATCTCAGTGCCATCTTTGCTGGGTTTCTAAATCTCCCTGGCTGTAAACCGTCTGTCAGTGATGGCTTGTTTGTTTGCAGTGCGCCCAAACCACCCACCAGAA
This sequence comes from Seriola lalandi dorsalis, assembly GCF_002814215.2. Taxonomy (NCBI): domain Eukaryota; kingdom Metazoa; phylum Chordata; class Actinopteri; order Carangiformes; family Carangidae; genus Seriola; species Seriola lalandi. Next base: position 186,807 of record NW_019525432.1, read on the forward strand.
CTCAAATTTCCATAATTAAATAATAGACACTTTCACATCATCGAAGTTCTCCAGTGGCTTTTCTCAATAAACAGATTGTGCAGCTACAGTACATTACCATACTTAACGTTCATCACCTCATCAAATTGCAATGCGACTGCCCCCTCACAGCTTAGCCAATGCGACTGCAGTCGATTTCGTTGTGGCCTGTACATAAGTGGTACTTAGAAAAATAAGATTAAATGAGCTTACCGCATTCTGTGTAAGATTTATTGTTTGACAATCTATTTATTTGTTAAAGGGCTGTTGATTGCTGGTAATACATTCATGGTGTTTACAGCCGCTCGGCCTTGCTTAGTAATGGCATGGTTACGTAACATCATATCCAGTATTTAGATTTTTCACCCCACATCTGTAAGCACATATTTGTAATTGCATGCAGTGGGGGAAAGCACATTTCTGATTACCTAATCAAATCATATTGATTAATGGGAAAAATAAGCTTCAATGTGATGTCATAACCTCCTGCCGTCGTGTTGTGATGAAGTGCTGTAGAACCACAGGAAAACCTGATTATTGAAATCCCACTGTTTATCTTCCTCCTCTCCACGCACAGGCAGAACACGGTCGGGCTGCTCGGTCTCATCAAGCGTTTGCTGCCTTTTGTTCAGCGTGCGCTTTGACTGAGATGAAAAGGAAAAATAAAATTATAGCTCATCTTGGCATGCTGTGAATTAGACTCTCTCACTTTCTTCCTCTCACTTTTCTGTCTTGCCTCGCTCTCCTCTCTCCCACCCCTGTACCTTTTTTATTCTTCTTCTCCAGGCTATAGTTCTGTGTGTGGAGCTGGCTATCTAGTCTGGCACCCTGCCTTCACACTGGGGATTAACAGAAAGCCTTGTATATGGACTACATGTCCCACTGCTTTTAATCATTCAGTGTGAAATCTCAATTCCTTCACAGAGCCCGTTATGTAATTATTGCTAGTATTAATTATTCCGCAGTCTTAAACTGCTTATTTGTGGGTATTATACTTTAAGAAGTGTAACAACAGTTAATAATCTACAATATAATGGTTGAAAATAATTTCAATCGGTTAAATGTACTAATTATTAGCCTTTTTGGACGGTGGTATGTTTTTCAAAACAACTGGATATAATATACAACAATCTATATATCTAGTCATTTGTATTTTGTGACAAATGAGCAAAAGATCTGGTTTCAAAAGGCCAGTAAAACCTCCTTCCTCCAGCAGTGACGGCTCCATGTAAATTGTCAGTACATGCAGATAAACATTGAAATCTCCTGCCAGTTAACATGGCAGCTGAAAGCACATTGGCTGAGCTACACAGAAGATCTGCATCTTTCCCAGGCAGGCCTTCTGTGCCTGAATCTGTTTTGGATTTAAAACATCACTAATCATTAGTGAGTAAGTCAGCCCAAAGACACAACCAAAATGAACAATAATTAACAATTTTCTTTTTTCTTTTTATTGTTATCATAAACTGTTTTTTGTAACATGTTTTGCCTCTCAGGCTAAAACCATGGCTGAATTATCTTTCTGGTGGAGGTTGTTGCAGCCTGACGACTGCAGGGACTTCTCAGTCCTTTGCATATTAAAAAACAAAAAGATAATCCTAAAAATATGCTAGAATCAATAGAAGTCTGATATAAAGGACAAACATTTAAGGCATCCAGTTTTCTTGCAAAAAAGCAAAGATAAAGGAGCTATTTGTAAGTTTTGCTATTGCTATATAGCGTTAGCATTAACCGCTGTTTACTCACCAGTCTAGACGAAACCTTGTGAGTTCAACATCAGACTTCATTCCTTTACTCTCTGAGAGCTGTCTCCAGAGGTGGAAAGTAACACCAATGTTAACTCTTGTCTCCATCATGTCTTTCTTCTTACCGGTTAGCACGCTAACCAGCTAGCCCCAGCCCATCTCATCACTTTCCAGTAGCGACTCACTGTCGCCTTCAGTCTAGTCTGAAGACATAGCACCGCTCAGACGGCGTGTTATAACGTCTTGTCTTGTAAACACAACAACGATCGAAGCTCTAGTCAAGCAGCAGTCACCACCACCGACTCCCGACAAAGAAACCACATTTAGCGGCAAAGAAAACGTACAAATATCCCCTTTGAACCTGTATCAGTTCTGAATGTGTTTTGCAGTTTGCACTGATAAAGGTTTTTGCAAAGCATCAATAAAGTTTTTTCTTTGCCTAATTTTTCTGCTGGTGACTTTGCTGTGGCATCTAAATTTTCTCTGTGAATTATACAAGATTTACCTTTTGTACTTGCAACACAGAGATTACAGTTGTACATTAATATGCAAGTCATACGTAAATCTTCAAAGTCTGGATATATTTGTATTTTTCACACGTGGGGGAAAAGTCAAGAAATGAATGTTTGAAGCTACAGTTTCATCATGTTCAATAGTCTACACCGTGGGTTCTCGCTGCTGTTTAGGCACGCAGCACTTAAATCTCATTAACAGGGTTAAATGTAAAGAAATTGCTTTTAAACACTGCCAGGAAGAGAGGTTCATAGTGATGTTCATTGAATTTAAGTAGCTGGTGTTTGGAACAGTTCGCTCAGTTCGCTTTTCTAATGGAAAGGATGTAGGGGGGTGTAAAGGGGAAAAATAAGGCTCCCTGAGCTTTCCACTTAGAACTTGTGCACCCGTGGGCCCTGTTGTGGGTAATTGTTTTTAAGGATCGGCTGAATCCTTGAAGACTGCTGTAATGGCACCGCAACTCTGCAGCATGTGCTGAAATTATTCTATTTGCATTTATGAAAGCTGTTTTCTTCAGTTCACTGATAGATGTCGTTTTTTTTATTGTATCACAGCTGCTTTTTTTTTTTTTTCTCTCTCGTGTGAAGGCAAAGCTTTCATATTCGTCCTCTGCTGCAGGGCATTATGATGCTCGCTACAGATTAATTAAATGTCTGGAATTTATGCCGGTGTCTGACATTCAGGGTGAGAGTGAAACAAACAGTATAATTGAATTTAGCTTGTCACTTAAAACTATTCTGCCTCGGTACCTGATTCATATCTAAACACATCTGGCTTCAGTGGCTCTACTCTCTACTACTTTTTTGTGATGTGTAGTCAGAGCTGCTTCTCTTAGACTGCACCTCATGATTATGTGATTTGTCAGGTACAAACACTCTTCAGCAGCTGCAGCCAGCAGAGATGTTTCAGTGAACAAATCCTGCTTCTCTCTGTCATGCTGTCCACAGTTTGTATTCAGACAAACTGCTGCTGGAAAGGTGAGTTAGAGTTTGGTGAAGTCGTTATGAGAACAGCTGTCACAGAAGTTGAGGAGGTGAGGTTTGTGAGAGTGTGCACAGTGTTTCCCCTCAACAGGATAATACTGGGGAAGAAGAAGAAGAAAATGTTTTTGGATGTGATAGTACTGTTACCAAGTGGTAACATCCTGGGTTGAAAAATGGGGTGTGCAGTTCCTCAAATGGCCACTAGTCTGGCTCCAAAAGTGAGTCAATCCCCAGAGACTCCCATGTTAAAATTTCCCAACTTTACAGCAGAAATAAACATGTTTACAACCCTGTATGCGCCACCTGTTTTTGGATTAGCTGAGCGTTAGGGGCGGAGTTAGGCACTGGCAAGATGGCGACAGCGAAGCAGCCCACTCTGAGCTCTGAAACCGCTCCTCAGAAACCTATAGATGATGTCACGGAGGCTACGTCCGTCTTTATTTTTATTTATATGTTTATTTGATAGGGACAATAAATGTTAATGAATACTTCATATATGTGTGTATATTATATTATTATGAATATATCATAATAATGGTATACACTCTATGGCTATTACAGGCCTATTTTAAACCATGCCGCCTTTCCCCTTGATGATCCAGTTGAAGCTGAGCATTAATTGGACCACTTTTCCCACCATAGTGCGAGCCTGAGAGCCTCGACAGATGAGCTACTGTAGTTATTGAATACGGTGAAGCGCTTCGTCTCATCTACAACACATGTGGGGCTTACTAACGACCCGTAGTACTCTGATCATATCAACTATGAAAATTAAATTTTTATTAATGCACAAGATAAAATTAGAAAACACAGACACAATAGAAATCCTTAAAGGACAGTCCTGCTCCTGTTTAATCAGTTCAGTGTTATTTTAAATGGACTTCATTGTTTACTTCAGAACAAATATATTGGTCCAGCCTTTATCATTTTTGCATGTGACACTCCTCCTCAGCTGTTCCCGCTCTTCCATCACATTGTCAGTTGCCTCGATAATTATAATTATATTTATAATTAATCTGATAAAACACAATAATGAGCGAACGTCCATTAACACAGCTGAACATATTAGCGCTTCCTTCGTCAGGAGGCTATCTGGCTCTCTGCTTCTAATATTGGCTCTCCAGCCGACAGTGATACCTGCCTGTCACTGCGTCAGTGCATTTTTCTGATCCAGTGCAACACGTCCTGCAGTATTGACTCTCCAGACATATTGTTTGATATCGGTTGTCATCTTGACTGGCTGAAAAATCTAAGTAAACGATTGTGTGCACATGTTTTTGAGAGGCAAACTAAAAACCCTCGTCTCGCCTCGTGGAGTCCATCAGTCCATCTATCTGGCCCGTGGGACATTGTGTCAAGTGACACCCAGGTGTTCTGTTAGCCTGACAATGAAGCCTGACACCTGAATCCCTAAGGTGCTTTGACAGATGCCTCATGCAGGAAAGGAGGATTATGAATGTAACACAGATTTAAAAGACATTGGCAGCAGTCCACCTTGCTCAGCTGCCTCTTGTGAGCACACTGAATCCACCAGTATGTGTTTCTCAGCGGAGCAGTAGGGAGAAACAGCACACTGATCCCTGTGCTCCCTGTCCCTGATAAACACAGCTCAACAGTGCAAGAGAGGCATCAAGCTGTGAGGAACAGGAATGCTTACTCAGGCTTTTCACATACACGAAAAGAGGAGGAAGAAGGAATGCATAAGTAGGAAAAAACTAAAACTGCAAGTAATCTGACCCAGTTTTATTTTTTGTTTTTTTCCTCCTGGCTCGTGGCTCTGAGCTGGTGATGCAGGCAGTTTTTCTATTTATGCTCTTGGTTCAGATTGATCTCACTATGAAGCAAAGAGATGCATCTCAGGGGAAGGTTGGCCTGTTAATAGCCGTTGTTCATCACCACCCATACACACATGCATAATGCTATTTTCCTGACAGAAACTTGTATACAGTACGCTTTTTCTGCATGAGGAAATATAGCTTTTGCTATACTTGTAAGGACTGTACATAGATTTTAAATCTTCATTCACTGTTAGATTTTTACCAGGTTGTGATATATGTTGGATATGAAGGGTTTAGAGGTAAAATGTTGAATTTATTTTTTATCGTCTGTGCTTTCCTGTAACCTTCCTCATACTTTTACTCTATGATTGACACTACACCCAGAATAAGAATCCACATCCCCGGGGAACCTGTTACTTTCAGGTGTACATTTAATGGGTATGTGGAAAGCGCAATAGTGACAGTAACTTTGCAAGAGCTCAAAGATACATAAGCCAAAGACGCATGTCAAAGGCAACTTGTTTTAGGTTCATGAAGATGTTTTATCTGTCATCCAAAAGGCTTCGTACTGACTGGTGCGGATTCTCTGGCCTAGATATACCATGACTGGGATGACTGAGAGTCTTCACAGACATACCCCAAATTCTTAGCAGTGTTGTTCTGCGCGCCAGCGATCCACAAAGTCCACAAAGACAAAAAAGGACTGAAAATAGCATTGTGTAAAAGCAACACAAGGAGGCTGCTTTTGTGTGGGACTGTTGTTTTTAGGTACCAATAAGAATAATGAAATGTGCAGGTTGAACTTTGGTGAACTTTGACCCACAAATTTGCGTCATTGACCAGTTGCAAGGTTTCTTGTCAGTGCTGAACTTTCATGGGAGAGCCCAAGAGTCCAAAATGGAGGAATCAATCGTAGCTTATTAGCTTAACCTCGGCGTATTAACTGCTGCACAAGAAAGCAGTGGCTAGCACAACGATATGAAACAGGAGTCGATGGTGTGAAGAAGTCTTTTGAGCAAATTGTCTCATTGTCTTCCCTGGAGTTCATTAGCTGCAAAAAAAAATACTACAAACGAGGAACAGCAGAGGGCAGTTGTAGCGTTAACATGCAGAATTTAATTGTACAACATCTGCCAGCAAAGACAATAATATCAGCAACGCTTGTAATTCGTTATTGGTGTTGTTTTTACCCTTGTAGTCGAGGCTGATAAGACCCAAACAAGAAGTGACCGTGGGCGTCTACGTAATTGCCTGAAGTAGTGTGGACGCGGGGAATAAACGCAGTAGTGTGGTCGTTGCCTTAGTCACTTGAAAAATCTGTTAAACTCAGTTGCAGCTGCACCAGAAGGTCGACATGACCTCACATTGAAGGCATTTTTTCAGCTGTTGAAAGGAAAAAGAACATGATGGGGTCAAATAACAAAATTCAAGTCAGTCATCAGTGAAGTGAAGCCACAATAATCTGTGTAGTTTCTGCGTAGGGCTAAATATTGAGAAAGAGACTAGTACTCCGTTTGTCATTAGACAGCTGCCAACAATGGAGGCATGAAGAGAAGAGTGGCTCATTAGATACCACCTCGTCACACTGGGGCAATTAGTCTGCTTGGGAGGAAATGCTTTGAGCATAGACACTGCTCGGTGCTCTCCACCCACTGCATGGCCTGATGAGGAGAACATGGAGAGTGTGAAGGTGGGAGTATAAAAGTAGTCACGGTTTAAGAGGTGTAGTGCAGCTTTATTTTAAAATTCAAAAACATTTTCCCTCCAAGCCGAATTTCACCGTGAACACTAATATTTTTGCTACTCGCACTCAGTAGTTACCTCTTTTTCATTAGCTCCATTAATGTAAACTTTAGGTATCTGCCCACCTCTGCAGTTCTTATTTCAACTCCTGGAAGATGAGAGGTTTAAAATTCTGTTTCATGTCCAATCAAACGACATCCATCAGAGGTTTATGCCTCAGCAGGTATCCTGCCTCAGACAGGGTTCAGTGGAGCAGATGCTGGTATTAAAGCTGTAAATCAACATCTAACTTACCTCAGACTCACTGTTTGAACTCAGTGAAAACATCAAAGAGAAAGTAAATATGTTTTTTTTATCTTCCCATGTGCCGCACCGCCATGATATAGGTTTCTGTAAGGAGTTGATTGGGTTCTCAATCAATGCAAACATTTTGGGGAAATACGTTTATTTGCTTTCTTGCAGAGAGTTAAGCAAGAACTTTGATACCACTCTCGAGTTTGTCTTTTAAATGTGAAGAGCTAGAAGACAAGTCGCAGGGGGAAGAAGCTAGCTTGGCTCTCTCAGCCTCACGCCATCAGCTCCTGACCGAGAAGTAGTCTGGCACATGACCTTCCCTAAAACCCCAAATATTTGTTTTTACACTTTTGTATGGGTTAGATGAACATCTAACTTGAGCTTTAAAGGTGCTGACAAGTGCATTTGGGCATCATTGGCCAGAGCCAGCCAAACTGTTTCCCCTTGTTTTGGGTCTTAATGCTAAGCTATGCCAATTTTTTACCTGCTATATCTTCACACACACACTCTAGGTAAAAAAAAAAAGAAGAAATTATATTCTACTTCTACTACAAATTATATAATTATAATTACTAATTATATTCTAAAACTATTGTTTTAAAGCAGCAGTCTACTTATTTTACTCATCAAGAAGCTGTTGCGTTATGGGAAATGTAGGATCCAGTGTGTCTGGAATGTCACCCATATTTGAGATGACACGTCAGGGTATCAGGTTTTTCTGCTTTAGTTTTAACGTTTTTTTTTTTTTTTATTTATATGTCATTTATAAATCTTACAGCTATTTCCAAGAGTAAGACTGAATCACTAGTCTGCCCTTTTGAACATTTCAGTTACAAAGTACATCGACAGACTCCTTCCAACATGCCCATCTTTCTCCCAGCAGACACATTCTCCAGTGTTTTGGCGACTGGTCTCTTCACTCTTGCTATGTATATCGATTAAAGATTAACTTTGCACTTTTCCATGTGACCAGACTGAACATATGAACAGTGAGTCACTCCCCAGTGAAAGAACAAACATATAAATCAGGTGAAGCGTGCTGTTTTTGTTGATACGCATTGATTATCCACTGTGACATTCACACTGCCAGGGGTCAGAGCTTCTATCGCCACTAAGGGTGCTCATGCAAAAATTTGTCAGAGCTGCCTGAGCTTCAGATGGAGGCGTTAAATTTTTCACTTTACTATTTTGAATGTCATTCCTCAGCCTAGCTCGCATGTGTCACTTGTCATATTCAGCTCGCTTGAGTAGGCTTTAATATTTGGGAGATACGAGAGATAAAGCAGACAGCGGGGGCAAAACGGGTGTGTGCATAGCTCTGGTAGAGTGTAGAGACAGAAAACCCCAAAGCGAAAACTCAAATATTTCATGAGCAGGGACACACTGAGCTTATAAATGAATTAAGTAGCTTTGGAACTGGTCCAACAAGAAGCTCCTTTAAATAAGGCCCCAACCACCCCAGTCCAGTGAGTTCGTCTTTTAAGAGTTCTCTGTCCTTTCTCAAGGACTGCTGGACATTTTATGGTTGTTTACTGGCAACCTGACTGTTACGAGCCTTTTCTTACAGCCTGAATGTCTTTAACTAATTTCTCCCCCTGCCAACCAGTAAAAAGTAAGGAGACATACTTTCTTTTTCTTTTTTTTTTCCTGTACTGCTTGAACCAAGTGCAGTTGTCCAGAGCTCTGGGTCCAATTCTGTGTCGAGCTTCTGTGAAAAGATCCCGACAGCCTTGTCAAAGCTGGTGCTGCCAATAAGCAGACAGAGAAAAGACGTAAGTCATATGAAAGGAAGCCTGGGGGGGGCTTTAATCTGATTTTACTGCCTGTGGCTGAGCCAGAGATGGGGGGGGGGGGGTTTGATGCAGGCATTGGTGACTGGGGAGATATAAATGACAGTGGCAGTGAATCACACAGTTGACACGCTGCATCACACCTTTGTCACACTTGTTGCTATGGGACAACACAGTCAGCGTCTACGTAGCTACAGTCTAATTACACTTTGTGAAGGAAAATAGCACTATATTTCTGTCTAGGGGACAGTGTATCAAAAGTGCGTGACATCCATATTACAAATCATTGTAACGCACACATTGTGCTAAAAAACAGGAAACTATTTGTAGTCAATAAAGTTCCAGCCATTAAATTCAATACAAGCCTCAAGAGTTGAAGCCACACATATGAAAAATAGCTAAGACCATTAAAGTTGCATGGGACAGACTTTTCTATTATTCCTTTATGAGCCACATGTTGCAGCCAACATCAATCAGAGCATTTAAAAAAAAAAAAAAAAATTATATGTATGTTTTCCTCAAAACCAGCAACACGTCAAACATTTTTAAAGCCGCACCAACCCACAGGGAACTGTCACCAGAGTCTGCACTTCCCCGCAGCTTTAATGAGCACTTTGGCGTTTTTCAGCTCATTGTTGTGGTTGGTTTTTGTATTTTCTGTTTTCGAGTGAATCTCACTGCTGTCATCAACGTCATTCCCAGATGCTGCGGAGGGGGGCTGTTTTCAAAAGAAGAGGAGCTTAGATACCTGCCTAGTGCCCCAATGACAGGAAGTCAAAGTTAGTGACTCGGGTGATGAACATTAGCAGCTAAAGAGACAGATATTTCTCTCAGGAGTTGGTGGAGACCAAAAACAGGGCTGCAAGGAGAGGCAATACTGCACTTCTATTTCTCTGGGGGCAGATCATAAGTGAACACTAATGCTCTGTACCCTGCTGGATGTGTGCATGTGTTTGTTTGCAAACACGTCCATCATGACAACTTCATAGTATGAGCATATGTTAATGTTGTGTTTACAGCCGGTTTAGCTCAACTGGTGCTGCTGTAATTTGGCGATGCAGACAGTGATGCCAGTCCAAAAAGAGAAAAGAATCAGATGCCAGGGAAACAACACAGCTAAATAGCTTTTTAGAGAAGCACACAAGGCAATCCCAGTCCAGATTGTTCTCGTCTGTGGTTCCCCCGATGGTGGAACAAGCTACTGAATGCTATCAGAACCGGGGCGTCCATCTCTGTCTTCAAGAATCTCTTGAAGACTAATTTCTCTGCCAAGAGAACCTCCTCTCCTAACACCTCCAACACCCTAACATGTCTCACCAGCACTTACCATGGCGCACTTCTTTACTTGATCTCCTTGCACTAATTAAATAGATGTAGTACTTAATACTTTCACCAAGGTCTCCCACTGCACTGAAGCTTTAGTGATGTCCCTCACTTCTAAGTCGCTTCGGATAAAAGCGTCTGCCAAATGAGTAAATGTAATGTAAATGTGTCTTTTCCATCCCCTGCACCTGCACTTACTCAAAACTATATCATTTAGACAAAGTAATGAATTCACCAGCCTCACTTGCATGTCCAAATAGGAAGCCAGAGCTGCTAAAAAAAAAAAAAAAAACATTAATTACATGCACTGAACATGTTCAGAAAATCCTGTCATCACTTTGTTTTGGCTTTTGTAGCACTAGAAGTGTCGAGACACCTAACCCTCTCTGATTTGTCAGGTGACACTTCACGGCAGTTCTGAACAATTTAACTCCCAAACACTGAACATCTGCACTGTGTGTGCACCCTGCCTGAAATCTCTGTCAACATGTATTTTTCATGAGTGAGACTTAAAAGCATGCAGCCTCAAAAAAAAAACAAAAAAAAACCTACTTAGTGTTCGTGTGAGCGCCTGTAGATGCACTTGTCTTGCGTCTCTGTGTTTCTCAGTCCCTTGCAACACTGTTTGAAAAGTCAGATGTTTCTGAAGCACAGCTAAGCAAAACTGACACGTCCCTCACAGAGCCGTCCCCACCCCCACAACGAGGCTCGTCCTTTCATCCTCCTCTGTTCGTCAATTTTAATACTAAGCTAATATAACGAGGGGCAGAGGAAGATAATGTCTGTGTAAAAAACAATCATTTCACTGCACTGCTTATCAGCTCGCCGCATATGCGGCTGTTGAATCCACAGCGGACGGGAATGTATATCTAGACATCTGCATTTGACACATCTGCTGTGAATGATATGGGATTATGGGGAAGAATGGAGCCGGATGAAACAGGACAGAGGTGACCAGCATTGCGGAGTAGTATCCCTCCTGTCCTTCTTTAAAGCAATAACTCTTTAACAGTAAAGATCCATTATGCAGAATAAGTTCCAGCTGGCTGACACAGAGACTGTAGCTGCTTCTGTAACTAATTGACCTACATGGATGGAAACGATAGAGCGAGTGTGTGAGGCTACCACATCTATCTCAGTCCTGGTCCGTTATCAGGTCTTTGTTTGAGGGAGTTTTCTCAGGCTGAGACCTCTGGATGTTAACCTCCTTCACTGGTGTAAATTTACCGAAAACCAAGAAGATTTGGTCCGAGTCCTAAAAGTGTAGTTCATTATTTAGTTCATTACCTCCCTCTTCTGTCTTCTTTGCTCCGTTTCCTCCTTTTTCACACTTTATTTGCTCCATTTGCCTTTCCACTCCCTCTCTCCCTCTGCCCCTCTTTTCCTTCTTGATGTAAGCAGAGCCGTCAGAAGCATTTGAAGTCACTGCTTTTTTTTTTTTTTTTAACAGAGCTTTCTCCTCTCTTCATTTTTCTCTGCCTCCCTCCTCACCAGCTCCAGATTGGGATGCCTTGGGTAGAGTTCTGGCTGTTGGCTTCTTTATCAGCAGGGATAGTTACGCTACATCACAAGATTAAACTGTAGCCTGGCCGTTTCTGTAAAATCTTTCCCCAGCCTGGCCCCTCTGAACGATCCCTTGGGCCGCATTATAGCTGTTTGGACTCAAACACTGAATTTCATAGAAATGCATCTCTCGGCTTCAAGCAGATGCAGTTTTCCTGACTTGTTTGTCAGTCTATTAGTTTTATATCACTTATGCATCTATGATGTGTTGTAGCAGGGTGACTGCGGACTGTTTGCTCACCAGCAGGCACTCAGTAGTTTTTCATCTTGACATCCTTAATACGATTATAGTTGCAGAGGAGACAGAGATGATAACATCTCAAAGTAATGGTCTCAACATCTGGGTTTGTAATGACTGATTTTTACCTTTTGCACCCTCATAGCTGACGTTTCTGGAATTGCTGAGGAACATAATTTAGTTAAATTTCCCAAAGCATCTGGAGATAGTGTAAAATGTGAATGACAAATAAATCAATCCTAATTTTCATCCATTTCGAAGAGTAGTTGCATAAACAGCTAGAACTCCAGCTGATGATTATGACCTGACAGGTGAGGCCCACCTGGCCTCTTGTGTCATGGACAGCAGCTTGATTTAAAGTTCTCTCTCAGGGCTCAGATCATGATCATTCATCTTGTCAACATTTCACAACCACCGGACGAGCCAACGTGTCTGTACTTGTATAACCTCCGTCACCCCAAAAATTACAACCCAAAGTTCCTTCCCCGACACTTGCAAGTGCATTGTTAGCAACTTTTCTTTTTAAGTGGCAAGTTACATCTTCTACTTCACCAGCCAATGAGAGCTCCAGTAATGAGCACATTTAAATGAGGTGTCTCATAAAATCCCATTATTTCTGCACTCACACTGTGTCAAATATATGAAAGAAAATAATGGGAGAACTTTCAATTACCAAGCAAACCTGCTTCTGGAAGTCTTTTTGTTTCACTTATTTTGTCTCTCAAGCTGGAGAGCCCTCTCACTTACATCTCCCTCCCAATCGGTTTGTGACCCCCTTTTATATTTGGCTCGGCTCTGAACCCTTCCAGGGTAACCACTTAAAACAACAGGACTGAAAGAGGAAGTTTACTGAGAGCTCTGAAGGATAAAGCCTCAAACCCTCAGGCGGTTGGCAAGGTGAGATGCTAGTGATTGCCGTAGAGTTCAGATGCAGCCATAGCGATTATGTAATTGGTAAGTAATATTGAATGAGAGAAGTGGCTGCATACTCAGAGCTACGTGCATACAGTTTTCCTTTAGCTAATTATTTTTTAATAAATTAAGCAGTGTGGCTCAAGTGATGATGGTGTTTGTATAGACATTCATGGTCCTCAGAGGATGAAGCCAAGTAACTTTGGTTATCTCCTGACTCTTCCTCTAGTGCCACCATGAGGTTGACATTTGATGTGTGTTGGATGGGTCGCTGTGTAAACATTCACGGTCTTTGGTTTTCTCTTAGTCTTGTTCAAAGAAGAATATTAAATCCATCCAGAAGAACAAGTTTTTATGTCCACATAGCCGTTAGGATCCTCGTAATGGCTTAGATACAGTGCCAAGAAAGAGCAGAGGATTCGGAAAGAGCAAGTGGTCTTCTCCTTTAAGCCCTGCTGGTTTTTCAGATGTCACGTACAAAGTGAGTGAACTGATATCTGATTTACAGTTCGAGACATGGTCCAGTGGTGATCATGCAACAAATCCAACAATGAAGTTAAAAACATGAACTAGGAGCTCTTCTTTTTTTAAGGTCCCCGGCATTATGTTTTCAGGTTGTCCATACGTTCATACATGCCATTCTTGTCAACAACATATCTCAGTAACGCCTTGAAGGAATGTCTTCAGATTTGGCCCAAACATTCGCTTGGACTCAAAGATGAAACTGATTAGAGCCGTGTTGTTTTGCAGTGCATAAAAGCTTCATTATAACCGTTTAAAATCTTAATAAAAATGTAACTGATCAAATTCCAAATTAAGCTGAAACCTGTATTGTGGTAGTTAAGATAGATGCAGTGTAAATAAAACAGTGAAGAAGCTCCCTTTGAAGCAGTGCAGTTTAACAGCACGTGAAACCAGCAAAAAATCTAGTAAAAATGGATTACATCTGAAACCCATTTTGGAGCTGACAGGGGTGAGCATGCTGGGAGTGAGAGTTTCTGTGTGTGGTTGGATTAATAGACGAGGATTTAGATTGGATGTAATGATGCGAAGCAGAAAGCAGTGGAGGAACTCAACCCCCCCACTGTCTCAACTGTTAATATTTGGAAATAAGATGGGAGAGGGATGTCAGGGAATGGGTGTAAAAGAAAAAGAGAAAACACACACAGTTTGTGTATTTATACATGCACTCAACTGTATTGTCACCAACCAACCCAGGCAGCTGAAGCAGTGTCACCAATGGTGGTTTTTCTCACATTGTCACCAAATAAATAATCATTAATCACTCATCTCATCTCAGATTATCTTCTGAATACCGAACATCGATCTCACGGCTCTAAAAAAAAAAAAAAAAGGGAACTTCTTGTGAGTTTGGAGGATCAGAGCTGTAACACAAACGCAACCCTCTCCCTCCCACATGCAACACCACACGGGCGCCGGGGTTCCACTGAAACCATCATGTCACGGAGTCTTTCCGCTGATATTAGCCGACATCTGACCTTTCATGAACACACACCCGCTGTTGCGGGAGGTTAGCGAGGCTGTCTGACAGCGGTGTGGTCTAATGAGAGGGGCCCTCTCAGTAGAGCCGGTGTCAGACCTCCACAACAACAAAACAAAACCTGCACCTACACACCTCATTAGCATCATGCTAATAAGCCACTCTGCAGAGGATATCATGGAGAAGTGGGAGTGGAATGGAAACAAGGACGGCATGTTTACAGCCATATCAAAGAATTCTTCAGCCACTTAGGAATGTGTGCTCCCTTCTTTTTTTTTCCCCCCCTCGTCTATTTTGGTTTCGTCATGAATCAACTTCAGTCTCTTGTTTGCAGCAACAGGCAAGAATCATTTAATTCTCACTTTGTATTAAAATATCTCTCCAGGATTTAAGATTAAAATATGGTTTCATCAACACTGTCAAAGGTAGTTTGCTTCTCTCTGAGCTACAGACTCCTTAAGGTCGAACTGCAGCAAGCACTAAACGCTGGAACTATAATTCTTTCATCAGTCAGTTTGTGATTTGAATAATAATTTTTCTAATATCAGACTGTATTTTATTTAGGAAAGGTTTTTGTATGGGTTCTTGTGTTTTTCCGAGAGTGAGATGAGGGCATGTGTCAGATTAGCTTATCAGGCTAAACACAGGCTAGCTTTATCATGAGAAACCACTAGTCCTGCTCTTAATAAAGTGAAAAAGAACATGAACCAGCAACTCTGAAGCTTCCTAATTCACACTATTGTTTTGTCTCTTTGACCTTTACACAAATGGAAATTTTCCTAACAACTTCACTGAGACAATAAGAGTTTGTCAAACAGCGCTCACTCATTGTGCTCAGCTATTGTTAGCAAGAAAAAGTTACCGCTCTAAACATTTCAAACATTTGCTTCTCTGTTTTTTTGGGGTAAAACAAACAAGATACTTGTTTAGTAAGTCGCCTTTATAAAGTGTTCATAGGCCCATTTGTTCTCTTTGCACATAGCGAAGCTAGCTGTCCCCCCTGCTTCCAGTCATTATGCTAATCTATGCTAACTATGCTTTGTACTTAATGCACAAACATGAGGTTGATATCAATCTAATAATATCAGTCTCAAAAAGAAGCAAATCAGAATGTTTCCCTAAGTGATGAACCATTGAGAAGCTTTGGGGGCTTTTTAGTCGAATAAAAGCAGTTTGCAGGAAAGCATTTTAATATTTCCCAAAGTAATGTATTCTTTTGCTACTGATATTGAAATTATGGTGTCATAGCAACACAAGTGTTGAACATTTTCAACCAATACCCAACCCTTTTTAAAATCCAAGCTGCCTGCGACCTGTTTGATCTGCCTTTTCTTTAGTTATAATAGTAATTACGACACTTTCAGAGCATTTTCAATCCGATTTTAATATGACCATCACCATACTGGTTTGATTCTTCAGCGCATCTTGAGCCCAACTAAACCTCGTGAGATTTTTAACGCCTCCTTTCACCAAAGACGTCGCTGTCTTCATCCTTTTTGTCTTTGCTCTTCATAACCATCTTTACCCCTCGGTCTCTCTATTCATCTCTGTGTCCCAGGTTTCCCAACTGTTCTGAATCCCTCATCACAACAGAGCTGTTTTGTTCTTGAACAGTGGAGGGCCTTTACATCTCGTGGATACAGTGTATAAGGAGAACAAGCCCTTGTTAATTGCATTGTGGAATTCTCCAGGGAGCACACTGTGCTGAACATGCAGTACTTTTTTTTTTATCTGTTTTCTTTTTTAACTGGGGAATATACCATAGTGCTTTCATATTTCAGTGAAACAACTCTTTGATTTATTTCTGTCACTCATTATTAAACTCCAATTTGTGGAATACATCTTAAGAACTCAGTTATTGCCACTAGCTTGAAAACAGCCACTTGAGAATCCATTCGCACGTGTACTAGACCAATTGGCAAATACGTAGATGAGCATCACATACTTATGGGATAACCTACAACACACTTGAAACATTGATTCCCTGATAACATCGGGACATGAATTGATTTTTGTTCTTCGGATTGTTTGGCTTGTTTCCTTTCTGCTTATGTAATCTCGGCATCACTGAAAATGGTCGCCCCTCAACATATCCCCTAGAAAATAAATAAAGGTTGATGATGATGATGATGATGATGATGATCACGATCACGATCACGATCACCAACCCTCCTAAACAGTAAACTGTACATTTGAATTTTGCATAAGAAATTTCACTTTCTTCCCGAATCCATACAAAAGTGAAAACAGGAAGCAGGCGACTGGATTAGCAATTGCAGCTAACCCCAGAGGGATCTACTTCCAGGGCAGTTTGCCAGCTAGCCAGACTAGCTGTTTGATTCTCTTCAGTTTATTTATCCAAGATGTTCAAAAACAAATCTTAAAATTGTGAAATTTGTCACTTGTATTGGAAATTTCCAAGAAGTTAAAAGCAACATTTTTTTTTTTTTTTTAATACACGGTTAATCTTTTAAAGGAATAGTTTCATATTTTGGGAAATACTTATTATTATTACCATTAGTTAACTGAGAAGATTGATACCACTCTCATGTCTCATGCAAATTATGATTCTACAGCTATCAACCAGCTAGCTTAGCATAGCACAAAGACTGGACACAGTGAAACGACTAGCCTGAACCTCTATTATCAATCATTATTTCCCTAAGTGTTGAACTATTCCTTTAAGTAACAGAACACCTAAAGGGGGTATAGTCTGTAATTATGTTATCAAGTCTGGCTTTCTTTTTTTTTAATCTTGTTTCATTCGGTGGTGAAACAAAGCAACAAATAATAGCAAATAAAATTCTGGCATCAGTTCTAAATGGGACATCAATGTTTATGATGTAAATCCTGTTTGATGCAGCAGCAGTAGAGCAGAGGAGTCCCACAGATTAAAGGTTTACGGTTTCCTTTCTAAATCACCCTCTGTTGTTTTCTCTAGGGGCCACAAACGTAAGCACGAGGAAGCCAAGGAGGAGGAGGACGAGGAGGAGGTGGAGAATAAGCAGTCTGCTGACGAGTCCTCCAAAGACTCCAACGAGGAAGAGGAAGGCAGCAGCTCAGAGGCGGACGAGATGGCCGCCGCCTTGGAGGCAGAGCTCAATGACTTTATGTGACGTGGAACCGTCACAGGAAAAGGACAACAACAACAACAAAAAAATCCAACTCCAGTCGTCCCCACGAGTGGTACCTAAAAAATTATTTTTCTGCTTTGGAATCGGTGTGTACTTAGGATGTATGAGCCATGAATGTGTGCTGTAATAAAAATGAATGTCCTGTACAGAAATTACATGTTGCTGTGTAAATAAAGGCTTAGATTTTTCTAGCATTGATATATAGCCTTTTTGGCATAAAACACTTTGATGTTAAAATTTTATTGTAAGACAACAAACTGAAGGAGACATTGAAATTTGATACTTTTCTTTTCTGTTTTACTGTTTTCTATTTCAATTTTTATATTCATGAGAAAAAGAAATGAAATTATAAAGCGTAAATTTTGCCGGTCGTAAATGCCAAAGACTTTGGAATAGGTTTGCCAAGGCGTGCAGCTAAATGTTTTACTCTTGACTTCCAGTTTTATTTTTCTTTTGGCCTCCTCAACAGTTTTTTTAGGGTCATAAATGCAACCAGCGGATCTAGACGTATGAATGTGTTTCCTCGAGTTGTTTCTTCCTCCTCCGTGTACATTTGAAGACATAATGGTAAGCTAACTATCTTTTTGTGATTACCACACCCTTGGTGCATTGTCACTGTAAACTGAATCCAACTAGTATATTTTCATTTTCATTGATTGTACAATGTTGTTCAATTCAGAAGGATAAACACTCCTACCAGGCCTCTGCTTATCCTGAAGCCTTTTTAAGGGTAAGTTCATCCAAAAAAGAATATGAAATCATATTTTATCACTTACCTTTTGATATATAGAAATTTTCTACACATTTTCTATAAATGTTTGCATTTGGTTTAGAGGTACATACACACCGTTTATGAGTGTTTGCTCAATTTTGGAATCCATTCGCGATCATTTTCAGGCCGACATAGGCCAATTCCATTTGTGGTGCTCCCAGCATTAAAAACAAGAGTATCATCTTTCTCCAAAATGACCGTCCATGTTGATCTGGCTAATTGATAATAAATGCTATTAGCTTATTTTTTTATAGAAACCAATTAATCAACCGAAGGGATTCTGGAGACAGATGTGATTCTTGAATTTTATTATGTTGTTTTTAAATGATGGCAACACCAACAAACAAAATACCAGTCACATTCACAGGATTGGGGTGGCAGCAGAATCTCAAAGATCTTGAAACCCAAAACTGTTTGAATGGCTAGATAGCACTGGGGGTAAGTGAAAAAATATGTTTGTGGTAATTTGGTTGAACAAACAAGTCTAGATGTGCATACGGTACAAAAATGTTTAAATTTGCAATTTTGATGATGAAGTAAAAGTGATAAAAGAGAAAGCAGGACTCACCAGCATATCATCCCCTTGGTGTCCTCCACAGACCAGCCAATACAGTGTGACTGCACTTTACTGACATCACACATTACAGGATTTCTGGGTGTTGAAGACCAACTGCTTCCATCTCTCATCATTTTCGGAGAAAAAAAACCATCATGCAAAGTTGCCAAGTGCGACTCTTAACGGAGTGTACAGTATGTTGTACCAAGGTTGCTTACATTCACTGTTAATGTTTGGCGTCTGTGTAGAGTCAAACCCATAGCACTGAGTCTGTTTTTGTCTCATTCATTGAAATATATTTCCTCTGCATTTAGGTTATAGAAATAAAAAAAAAAAATTGTAATTACTGTCCTAAGGCAGCAGGGCAGATGCGTGTTTGGATCTCTGTCCAGTAAATGTTTTACCCTTGACTTCTTTTCACTTCATACCTGACGGACTTCTTTCTACAGTGTCAGTCATCCCATTTTGTTTGTGTCGACAGTGTTTCCACCTTGAGTTCCAATCGAAACAACTGACGTGTAACGTATTTGTAAATTTCGTACTTGAACCTGAGAGAAAAGATACTTTCATTGAATAAAGATGTTTCTAAGTAACACAACAGAATTTTTTGCCTTTTTTATTTTTATTTTGCATCCTAAAGAGCAGCACAAAATATTTTCTATTCCCTGAACATAATCACTACATCATACTCCAGACAAAAGTCCATTATCCTTTTTGCCGCCTCTTCTTTGCTGGGTTTTAAACATTAGAATCATAATGTGTATGGCACTATGAGACTCGCGCCAGGACGTGCTACTCAGTTAATGGGTTCTTTGTCATGAAAACCATACCAGAACCATTAGGCCTTGTTCCATCTTGCCGCTTGGGTTGATACATGTGTAGAAAAATGTGTTGAAATGTGCAAAAAAAAAAAGAAAAACCTTGTTATTACACCGGGACAGGCAGCCTCATTATAGGAGACAGCACGACTCATCAGTTTGCAATTTTAGGAAGCAGGAGGGAAAAGAAAGAAGGTCGAAAGAATAATTTATGCGGGTTAAAATCGGGGCGTTTTCCTCTCAGCTGATCTTTTCATCAGAAATAAATAAAATGGTGTTCTGTATTTTAAATCAGGACATTACCTAAACCAAGTATAACCATGTGATTGGTGTAAATTGTTGAGGGTATTGTAATGCTGTGGGGGGGGGGGGGGGGGGGTTGGCCTGGAAAAGAAAGACATCTGTGATATTACTCTGTCATCTTGTCATTCAGGAGAAAAGGAGACAGCGGGATAAATAACAGTCATAAAGTCTATTAAAAGCGTGACTCTGGCAGCTCTGTTATGGTGCGTTTCCTTCCCGTAACGGCTGACGATGCGCCGCTTTTAAAAGCCAAAGCAAACAGCGATAAATGGAGAGCTGTTTATCCTGTGACCAAAGCAAGTATTTTCCTCCACGGTGAATTTTTGTCACATTCACAGGACAGCGATGGTCAGTAGTGGTTTGATTCCACATTCGAATGTAGATAAATGTCCAGAGGGTCTAAGAAGTGAAGCCATTATAAAACTGATGTACAACCTTACACCATTTTTGTAAAATTAAAGAAGCTTATCGTTTGAGAAATGATGTGATCTAAAACCACTGTGACATTTGTTCTGTCAAAAAATGAACAACCCACAAACCGCAAAATGAGGTTCCTCCTCGGTGTGAGGTCAGGCGAACACATTTATGGCCAAACAAACATTTTTATGGGCATCACTGGAGGCAGCAACTGCAGTGAGCTGTGATTGATTATTATGACGTCTGGGTGGTTGTCTTGAGCGCTCATGACGACTCAGTGGCTGAATGTAAACCAGAAAAACAAAAGCACCACCTGCAGAAACTTAGTACTGAACACAAATAAAGAAAATTTAATTTTTTTTTGAAAGAAAAAAAAAAGGTGCATGTTTGTGAGTTATGTATTTCTGCAGTAATTTAGTGCATTTGGGTTATGACTCATTGGCTGCAATTAGTGTCACGATTAGTTCCTTATTATGACTGAACCTTTTCAATCATATACCAAAAATGGCAGGAATAAGACAGAAGATAAAAAAGCTTAAGAGATTATCGCTTTTTGTATTTGTAATGAAGGGGACGGGCGCTTTAAAGACTTGTGTTGTGGAAATTGAAAGCTCTCTATTGCTACTGCTGTGTCAATGTGTCTTTAAGACATTCAAAGTTCAAGTGTGAACGTTAATAGTACCTGCAAAACGTATCTTTAGAACAACTAACCCTACATTGTCTCGCTGCTTATGACTGAGCGCTAGTGTTTGCTGAAATTAGATAAAATATGGCTTTAGTGGTAATGAAATGCCAAGCCAACACTGGAAATGAAAGGACGCGCTTTCAGCTAGCTAGCATTAATTAGCTGAACTGTAACCTAAGTTAAAAGTTAAAAATTAACTAACGGTTAGTAAAACTGTAACTTATGGCAAAAGTTAGAAACTAGCTAACATCTGTCCGTAGATACTTGGTACAATCTAATTCATAAACTCTGAAGGTAAGAAAGTAAAGTGTATTAAACCAGCTATAGTTAGCTAGTTAGTTAGCTATTGCTACTTGTATTTATGCTTTAGTGAAGCAGGCAGAGGAGACATTCAGCTAACGTCAAGGTTAAGAAATGGTACGGTCCACTTTAGGGGTGTTTGAAATTGTTTCACAAGATTTTATATGAGAAATATATTGTAATATTTACAATTACAGGTAAGAGGGATATATAAATGTTTCAGCATGCTTCAAAGTTTATTACTCTGTTTAGGAGCTCTCCATTCAACTGTCAAGATGGTTTGCTGTTAGACAGTGGGGATAATTTGTGTGTCAAAGTTTACCAAGTAGTATCGAAGACACCATGCAGAAGATTTGGGGTTTGCTTCACCACAAGCGCATTCACTGATTGTGGAAATTCAATTGAAATACAGCTGAGTTTGATGTAGAATTTCTCTGTTTTAAACGCTGGTGTGACCAGGCTTTCAAGTTTTCGAGGGTGAAAAGAGTGAATTGTTCTGGCGAGTATGTGGACCTTTGAGACAAGTTTGATTTGTCAGACTTGCTTTTTTTTTTTTTTTTTGATGAACCTACACACCTCAAGATTGGAAATGCAGATGGAGCTGCAGAGCTTGCCCTGTTTCATCACTCTTATCTCCTGACATCCTATCGTCAAGGTTGAACAACATGAAAAATACTTTCTTTGTGGGGTGAGTGACAGCTGCTCCCACCAGGTTCCTCCCAAGGATACACCCTCATATCTCAGATCTTACTTCTGCTGAGCCTGATTTTCTTCTTTTGTCTTTGTCCCGAAGGTGATATGTCTTGGATGTGATTGATGAGCCATAAAGCCAATGAGAAGCTTTGGTCTGATTGGCACTTGAGGTGATATCTCTGTTACACCTGCATTGTCTCTACAAGTTCTTGTGCTCAGGGCTGATGGCTTCAGAGTCTGGGAAGAGAGCACCAGTATCGATGAATCCTGTCTTTCTTTGACACAAGAAAGAGAAAGGATCCCTCAGGGTCTGTTGGCCATTTTACCTGACCTTCCACTGGATCCCACCTTAACAGAGGTGTCAGCAATGTGCTGACTGTAACGCAGCATTGCTCTGCATGTTGTGCTGTGGGCATTCACATGAAGACACAGCGAGAAAACAAACAAAAGAAAAAACAGACAGGTCGGACAAAGCTTGCAAGTAGTTATAAAACTAGGATATAGTACATTGAATTGTCTGTTAGGGTGTGTAGTTGCTCTAATCTATTTTTGTGTGTCTGTTGAGTGTAATAGAAACCAAAATACTGTTGCAGTGGTGAAACATTTGTCAGAAAAGAATTTAACTTCTTACATAAAGAACTTTTTTTAAACCCAACATATAAAATCTGCCACAAAAAGGCTAAAATACCACTCAAGTTTTATATGATCATTCCAATTAAATCCCTTAAATCAACTCGTAATGAGCAATGGAACAGACAATTATATTCAATCTTACTTAGATCACATAACATCCAAAGCCTTTTCTCTTCTGGGAGAAGATTGAATCTGTCTGTTCCTGTAGTTAATGGTTAATGTACCTGTACCTGATTGCGCTTCATGAGACAATATTTATTTATTTGTTTGTTTGTTTATAATTACATTTTGTAATTAAAGTTTGTAATCTAACCCTAGAGCGTATATATAAAAATTACATATGAAATGTATTAGGAACTGGAACAATTTCATGTATTGACGTATACTGTATGTCTGAACAATGTATGTTTATGTATGTATGCTTATATTGTAGGCATATATTACATAAATATATATCCATCCCAAAGCCTGCCAATATATGTTATGTTATGTTAAATGGGCTGCTTTTATTGACTGTATGAAGACAGATATACTGCAGTTCAACTATGCCCTCAATATAAAGGCAGTTAGTTTCTCCATATCTAAAAGGTGATTTATCTGTTACCAGACTCTGGAACATTTGTGTGTTTTATGTTGAATTTCCATATCTTGAGTCATGTGAGTCTCGTCTCCAAAGGTGAAATAAGGTGACGAATAATAACTGGGCACAGATCAAAGGTTCTCCGAACCTTTCGCACCTTTGATTAGCAGAGAGCAGACATGAGGCAGCTGTTAGAGTACAGTATGTAGGGCAGCGGAGGGAGGTGGAAGTGGCTGAAAATTGGTGCGATCCTCCATTAATAAGTGAATGAAAAGGATTGATTACTCTGCTTATAGCAAGCAATTACAGGAGCCAGCATCCACAGTTATTGCTTCAATCTGTTAAATAAACGCAACGCATCATGAAAATAAATTAGCTAAACTTTGTCAGAAACGTGGGATTACAACATCATTCATTTTATTTTGAATTGCCAACACTACACTAAATCCCGTTTTAGGGTATTGCTGTTTGCAGGAAACACACTATGAGCTTTCACAGCAGCAATAACTGAGCATTAGCAACTTGGCTATGTAGCTCCATGATTGATATGACTGTACATGCCCCTGTACATGATACATATGTTTCCACCCATGTAAACCTTCCATAATGCAATGAAATGATTTTACTGGAAAGTCCTTATACAAGGTCCAACAGCGTGATAATCAATCATCCCCAAGGTAAGTTAGCAAGATAGATAACAGCATGAGCTCAAAGCTGCATAATGAAACATGATAAATCAAGCCAAACGTGGGCTTTGATCGCTTGAGGGCATGTTCAGAATAAGTGATATGTCCCTTTTCAAAGTAACTCGAAGTCAGGACAGAGACAGACTGACAGACTGAAGCCCACTTTTTAAAACAGGTCAGTAAAGTTACCAAGAAAGTTAGTTCTTAATAGTTTCCAGAAATAAACGAGGGACTCTATTTTAATAAAAAGTGTAAATGTAAGAAATGTAGAGCTGATAACTGGGCCAGGTCAACTGTATGTGCCAACTTTAATTACAACGCTAACCACATCCTACTGGAAACAGTGTGCTGTTAGTCTCTTTTAATGGTGATCTTAATTCAAGTCATTTTTTTTTACTATGTGAAACTTTAATGGAATAGTCTGACATTTTGGAAAATACATCTTTTTACTTTTTGAGTAGTTGAGAAGTTCGACACCATTCTCATGTGTGTATGCCAAATATGAGGCTAGACAGAGGCGATGATTAGCTTAGCTTAGCTTAGCATAAAGACTGGAAACAAAGGGAAACAGTTAGCCTGGCTCTGCAGTACAGTGACAGAAACTGCCTATACACCTCAAAAGCTCACTAATTAACATATTATATCCTTTTCATTAATTATGTAGACACACAACCCCCTATAGAACCACAACTTGACATTTTAACACTAATACATTTACCAAAATATCCAACATTAATGAATGCGATAGACAATTTAAAGAAGCTATTTGTATTGTATTTGTTTTCGCTGCCGTCGAACAAGGTTTCTTGCTCGGGTCGGATGGTGGTGACTTTTACTTGACAAGAGCTTGTTGTGTTTACAAGACAAGAGGTTATAATGTGACCTCGTTGCTAGCTAAAGGGACGAGGTGGCCGGGGCTAGCTGGTTAGCGTGCTAACTTCAGTAGAAGAAAAAGAAGTGATAGAGACAAAAGTTTTTTGCGTTGTTTTCATCTCTGGAGACAGCTCTTGGTGAGTAAAGGAATCTTGCAATGTTTCTTCTAGGCTGGTAAGTAGCTGTTAATGCTAACGTTAGCTATGTAGCAATAGCAAAATTTACAAATAGCTCCTTTAATTATTGAGCTTTGCAGACTGAACGTTTCTCCATATGTCCAGATCATATTCCTCTCGCAGGCTTATCTAGTTTTTATCAGCCAATAGCTCTCTGCTCCTGAGTCATTAGTGACTGAGAATATTAATCAAAATCCCACACCTCAGCTAATTTCCGTTCCTCCAGAAATACAGCCCTCGCTAACACCCAGGGTATTTTTGTCCATCGCCATGTACTGTGTTTGATTTCTCCAGCTTCTTCTTTTGAAAACATCAGAGGCTTTTCTAGATTATATATTGTACTGGCAGATTCTTCACAGCGCTATTATGTTCTGTTTATGTAACAGGGATTTTCAAAGCACCTCCAGAGCTTTGCAAAGAAACAACGCTCAGCTGAGCTTCTTATAGGGCAAAAATATTCATCTTGGGCTTTCTCTTTTTCCAGACATGAGTCTTAAAATTTTTTTTTCTTAAAGCATGTCAAAGGCTATCGTAAGTGGATGATTTATTTCAGGTGTTTACAATTGAAATAAACTTTGTTTTTTTCAAAGGATTTCCTTCCTTATCTCCATTCAGCTGAACACGCCGTCACTGCGTACCCAGAGTGTTTGTGAAACAGATAAAAACTGCACCAAAAACTGCTGCGCTGAAGCTCTTTTTTGTTTGTGTGAAGATTTTCTGCATCAAGATTTCAAGAAAATATGACATTTCATGCAACAGATGGAGCTGAACATGATGTTTAACAACCAAATAAACAGATTCGAAGGAGCGGGACGTAGGAGGGGAGACAAGAAACAATGCCAACAGCTAGTACATGAACCACTGAAAGAAAGCCTTCTGTTGAAAAACACAATCAGACTTGTTTCCAGAGACATCATTCTTGCCACCATCTCAAGGCAAACAGAGAAGCTGGTCTAGTTACTGTATTTCTCCCAAGAACAATGGATTCATTAATGGCAAGTGTGTTGTTTGTGGAAGTGATAGATAACTGTGTTCGCCGCTGCGGATTGGTGGGTCACTTGACAGCTTTATGATGAGCCAATTGTGTCTTCTGTCCCTCTCTCTCTGTCTGTGGGATACGAGGCTCAGACTGGGATCACTGGCTCACAGCTTCGTCGCTGGCCTTTACAAGTTGCTTTCCAGATGACCTTTAGATCCAGGATCTGCATCAGGGACATTAGCAATATCATGGGTCATACATATTCCAACCAAGTCCACAACCTCGTCTATGTATGATCTCATTAAAAGACACAGTTTATGATCCTGCTAACAACCGGTTTGACAGTAAAGGGAGTAGAAAAATGTTTGTTTTTTAATATTATTTTCATTGGATCTTTGTTTCCATGCGGCTGTTGTATCAGGAGATTTCATTTTTACAGTTCATGAGTTAACCACACTCCCCTCAATGATACAAACATCATTATGATTTGATTAGAGGTCTGATATTTAATGAGATAATCATATTAGTGGTAATATATGTTGCTAATTATAATTTTGCTCAGCAGCTGGCTGCCAACTTCAACAAGGGGATTATATCCGCACCATTAGTGAGCGATTTCAGTCATTGTATTTCACCAAAAGGAGCAGTGGGTAACCCCCCATGCCCCCATGATAATTCATCCTCACAGTTCTCTGATATAAAACAAAACTTTGTGACTTGGTAAAAAATTACATATCTGTGCCCCTTTTTGATTTACAGTCTTCATAAAAACCAGTGGCCCCAGGCTTCAGTGGAAGCCATGGTGTGCCCTCTCATGTCTGAGCCGTGGAGAGAAAAACGTGTGGGCCAGGGTTAATTAATCAGGAAGCGGCTTTACCAGGTTATTATTACTCCAGCAATTTAAGTCTTGTTCTCTGCTCGGCTCTGATTGCTTCAATGTCTGCGGGGGTTATTGGTTTTCTGTAAAAGAACACTTTATGACTCTTAAATGCAACAGCGGCAGACTGTCTGGTTAGCCACAGCTTCATTACATAGATTTCTATCAATGAAAAAGGGCTATTTACAGACATTTCATCATTGAGTTGGAGCTTTTTAGGATTCCACAATGTGAAGTAGGAAAAAAAGAGGACATACATCTTTTCTGCTGTTTGTGCAAACGAGAATAACTTCATATTTTTCTATTCCGGTTATTGCTCAGTGTCTTTTTGAAAGCACAGGAGCCTCAAGGGCGTTCATTCTACATGGCATCAATTCTGAAGAAGCTATTAAGCAAGACTAGCAAGACTCTACAGCCTACAGCTAGATGCTAACATCAGTATGTCAAGATCATCTCAGTAACAGTGCTCAAATGCTGATGTTTAAAAGGTGTAATGGTTACTATGTTCACACTCTTAGTTTCGCGTTTTAGCATGCTAACTTTTACAAATGAGCAAAAAGTGAAGCTAAAGCTGATGGGAATGTCATTAGTTTTGCAGGTTGTTTTTGGTATTCGATATAAAAGATTTAGACATGATGATGGCACTAGATGAAAAGTTAAGCAGTCATCAGGAGAATATGAATGACTTCATGGCAACGTACTTAAAAATCTCCAAAATGTTGGCGGCCAACATCTGACCCTGTAAAAGTATGGAGGCTAAATAATGGCTTCTCAGAGAGCACTTTTGATTTTAAATGATAACAATCGAACATTCATGACTCTTTCCTTTTAATTCTTCCTGTTTCTAACCAGCTATTTGTTTTGATATTCCAGTTTTTGCCGTGGATGCATTCTTTTAAAACCCAATCAGGCTGACATAGCAAACACGTATATGATGTGGTCTGGCGGCAACATAAAAGTTCCTATCATTGTCTTATCACAGCGAAAGGCCTTACAGGAATAAGGGAGCAAAAAAGAACTGTGGTAGAGGAAAAGTCAGGGGACCAAAAAAGTCAATGTGTTTCCTCATCTGGGAAACATGAATGTGTGTGTTTAAAATAAAATAGTGCCAATTCATCCTGTAGATGCTGGGATGTTTTACTGGATAGGTGAAAAACTTTGACCTGCTGGTGATGCTAAATGAAAAGCCATCTTTATCTTCTGGAGACCATGAAGACAAAATGTGATGACGAGACTTCCAACATGTTGAGATATTTCACTAAAGATATCGACGTTGTAGTTTTCTGGGGATCACCAGAGTTAAAGGGGTTCATCCTCTATCGATGAGGTGCACTCTCTGATTCTTGAAGTGGATAAAAAGATAAATTGGTTTGCTGCTTTTCAGCATTGTCTGAGTTTGCAAATCACTGCATTGTATTCTCTGCAGGTCTGACCCTCTTTCAAAGTCATGCTGCACCAATGAGCAGGAAAGGAGACAGTGTGGAGATGGATGGAGATTGGAGGTGGGAGTAGGCGTAGGCAAAGCTGAATATCGCTGTGTGACAAGACGGACGTCCTCTGACACCCACAGCCCACTCCATTTATGAGATGTCTCCTGCAGCTGGTGACAGGAGTAACAAATGTGGCAGACAGTGCCATCCCATGAATCCGCCCCACACGCTCCTCTGTGGATGGGTGCTGACGATGAGGAGCGTTGAGCACAGTTGCTCTGACAACCTAGGAGGAAAAAAAAAAAACTTGGTCGTCAGTATGACTTTTAGAAACCTAGAACTGTAAATCACTAAATCAATTGCTTGTCAGCTCTGATCTTCAGAACACATCATGTTTTCTGAAATAACACACACAGTACACAGAGAGTGTGTAGACACCAAAATCATTCTTCTGTACCTGGTAGACTGTCGACTCCTCTGCACGCAGTCGCTTCTGTACAAAGAAGACTCGACCTGAGTCTACAGAAACGTTAGCAGCTCTGTGAGACGCTACTTTGTGCTTAATGCTAATGTCTGCATGCTAACGTGATCACAATACCAATGATAACATGCTGATGTTTAGTATGTTGTTGTTATTCTAGCGTGTCAGCATGCTAACATCAACGCCATATCGGTCGTTTGTCCCTATCCTCTGGCACGATGCATAAGAGGATTTCGGCGGCAGTCGTATCAGACCTTTGTCGTCATGGTAACAATAATAAAGGGTTATGGTTGTGAAATGGACACAATATGATTATAATTAGGCACAAAAACTACTTGGTTCCTTTTGTAGAAAATATGATTTGGGTAAAAAATAAGTACTGTGCTTCTTGGCTTAAGGACCTTTGTCGTCAAGATTACAAAAATAAACACGTGGTAAAGGTTGTGGTGCGGCCATGGAAGCAAAGAAACAATATGAACACTGTAAATGAACAGTGGCCTCCTGTTGCTCTATATTCTCTGAGACTTAACTTCCTCCTTACTCTTGTCATAATTATTGTGGCTGCTAAAGGTCAGCTAACTATAAAGTATATAAGGTGCTAGAACAGATGACCTAAAGGCTAGTTTTTTTTTTTACAGGAAGACAATCAAATTGTACCAAATACAATTACTTTTACTTCCCTCTAAACAGAATATATTTAGTGGTTACTATGTTATATAACAGCAGGTGTAAATGTCAACCAATAATGGCATCAGATTTTTTCAGACCGTACTTTTCTCAGAGTTTATGTTCTTCACAGAAAAACACAGGAGGAACTAGGAGGAACAGGAGTCGAATCATATTAAACTTTTATGTGAAAATGTCTCTGCTCCTTGTAGGAGCTTTTAAAGAATCCAAGCTGCAATGAGGGACCTGCTGGGAGAACTTTATAAACACATACATGAACATTAAATCTCTGTTAAATCAACAGTGCCAGGAGGCTGAGCGCGTGAGGTGGAGGCTGCAGTGGTAGACGGAGCTCTGGCAGCAAACACTTACTGGCATGGAGGTATCAGTCAATGAGAAATGTCAGGTTACTGTTTAAAGGTTGCCATGTAAAGTGATGTGAATGTGACTGGAAGTTACTAGTCGGCTGGTAGCCAAGCAGCTGCCACTGATGGTGACGCATGAAATGAAGCAGCTGATGCCACTTAGCTGATCCAAGCGCAGCTTTAAGTGCTCTGCTTTAATTAATGCAAAAGCTCCATTAAGGCACAATAGTGAATAAAACAACTAAAATGAAATCAGAAAGTGCAATTTTTTCTTGTTACTGGTGCAGATATTTTCTTTATTACAGATACGTCTTGCACTCATATCTACAAATTTCCTGGAGCAAAGGAAACTGGCAACAAGTGAGATTATCACACTGGCAACCCATTTTTTTTTTCAAAACCAATGAGTCCTTCAAAGCTCAATATGGGACTTGTTAAGACAGATGCTTTAGTGTGTAGCTTTTCTTTCCTCATTAGACTTCTTTTGCTGTCAAGCAGTGCAGGTTGTCAGTGGTCAGAGGTTCATCCAGAGATCCAGCTGCTGCTGAGGCTGCTGTCTGATGCTGGCGGGGCTCATCTCTGCGCGTGCTGCTTGAAAGGGGAAGTTAGATTCTGCACACAGTTCCTTTTTCATCTCTGACTTGTGGGACTGTTGCAAGTGGATGTCGTGCTGGTAAGAAAAAGCTGATGTAAACTGCAGTAAGTGATGTGTTTCCCTGTTCTTTAGATGCTGGAGACATTTTCCTATCATGCCTGTTTCTCTCCAAATCAAATCAAAACATCCTCAAATCTAATTTCAATCCCTGTCTTCTTCTCTGCAAATCAAATACTGTGCATGTTAACAACGCACGTGCTTGCAACATACACGCCAATGCACACGCAGGCATCATTAGGGGGGGCTTGAGGCGTTACGCTGCTGCAGCTCTGTCTGCGGTGGACGGAGGAATTGTTTCATCCCCCGTCACTGAAGGCTTCTGAAGAAGGCGTGATAGTGACATAAAAAGAAAAACAATGTCACCGTATTGTTCGATGGCAGTTGGAATGGGAATTTCTTCCCTCTGTTCCTCTCCCCTCTCTTCAATATTGCACACCAGCAGCAGAGCTCCTGTCAGCCTGATGGGGCCAATAAAGTGGGAGAAAGACCTGTCCTCTGATGGGATGTGATACCATGAAGAAAGCTCACAAAGAGACTCTACATTATTTACTTTCTCCAGCACGCTGATCTCTGCAACACCACTATCTGCCTCACTGATATCCCTGCAAAATAGACTGCACTTCTACCCCTCTCAGATCCGTGTTTCTCTCGCCAAGCAAGCCCTAAAAACAGCTTCTTCTCAGAAATCCACACCTTTGTCACTTTGCATATCGCTTTCTTTTCAGCATGTGTGCTCAGCCTGAATAATATGTCTTCATTATAACAATGGAAAAGCTTCCAGCACTGGTTTAATTCATGTGGGTGCTGTTTGCGCAGTCTTTCAGGATAAAGGCGCTTTGCCAGGTACCTAAAATATTGAATGTTTTCATCCCTTAAAAAAACAGCTTGAAGGAATTTCTTTTGGCAAATAGTCATGAAATTTAAAGTCAGAGCCACTGTCAACAAACAGACCTTTTGGTTTTAAAGCGTCTCTTACAATGAACGCTTGTTCCTCCCTAAAGCTTTTCATGGCCTTGAAAGTAAGGTAATACTTTAATCTTTTCATTGATTCAGGCCAGGGGATTAAACCGGCATTAATCTATTTTTTTTGGCCACTTGGGGACAAGCTGCAAACACAGCAGGGTTAATACATTTTTATTACCTTATAAAGTTGACATGGCAAATGTGACAGACATGAGGCAACATTAGCATTTATTTGGAGATGTGTTTCTAGCCACCTGACAAATGTAAGTCTGATATTCACTCTCCTTCCGGCTCTGTTTGGTCCTGAGGGACATATCCGGGCTGTTCAGCTGCTAAATGCTTCACTTTATTCACCAGCTAGTTGCTAACTTTGTCAGCCTGCTATTTATACTCCAGCAGATAAAGACACATTAACATACATTTATACTTGTGTTTCTGTTCACCTGTTAAATTAAGTCAGATTTTCACTCTCCCTCTAGTTCTGTTTTTGTCTTCACCAACTCACGAAGGAAACATCACGGCTTTTTAGCCTGAAGTTCAACAGCTAATCACTAACTACAGTGGGTTTTTAGCATTTTTGCTCAGAACTGCTTCCTGGAAATGCAACCCAGATAGCAAAAATAAATATGTTTGTTTTGTTCTGGACCAGTGTACACCCGGTTGCACGGCCCGAATTTGGCCCAAATACAGCGTGATTGTGTGATACTACTTCCAAATCTGGACCTTTTCTGGCACACACACATAAAAATCGTCCAGCTGTCAGCCAGTACTAGGATAACAGCCAGAATCTTCCCAGATGTGGAAATAAATGAGCCAGACTTGGGACGAGGACCCAGACATATGTTGGGCCAGAAGTTTTATTTTGCTCTCTGGAACCCACTCTCACGGCAGTTTGTATTATCCATTGATTTCGTGTTCATGGACACAAATTTGCCTTCTTTTTTTTCATGACAGCCAGCAAAACTTACAGTTTGCCAAAATGTCACAAAATTGAAGGTATTGATGTGCGGAGCCTACGTCGACAGGAAATGTCCCCTTTTTTTCGTGACGGTAAAATATCGACATAGTGACTACAGTTATATACGTTATAGTAACAATGTTTTCCTATCTTTTACTAACCTTAACCAAAGTGCTTTTGTTACTTAAACTAAATCACAGGCAGGACTCACAGTGTGTGATGGTCGGCCACTTCACCTCGGTGCATCTGCGCTTCCGTTAATGAATGATGCAGTTAGTTCAAAACATTTTTCCAAATGAAATACATGAGTTTGAAAGTTGTGCTGATTGTCACCATAAAGGAAATTTGTGTCCTTGTACATGAAACCAATATATTATATTTTGTGACTATTTCGTGAACTGCTGTGAGACTGAACCGCTCTAAAATCAAAACAATGAGCTCTGGAGAGCTGCAGAATTGTGTGATAATTATTGGTGGATTCTTCTCTATAAACAACCTCTTTGAAATTACACAATCCATTATCAATTACTATAAAAAATATTGATTGATAGGTACTGCAAAGTTGTGTGATGATTCTTTGTGGATTCGTCATTATGGTTGTCACTACGAACAACCACTTTCACATTACAGATAGTCATTTGATGCATTGTTGCCATAAAGATCTCGATTAGTGCAGATTTAAATGTTGCATATGGATGAACAAGAGCGTATCAATCACCGTGCACACTCTCTGACGCCTTATTGCTGCAAGTACTGACCTTGACTGACACTTCCTGAACCCACCTACTGTTCAAAGTCGAATGACATTTATGAAAAAATCTTTTAAAGAGAAAAAGTGCTCACAATGGAATGCATTAATGTAATTTATTCAACTCTAAAGTGCCTTTTTTCTAAATTGATTTGACCATTATGGATTATTATCTCATAATGATTACAGGATACTGGAGACTTAGAGCTTTTAAACTTATGCAATCTTTTCACTTAAAGGAAAAGGTAAATGGCTGTAAGTCTGACATGGGAATAAATGAAATCCAGAGGTGACATTTGGCTTTTTTCCACTCCGTATAAGCATTTATTTTACAGCTTTATTACTGCTCAGATCCTCATTAGCTGTTGCAACAGTGACAACTTGTCTCCCCACGGTCTTCAGAATGAAAAAGTAATGAAACAGCTCTATTACATTATGTTTGGCAAATTATATCTGCATGTCTATTTGTGTTTAGATCCCTGTGTCTCTTGCTTTGCTGCATTGTACCATCTAATTGTATTCATTGTTGGGTGGGCTAGTGAAAATAACCAAAATGTATCTGCTTCTTTCTACTTGTGGCAACACTGTACTTAAACCTGCAAAAGTACAGCGACAGGAACAATACCACTTTATAACAATTACCCGGCGGTTAAACTGTATTTTCAGGGTACGTTTTGCCAAGAAACTGAAACTCAAATTAAAGCAATAGTTTGACATTTTGGAAAACAGGCTTATTCTGTGTTTTGCTGAGAGCTAATTGAAAGCGACAACTCTTACATTTGTCTGTGAAGCTACTGCCACCAGCAAGTTAGTTTATCTTAGCACAAAGACAGTGGAATCTACCTCTACAGCTAATTGACAGGTTATAGGCCTATATGTTTAATCTGTGGTTTTACATGGCGTTTCTTGCCAGACTAGTTGCAGTCATGAGGTTTGAAGTTACTGCTCTACACCAAGAAACATTATACAACACATTTTTTGCAGTCTTGATGCTAAGCTAAGCTAGCCAGCTGCTGGCCACAGTGTCTTATTTATCGTACTGGAGTGATTGATCTTCTCATCTAATGCTCCGCAAGAAAGTGAATAAATGCATTTTTGAAAATGTTGAACTGTTGCTTTAATGTTTCTCCTGGTTTAGTTCAGTCTGCTTAGAATAAAAAAAAAAAATCTGATTTAAGTTTCAAATCTGTCGTGCACCGAATTTAAAACATAACTTAATCTCTAACTTAAAGTTTAAAATTGACTGTGGTACTTGTATCTGTATCCACACCCATTGGTGATGTAACCGTCACGGTGGGCTGTCACAACCACAACCAAGAGAGACAAGAAGAAAGAGCACGAGCATCTTTATACCCATAAATCCTTGTTTTTTCAGGTCACTTCCTCTGTTGGTTTGGAGTTTACAGTCTCAAGCAGCACAAGCTCCTGGAAGAGTAGTGAAGTTTTCAGCCATCTTGTTGTGGCTCTGAATTTTGTTTTTGTTTGATTTAATTCAACACAAACACACCAGGATAAAGGACTAGATGACCCAGTTTGAGTAAACCAAACTTGCCTGATGGGACCGGATCCAGTTCGTCTAAACTTGGACGGCTCACAGTATACAAGGACTCGTCCTTCTTAACACTCTTTATTCTCTTTCTACAGCAGGTCTCTGTTCTGCCTGCATCTTCGAGCTGTGAGTCGAGCCCCCGGAGACTGATCGGTAGATACACATCAACAGCTTGCGTCATTAATATTGAAAGCCCTCACTGCCGACCTCGAGTCATGACGAGATCGTGCACAAGGTGAGCATCTCATTACGACGGCAGGTCATAATCATAATAAGGCAAAACCTGGTATTAGCTGTTTCATAATTTACATTTGCAAGGAGGCTGCATATGTTCACTCAGGTAGAGCTTCTGTGCCCTTGATAAAGAAGAGATTGTGTAAAGAAAAGGGATCAATGTTCTCAGCAGGACCAAATCGAAGACTTTACAAGCAAAGATGTATTTGATCAATCCCACAAGGAAAGCATCAGAAAACAATAATATCTGTCTCGGAACGAATCAGATGGCAACAGGAAACCAGCTGTAGAGAGTCAGCTGTACCGTGTAAAAACAAGTTAACAAGCAAAAAGCTGAAGCTAAAATGAATAACAGTTAGCTATAACTAGCTTAGCTTATGAATAAATGGCTGAAATAGCTAAAAGTAACTCATAAAGGGTTGAAATAGATAATATATAATGGATGACTGCTGAGAATGTAGGCTGTAGTGGACCAGTGCTGAAACAACTAAATTAATAGAAAACAAAAAGTAGCTACATTGTTGAAATACTTAAAAAATACTAAAAGTTATGGATAAATTGAAATAATTATCTTAAATTAGTGGATAAATGTTTGAAATAGTTTGCTAATCGTAATCAATAAATTAAAAATAATTAACTAAAAGTAATGGACAAAAGGTTGAACAAGATACTGTAGCTACATCAATGGATAAACAGTTGAAATAGTTAGCTTAAAGATTAAATAGATGAAGCTTCGGTAATAGTACAAATGAAGAAGAAAGACAAACCAACCTAAACATGACAACTCAATTGTATGACAATAACATCGTAGCAATATCCTTTTATTAACTAATATAAAATCCAATTTAAACCATCTGGCTCAGATGGTGTGGAGTTCGTCTAACAGGGCTGTTGTGTGAGTCTGACATATGCCATTTCAAGAATACAACCCAACAAAACCTCTATGGCCCTGAAATAAAAACATGGCTAATGATCCTTGAAGACCAAGGACACATTAGCGGGAACAAGCATCATTAACCGACTGCAAACACTTCTCAGCCCTGCTTTGTTTGGAGCAAACGAGGTCTCGTGTCGTCTCATCTCCTTTCATCTCTTCCTTCAGTTTCAGGCCTGCGACGACGCGAGGCGGGAAACATGTTGTGACCATAATCCCATGTTTACCGGCTTGTTACTCACGGCCCAGTCACTTCCTCCTTGCAGGGGGAGGAAGGGAAGGATAGGGAGCCGAGATGATGAAGTCAAAGTTTATTATGTGCCTATATGGCTGATGCAGCATATTCGGAGCATGGTAATTCATCAATGTCAGATGCCTGTGCTCGCTGTATCAGTGTAACTCATAGTTACTTATATCCCAGACTGTAAACTCATTGTGCTGATGTTCTATTTTGTTGATGTTGTTGTTGTTGTTGTTGTTGTTGTTTTGTCCGCCATGATTAGGTAAGCTTTTCACGTAATGGATGAACAAACTAGAATAGCTGCCTGACTCAGAACGGTTAAATTAAACATGATATTACACAACAACAACTTTCCGTTTTCATTTCATCAAGTGACGTGAACTGAGAACTCCTTGAATAACAAGTTCATACACTAAAAGTCAGTCTGGCTTGCGTGAGAGAGATGAGTACAAGGGAACTGGTGGCAGATTAATAATGTCTGTCGGCAGACAAAAGGGGCCTGGAGGACCTTTTACCATGATGTGAGCTAGACTTTAGAAACACGCCAACTCAAGTCAAAGACACAAACAAAGAAAGGAATGGACTCGCAGAGTTCCCAACTCCTCGAGGGGGAGATCTGAAGAGTTTCTTTTTTCTGCTGATTGTGAGTTCACTCACTCCATTAAAAAGTCTATTTAACTTTTTCCCAAATTTAAAGGATTTCATAGTATCAAATCTTTGTGTTCTTTTTTCTCCAAAGTCATCTCATGGGGTTATTTTAAATCAGTTATTTTTTTTAAAACAAGGACGTTTTCCTCTCAGGATTATTGTGCAGGATTCAGCATTTTTCTT
Organism: Seriola lalandi dorsalis; assembly: GCF_002814215.2. Classification (NCBI taxonomy): domain Eukaryota; kingdom Metazoa; phylum Chordata; class Actinopteri; order Carangiformes; family Carangidae; genus Seriola; species Seriola lalandi. Next base: position 223,745 of record NW_019525432.1, read on the forward strand.
CTTGAGGTGCCCTCAAAGTTCAGATTCATACTTTCTGTAATTGCTCTCCAAAATCAAGCCAGGAGTGTCATGTTAATGAAAAGTCAATGAAATGAAAAAGTGTAGATTTCAAAACTGTAGATTATTTCACAGTCTGTGTGACCGCTGTTGTTGATTATCCAGGGATGACTGTTGGCTGTGATCTTTAAAGCAACACTATGTGACTTTTGAAACGAGAGATAACACATTCAGTGTCTTACAAATGAGAAGTTGAATTCACGAGCAGTGAAACACACTCTTGGTCAATTCAGTAAACTCAAGTCTTTAGTTGATACAGTCTCACCTGGTCTGGCTAATGTTGCAAACTTCAGATAAATATTGCTGTGTCACCGACATTACTGAGTCAGTGTTGCCTAAATGACTCCTCTGTACTCATGCTAATGTTAGCATTAGCCCTTACCTGTCTCCTGTGGCTGCTGTTCAGCAAAAGTCACACACTGGTTCACTTTAAACACAATGCTTCACAGGGATGTGCCTAAACTAACAGGAAATGCAGTTGGCCAATTCCCAGTATCTGATTTACGCACTACACAGGACGCTGCAGCTGCTTTATTTGATTTTTTCTAATGACTCCATGTCCAATCATGATCCTCATTGACCTTAATGCTTCCTGGTGGCATGGACATGGAGTTCAGGCTGACAGTTAGGTTGAGTTTAAAGGGGACCTCCACCTTATTAACACTTAAATGTCAGTTCATTCTGAACTGAAAATAACTCTAACTGATGATTTCATAACAGGTTATCTCAGTGGGGTCTTGGAGACTACAAATGTATAATGGTGCATTTATTTCCACTGTAGCAGTGGAAAATGCAAATGCATTATATTGCACTGCATTGCATTCTGGGTATTTTTTGGTGCTTAACTCACCCCAAGGACTAATAGTGAAGAAATCTGGGCCTCTGCTTTGATTTTCACCATTCATTTGTTAATCTATCTCTTCTGAGTCCCCCGAATTTATGGATGTACCAAAGTCAAATGCTGAGTATCACACAACGACATTTATTAAATAAATGCATATCTCCTAATGGATTTTAGAAATATATTAATTTTTGCTCAACAGAAGTTCAGTCGATTTAAGTTTGATTTTTTCACCCATGGGAAACACTTTTCTTGCTTTCTAAAAAAGGAGGTCAGAGGTCAAACTCACAGCCACAGAGCAGCACCCCTGGTTGTGCAATGTTGTGCTCAGGGACACTTCAGCATGATAAATGGGAATTTAACGTAATGACACATGGCTGAAGGGCAGATTCTGTAACCAACATGCAATCTTTAAAAACAATCAACTATCCTTGCTTCTATTTTTAGTCAGGGAAAACTGCTCCTATTTAAAAATCTGAAGAGAGTCATTTTTATGTCAGCACATTTGCAGCTTTAACCCTGAGCTGTTAGCAGGCATTTAGCAAACCAGATATCCAGCAAATGGATGTTTCTACTGCCGTCACCACTGTTTACTTTAGCATAGATCAGACCATGGCAATTATTGTCTCTCTGCTGTCTCTCATTTTGAATACACTCAGTGAGGCTGACATCCTGTTGACAGACAGGGCTGAAATTAAAGAGAAACTCCAGCTAGTAAGACAGGCTTTCAGCTGGTCTGCAAAAGCCACACCTACTGTCTCAGCTGGTGTGTCTGATTGTGAGTTTGTGTCCAGTGTGGTGCATTGGAAGATTTGCTTCAGCTACATTGCAAATACTTTGCATGTCCCACTTTATTAGCCTGGTCTTTAAGTTCTCCTTTGGTTTGAGAAGCTGTGGAGCAAAAAAAACAACAACACGTCATGTCTAAATACAATTACCTTATATAAACACTCACCTGAACTACGATGATAATTAAATGATCGTATGTAACTGATCAACTTTACAATCCACAAATCTCATCAGCAGATTTTGGTGCCAAATCAGGACATGAGCGATGAGGGAAATCATTAGGCTGAGCAAAAAAAGGCAAACTAGAGTTCAAACTCATCACATAACAGTGAGAAGAAAATACATAACAAACACTCCCCCTGACGCTGTGAAATTGTACTGAAGCAGTCGTGGTTTCGCATGCAGAGACACAGTTTAGCAGAGCGCAGCGCAGCGCACCGCGGAGCGCGCAGCTCCGGACGCACCTGAACAGTCAGAGCGGTGCGAGCAGAAGTGAGCTGCAAAACAGCCTTTCACCTGCTCACAGCCGCACACACACTCACTCACACACGCGCACACACACACACACACACACACACACACTCACACACACTCCTCTTCAACATCTGCCACGTCGTCTCTGATGGAGAGAGAGAAGAAGCTGACGGAGTCTTTGTTGATGTGGATTAACATTTATTTCTACCTCTTTGGCGTCTCCTGTGGAGCAGATGATTCTTCGGGGGCTCGTCATACATGAGCGTTGAAACAAGCCTCGAAACATGTGAGCCGCTGCGCATTGAGTTCAGTGTTGATTTGAACCTTAAACTACAAATGTCTCAGACCGTCTGCGTGGAAAACTTAAAGGCATGCTGCATGTTGACGGCTGCGAACGTACGAGCGAGCTGAAACAGATGGACACAAGTCCGACAACAACACACTGGGTGAGTCTGGCAACTGGGATTTAAAAAAGAAAATCGTTTACAGGTTGTTTTTTTTTGCTTTAATTGAGCCATTAATGCGTTTGGTATCACAACGAGGAAAACACGAGAACAATCAAACACTGAACACACACTATAGATTTAAGACTTTTCTAAAAGAAGCTCCATCTATTGTTTTTTTTTTCTCTTGTGATAAACTTCTTCAATTTCACTGCAATATCCTGCTGGTTTTCCTACACTGGGAAATAAAGGCGCTTCAGGGGCTAATGGTTCTCAATTAATGCTTTCATAATGTCCTCAAGGTATTTTTGATTCATTATTATAACAATCCCATAATGTTCCTGAAGGGACTCCAGGGCTTCCAGAAGTGTCCTTATGGTACTTAATGGTATCTCCTCCTGTTATGTTATTACTCTGCTCCTATGGGGGGAGTTAGAGGAGCACTATAGGCTGCATCCTTTCATTTAGGGATGTTTCTGTGCGTAATTACACGAGCTCCTGTCATCACCTTTGCTCTACATGCAATGCTGCTCTTCTTTAAATTTGATCAAACTGTGCAGCTCCCACAGACCGTACCTTTCTGGAGGGTGGTCTATGGATAATTGGATTTACCTGTCAATACTTGAGTCTAAGAGTTACACCTTAAGTAGATGAGAAGCTTTTAAAACAGCTATCATGCTTTTCAGGGACCCCCCCCCCCCCTCTTACTTTCCTATATGGATTTGGCCATATAAATGTCACTGCCTCCCTGTGCTGGGGTCATTAACCTGTTGATGTGTGGAGACGGATGCTTTGCAATGCTCTTGCGCTGTAAATTCACATACCAACACACACACACACACACACACACACACATCGGTGGGGCCCCTTGAAACCACAGAAAACGAACTAATGAGAACAGATTGCGGCAAATATGGCAATCTGCTCTGAAACACAAAGGTTTTGCATCAGGTCTGCTGCGCAACAAAACACTACAGCAGTGTCGTCTCAGTCATTAGTCCTCCTACTCCGTGGCTAAAGGCGAGCTAATGGGAGGAGGGTGTTGGGTGGGTTGAGAACCTGCACACTCTCGGGTCATGGTGACACAAGGTAGAAAGCCACTGCTCTACTTATTGTTTTGGAGGGGGGGGGGGGGGGGGCC